>NC_139983.1:15755153-15885153 GCF_963993115.1 Abramis brama
CGAAAAAGCAGTCAGGAGAGTTAGTAGATTAACATCGGTGAACTTGAACTTGAAAAATGGTGTGTATTGACGTCTTTCCGCGGTTGAAACAACAATTCATTCTGATGTTCGGACATCAGAGGTCTTTGCGAACTTTCAATTGGAGGATTTTGTTTTTCATTTGTTGACCGTATCACAAAGAGTGACAAAACTACTGTTACTCACTTGTCTGTTAAACAAGTGTTCATCTGTTAAATTATTGTTTTATGGGGTTTTTGGGATGAGTTGTGACAGACATCAGTGTGATTCAAGTCTATAAATAAAATCAAACACACCCAGATGATTTTGAAAGGGACATAGTGGTGGCAAGTGTTTCAGGGCACTGTTTGATAATGCACAGTCTTGCCTTTATCTGGGGGTCAAGGCGCTAGGAATTCTGGGAATGATGCTGTATACTGCCTGCCTATTGTTCTAGTACGAACTACAGAATGATAAATCATTGATGAATAGTTGACAGATACATTCAGCAGCTACAAAACTTATTTGTGCATAAGAGAGAGAGAGAGAGAGAGAGAGAGAGAGAGAGAGAGAGAGAGAGAGTATAGGAGGGTTCAGCATATACTGATACAAGCAGGTTTTTTTTGTATACTCTAGATTGTCATTGTGGTAACACAAACATGTACACATTTATCCTTGGATAAACAAAGCATGCTCCTTCTGTTGAATTTTGACATTCCTCTTCAAGGTAATGGCCCTTATGAATATGCATAAGGGGCTCACCTTGAATTATAGGAATGTCTTTTAGCTTTAGTGAACATGTCAGAAGAGAGAATGAAATGACTGTTGATGTTGATTTTTGTTGTTCTGGCACCGTCTGATTGAAGGGCAAACACACTCTTACCTCAATGATCGCAGCATTAAAAATATCCCCGTCTGTTGCCTGATTTTTACACAACTCCTTTTCTCAATCCATTAAAATGGGCAGAAAATGGAGGGGAAAAAATCTAGATTTTGCAGATGTTGGAAGACACAATTGCATTTGCATATCCACACACGTTATAAATGTTTTTTACAATAATAATGCTTATAAAACAGGCATAGAATGTTCTGTGTCTGATCTCATTGTACTCGTAAATGACTGTTAGAAAATTCAGCTAGGTGCGTTTTCTTTTTTTCCACAGGAATTAGTCCAGGCCGTGTGCAAGTCTTTTTAAACCAATTGGGCAGCAAATGAGGTAGCTGGGGTTAATAGCCATCATTTTGTCATTGTTTATTTAGAAGCACAGCAAACCCTTGATCAGAGCTCCTTGACAATGTTTGGGAACTCAAGTGTTCTCACAACTGACTACGCCTGCAGTTGCTGGCTGCAATCTTGCATGCTACAAAAAAAAAAAAAAAAAACATTTCCCATACTTATGTGTAGCCTACTATACGTATTCATGTTGAAGACACTTGTGCTGCTTAGTATTTTTGTTGAAACTGTGATTTTATTTTTCGATGAATAGAAAGTTCAGAATAACTTTCTATTTCATTTGAAATTGAAATCATTTGTGACATTATAAAATACTCTTAAATTAATTTTTAATTAATTAATATTTAATTAATAAATGTGACTTTGCTGAATAAAGTATTAATTTCTTTTTAAACAAATCACACTGAGCCCAAACTTTTGAATTGTACAGTATAATCCATACTATATGTTTGTAGTATATGTGGTTATGGGTGTCATTAAATAATTATTTGTCAGTATATTCAAATATTTAATTATTACTCATGTTTTTTGCATTAAAGGGGTCATCGGATGTCCATTTTCCACAAGTTGATTCTTTAGGATCTTCATGTAAAGTTTGTAATATACTTTGGATAAAATTCCTCAATGGTTGTGTAAAACAACACCCTTTTTACCTCCTTAAGAACAGCTCTGTTCACAGCGACCCGTTCCGGTGCATGTCTCTTTAAATGATAATGAGCAACTGCTCACCCCTCTCTTCCATTGGGGGTGTCAAATGGCTGAGGGCAGAAATATGCTGATACCGGACAGTCCGTCAGTGGTTGTGGGCGGAGCATGAGCATTATGACATCATAGTGCTCAGAAAATCCAAACGGCCTGGGGTGCATTTCCCGAAAGCATCGTTAGCCAACTATGATCGCAAGTTCCCTCGTTACCAATAGAGTTCAATGGACATTGCGATGAACTTGCGACCATAGTTGGCCAACGATGCTTTCGGGAAACGCACCCCTGATTATTGAGTGTTTAGACTTTTTGAGGATTAAAAAAAAAAAGGATTGAATGGATTTTTTTCATGGTAGTTGGTAGTTGTGTCCACATACTGCAAAGACACATTTATATGCAAACACCATATAAAAGTAAATTTTGCATCCGATGACCTAGATGATCCGATGATCTAGATACGTGTTTTTATAATGTAAAAGTACTGTAGGAATGCATGCAACTTGATAAAATACATGGATAAAAGTGTCTACAAATGCATAAATAAAATGTAAAATAATGTCACAAAGATTAACAGTATGCACCACTAGTGGCACCAACCGATATTGCAATTTGTTAGTTTGACTGGGAATGACATAACATTTACATTTATGCATTTGACAGAGACTTTTATCCAAAGCAACTTTTTGCATTCATTTTTATCACTACATGTATTCCATGGGAATCAAACTCGCATCCTTGGCATTCTCAGGAAAAATAGTTTTGGGCTGAACTACAAACAGTGGCAGGCGGTGGAGGGTTTGAAACTTGTTTGACAACAAACATTATTTTTGTAATTCTTTTTGGTGCCGCTAGTGGTGCAGAAATAACATGCTTTGTCTTTAACGGCATTGAACACATTTAATTAATCTCCAAAGTTAAGCAACTGGTCTTTGTGAAGGATTCTCTGTTTGTCAAGGATCCGGTGATGAGGACGAAAGGAAAAAGTGAACAGAAGAGATCTCCAGAAGAAGTGGCAGCAAATGTGAGAGGATGTCTGAAGACAGATAATGAATGAGAGTGGAGATTCTTCCTGTCCTCTCTTTTGGGTATAGGCGGTGTGGAAATTCATTAGGAATGCAGTCACACTCTCAAGTGAATGACCATATCAGCTTACCAAATGCAAATACCACAAAATCTGCAGAGAAGGGAAAGGATTATGTGGTTGGTCTATTAACCTCCCAAAGAGATAACTGACATCTTATCTCCCCAAAATGGCAAGAAGAGCTTGACTACCATCAACCTGAGTTTGACACACACTTTTCACAATAATTAATAGGATCAGATGAAATTTTAAATAGGCCTCTGGGTTTCTATTATGGGTCCCCAGGGCTGAGAGAAACGCATGAAGTGTTTGCTGTTGTAGAGAGATGGAGAGCTCTCTCTCTCTCCTCATTGAGGAATATCTGTGTCAGTGCCACCAATCGTGAAAAAAAAAAAAAAAAAAAGGAAAGTTGAATGCCTTTTTAACACACTCTCTATTGTACAGACTTATGTGAGGGCAAGGTCAAAGGGGGTATGATGTCATAGTAACCCAGAGGGCTTTTCAGTTGTCATAATGGCCAACTGACACCAATCGATGAGAACAGGGCTGAGTAGCTTGGGCCTCAGGGTCAGAAATAGAGATGGACAATGCTGAAACACTATCTTGGAATTGTCTTCATGCAGTTGCATTACCAGCTATTCGTGTGGACTTTGGCCATTGTCTGTAATATTGTGATTTAATAGGCAAAAGAAATCAAAAGTTCTGTGGATAAAAGCATTACCTGCATAAAAGGGCGACGTTTTGCTTGAGATTTGCGAGAAGCAAACTTTTTCATGAAA
The DNA here is from genome assembly GCF_963993115.1 of Abramis brama. Lineage (NCBI taxonomy): Eukaryota > Metazoa > Chordata > Actinopteri > Cypriniformes > Leuciscidae > Abramis > Abramis brama. The sequence continues at coordinate 15,758,947 of NC_139983.1, forward strand.
ATGTTGTCATGTTTATTGCCAGTGGACAACATTTTAATTCGTGTTGATGTGTATTTCTAACTTAAATTATTATTTTATTTTCAAACATCAAAGCTTGACTCCATATAAATGGTTGGTCAAGATTAATTATGATTAAATATTAATTATTACTATTATATATTAATAATAAATACCATACTATAACTCTTTATTATCATTATTATTATTATTATTATTAGGTATTTTACCCCCAGTTTCACAGACAAGGCTTAAGCCTAGACCCAGACTAAAATGCATGTTTGAGCTGTTTTAACTGAAAGCAACTTGCAGTGACATATCTTAAAATATATCAGTGTCATTGTTTTGTCTCAAGATGTTTTGTTTTTTTTTCTAAGGGATGTTTATAAAAGCTACTATAGGGCCATATTAACTATCAGCTTGCGCCAGCACAAAGTAAAACACAGTTTTATGGGAAAATATTTGGGAGGAGAGTATTCAAATGAATCATGCAAGGTGATTTTCATTTAGGTGCCATTATTTACCACCCAAAAAAAGCATGTCTTAAACCATGTCTTGACTTAAACTAATTTGCGCTGCTCTTGGTAGATTGCGTTGGTCATTATGGAAATGATCCGGCTGCGTCTGTGTTCTTTAATTTGCACGTCATCAGTAGATAACATGCAGAACTTTCCACTCACATCAGTGCTTTTTTGGAATTGTGCTCTCACGCTAATTTGCCCTGTTTAGTAAATCTGGCCCTATATGTCCTAATTGAACTAAGGCCTAATCCTGGCTTAATCTAAGCCCTGTCTGTGAAACCAGGTCTTTATATTTTAATTATTATTTACTACTATACTATCATTATTATTTATCATTTTTTAATAATAAATTATAGGAATTAATAATTAATTATAAAATAAAACATATTATTGACTATTATTAATAGGTATTATAGGTATATATATGCCATGTCAACTGTATTAAGGCATCTTTACATGGCTGAGTTAAGGCTTGTCTGTGTCTGTGTCTTTGACCCACCTCAAAAAAAAAAAAGTTGCTGCTTAAATCAAGTACAATCAACTCAGATGTTTAAGTCATTTCAACTTAAATTACATTAAACTGACTTAACAATGTGTTGAATCTTGTATAACTTATAAAAAAAAAGTTTATAATTGCTTACCTTATTTTAATGAGTTAGGCTAAAGCAATGTAAAAACATGATTGATAATTTATTTTTATTTTTTTTTACGGGGAAAGTATCAAAGTATAGTTTTTGTTGTGTAAATGCATTCATGCCACCTCTGAGCAGCATTAAACAGTCTGTGGAAAGACACCTACATACCACTTCAAAATCACTCCTGTGTCACCTTTGCAGTGTAAATTTGTCATTACTTGGCTGAAGAATTGCTTATTCCAATTATAGTTTTCTTTTTAAAATCACATTTTATCATATTACTGGTGCCGTTGTTTTATACAAGCAATGCCACAACAGGATGTGCATTACAGTGATTTTTCCACTGTAGTATTTTAAGGAGAACATTGACTACAACTCAAAGGATCAGGCATACTTTAATAAAAAAAAAAGTGTTGTTGGAAATGTTCTTTTCATAGTTTAAAATAATAGCAAATTAAAGAAGGTCTGTGTGTATTCTAAACCCCATGGGACTGGCCGTGTAAATGACTGTCCCTTGCCAAATAAATAGAGCATCTATGTGTCTTGTATGAGAGATGACAAGTCACCCTTTTATCCACTTAATCAATGGGCTTGACCTTTGTAGCTTGCACCATGCTGAGTGATTAAAACCGAGCCTCGATATGAATGTGGCACAGGAGTAGAAACCTGCTGGACAAGATGGAGTGCCTTCTGTTGCAGTTAGTGACTATTGTCATTGAAAATGCATCAACAAGATCAACTTTATTCAACCGATTACGTTTGTTTATTATTTGTATTTTGCTTTAACATGGAGGATTTTCCACCCCACATGAAGGGTATAGCCAATCATAACAGGTCAATTACAGTACATATGGAGAAAAAGAAGGTGGAAACTATATAATATATAATATGGAAATAAAAAGAAAGCAGAGAAGTGTGAGCAGTCTGATATGTCTACTCAAGCCAGAATTCACTCATCACTTCTGCTAAACCTTAAGATAATCCTGAAGTGGCTTTTCCTGGCCTACGTCCAAAATGCTCTTAACAAATATGTCATAGGTGGATGAGTGCTGGGGTAGGGGTGTCCTGAGGGTGACAGATTTATAATAGCCATGCTAAAAACCTCAATGTAAATCAATGCAAATGCTTTCAAGCAGCAAGTTTGACATTTATGCAAAACAAAACCAAGCGTGATATGAAGGAAAGGACAAGCTGGAAATGGCTAAAGTTTGTGAGGATTTTGTATAGGTGAAAAAAACAACCTGAATTATTTTACCTATTAGAATGCTACAAAACATTTTATGCGGCTCGTCTAATGCAACCCGTATAGAGGAGGTAATACTGATGAGTTTACATTACCTTTTTTTTTTTTTTCAGATTTCAAGGCAAGGAACCTGAAAGGGAACTTTCAAAAGAGTGTTATCACAAACACAAAAGCACCGTCTGGTAACAACCTCATAAGATGTTGGGTGTCACACGGTCATTTTAAAATTGTCTGTTGCCAAATCTGGGTCAAACACTCAAGGTTTGGTTTCAGCACAAATTGCTTCTCCAGTGTACATTTGTTGAGAATTTCACTTCATCCTGTGCCGTAAAATATCTAGTTTCTCATGTGAATGGGTGTGTAGAGCTAAACACCAGATTGTCTGTTCCTGCTGCGCTACCTTGAGGCCTGTATATATGTTTCACAATGTAACAGTCTGAGCTGCTTTTTTCGAAGAATAACAGTAGGTGAAGAACTACTACAGCTGAAATTATTCTTTTGGCTCAGGTGTTGTAGTTTTGCTCTTCGTATGTGGGGACAGGAACGTTTTAAAGCTGTTGAATGGAAAACATATTGTTTTCTGATGTCTTGGATTTGGTTATGTCCAAATATTAGTGTATAATGAAGTATGACCCCTCATCATGTCCCTAAAACGTGATTTAAACTGACCCCACATCTGAATAAAGCGTTCTTTTCTTTTTCTCATGCAGATATCGAATAAAATTATGCAAATGTGTGAGAATGTCATGTGACTCAACCCACTCAGCACAAAGAGAGCTCCTAATTACATTAGTTTAAATGAAGGCTGCCGACCGCTTGAGGTGTTACACAGTGTGCGTTAATGTCGTGACACTGTGTCCCGACAGGTTAACGGCACCCATCTGTGGCCGGCGCAGACACATCTAATTTGTCGGCCGAGTCTAAATTTTTTAGTCGCTTTACACCCATTTAGCGGCAGTTGCTGTCAGCCCTCTATAGAGGAAATTCAAAACTTTTCACAGGCTTGTGGTCCTGAAGTGCAGCTTAAAAGCCTGTAATTAAGGACTGCTGTGTGCAAATGACAAACCCCAGTTATGACATGCAGGCAGAACAAGAAAGGGTCTTTATGACACTCGGGAGACAGGTACTGGTCGAGGTTTTGCAGGGTTGGCCTTAAATGAGTGGCGTTATTATCTCTGGTTATTCCCCCGGAAAGTACAAACACCATCTTCCAGGCCTGTATGGGTATAATTTGAAGATACGATGTCTTGTGTACCAGAAATCAGCTTTTCAGAATATGCTGATGATTGTCAGTTAAAGGCTAATATGAAGTATAATAAACTCCGAAAGAAGAAATTTAGATGAGGGAACTTCTGTTTTGGAACTTATTTGCATCAAATTATGCATAATGTTTGTAACTGTTCCCTGGAATATGGTTTGTCAAATCCGTCTATGTTGAAATATATTGTTTTTTTTTCCATGATCCTTTTTATATCGCTGTAGAACACTGAGGTTTGGTCACATCACATAAGTATTGGGGAGTAGCTAACTAAAAGTTGTGATGCTACCAGCCTAATTAGTTTTTTCAGTAGTGTGACAGTAACTTTTTTTCTAAAAACAAGCTAATTGTTTCTATATCACTGTTTTTAATGTCAATTCGTCTCAATTAGACTCAGTCTTTCTCTAGTACTGTTGGTAAGTTTGCATAATTGCTTGATTCGGGCAGTTTGTTTTAACCAATCAGTTTGTTCAGACTCATTTCAATTAACATATGCATTTTTTTTTTTTTTTTTTTTTTTACTTTCAGTTCATCAATTAAATTATCAAAACAGTGTTTTCTACATTGATAATATTTCTTGAGCAGCAAATTATATTTTAATGATATCTGAAGGATCATGTGACACTGAAGACTGAAGTAATGATGCTGAAAATTCAGCGATAAATTGAATTTGAAATCATTGTTTTCAGTGTATTTTTGACCAAATAAATGCAGCTTTGATGAGCACATGAGACTTCTTTTAAAAACATTACAAATTCTTACCGACCCAAAAACTTTCGAATGGTAGTATATTCACAGAATCGATTGAATCACTATTCTGTAGTGTTTTGACAAATCCCTTGGGAAGCATATTTAATGGATACCTGTCAGTATTTTTCCGCAATTCCCTTGGGAAGCAGAAATTACACTTTTTACCTTTAAATTATGAATAGTTTGTAGCTTGGCAAGACACCAGTACTCTCAAATCTATGATGTCTCCTAGATGTCTAAATACCCAACAGGCTAATTATTGTGATCTGACCCTCAAAAGTTAGCCTTTTTATTCCATTAATTTTAAAACAGACAGTAGGACAAACAGTCTACGGCTCTCCTCACACCTCATAGCTTACGCCTGTGACCACAAGAAGAAACTTGTTAGCAGAACATTTCTTCTGGCCAAGTGCCAAGGACTCAAGGGGAGAGAAGACCGTAGCTTGACTAAAGACATAGAGGGGGGAAAAACCTGTAAGACTCTAGTGCTAATCCACTTATTTAAAGCATAGACTGCTAGCATGCAATCCGGCATCTGATATTAATACCTAATCAGGAGTTAATTAATGAAGAGTTATTTAACGAATAATCATCTGAGATCAGACTGTGATCTTGTGGAGAATGAGGACATTCTTAGGGGAGCATGACAGACTTTTGTCCCTCTTTTGTGTCCACGGTTGGTGGTCATACTGAGAGCGAGAGATACAGATGTAGCCACTTACAGAGATGAAATAAGTAGAGGACCTGGATAAGTTAAAATGCTTGTCAATGTGTTCAGTATCTCCATGTGAAAAATGACTTTAAAAACCTGGCTAACAAGTCTTGGCAATTTGGAAAGGTAAACTTGCTTAAGGCAAATGCAAATTTGAACACAAATTCTCGTTAACTATGAAGAGGATTATCGGTTCAGATAATCAGAAGAGAGTATCAGGTGAACGCTTTTAAGACAACATGAGTTTGTTTCCACAGTTGTTTCCACTTTGTCTCAGATTATGCAATTCAACAGCTGTTTCTGAAGTAGTTTCTATTTGTTTGTAGGCAGCAGCTTCCAAACATTTGTCCTGAAAACTGGAAATAAATAAAGTAAATATTTATTTATTTACTTACATTCTTTAATGTATTCCAGTTTTTAGGCTAGGCTTTGTTATGGTAGATTATATAAATGGTGTTTAAATGTTTTGGAATGATTGTTTGGAAGGACAGTTCAGCTGTTTAAAAGAGGCTGCCTGCTACTAAAAAGTCTGAATTTATTATATTTTCTTTAACCAATCACTGTGGAGTCTTTCCAGTGAAGTTTAAGCATGTGTGAGACTTCCCTCCTTCTCGCTGGTGGAACTGAGAAGGATGGCTAACAGCCGGCCCTTTCCTCCCCCTTGTGGTCTAACACTCTTTCATGACAGCTTATGTGTCCAGTCCCTATCCAAGGTTCTAATATGAATATAAGGAAGTGAAAACTGGTGGTAATGTGCTTCTGCTGCTTAATTATGTTAAAAATGTATGCACATTTGTTGTTGCATGATTTAACTGTCAGCATGTGAACTCATACACGAGGGTGATAAATACAATAACATATATAAGGCAATACATAAGTTGAGCTAAATAAAAGTAAAGAATAAAATTAAGACTTCATAAAGGGGCGAACAGGGCTAGTTGTCACACTTTTACAGTGACAATGACTCAAAGTAAGTTTTATTTTTGATCAATTTCTTAAAAAAAACAACAACAACAACAAATTTAAACATATGTTCACAAAAAGCTGAACTTTTTCACTGTTATAACCTAGGAATAAAAGGTGGATTTCATTCCATGCTTGTTTATCATGATTAAATAGTGAGCCATGTTGTCACAATGGAAACATGCCATAAAACAACTTATGGGCTTTTCAGCTAGATTTAAAACAATTAAAACAATTCTGAAAAAAAAAAACAGTTCATGCAACAACATAAATGTGCAAGGTAACGTACAACATTCAATCACTGTTTTTGCCAACAAATATTTAGCTAATAAATTGCACAGTGTGACAACTTAGCTTGCCCAACTACCTTTTTGACCCTTCTGTATGTTTGTTACATATACATACAAGTTCTGTCATCATTTATTCACATTAGGTTTTTTTTTTCCAATACAAAAAAATGACTTCCATCGATTGTATTCATTGTGTGAGTAAATAAATGACAGAATTTTCATCTGTCTGTCCATCCAGTGGAGAAAAGGAAGGTGGAGTTGATTAAATACATGTTGATTAAATAGTGGGGTGTGTTGTCACAATGGAGACCTGCCATTAAACAACTTATGGAACGATCCATTTAAAACTGAAATGATATTTACATTAACTATAGTTACAGCACTTGTGATAACTTACACATGTGACAACTAGCCCCCAGTCTACCCCCCACCCCCTCCCCCCCTCCCCCCCTCTCCCCCCCTCTCCCCCCCTCTCTTTACTCTCTGAGAGAGAGAGAGAGAGAGAGAGAGAGAGAGATTGGTCTTCATTTCAGGCAAGAGACTGGATGCATGGGTCAGCAAACCTCAGCTGTGTAGAAATGAGTGGGTTTAAGATGGAGAGTAAACAGATGTAAATTCGAAGATGGCAGCAGTTGGCAGCCATCCAAAGGGGCATTTACCCTCCCTTCAGCGGCCTCTCTTTCCTTTCCCTCTTTCTAAAGGTTGAGATTAATTTGCCAGTTATGCCTCACTCGCATTTCCTCAAACTCCCATCACATTTTGTGCATCCTTTCTTAATTTTATTCTTAACTGCATTTAAATTTGACATCATAATTTTGACCATTAACTCTATGGCATATCGATTTGCACCACAGCAGAACTTTGCATACACACTAGCTGGCCAAATGAGTGGAATGATGAAAAATAAACAAAAAAATGCTAAGTATTAAATATTATGAAAATCAATTCCCTGACACATTAGTGGGAAAATATACAGTGTATTTCATTCTTCCAAGGTTATCCGTTTTGTAGTGAAAAGGGATGGGAGATTAATCTTCTCAGTATTTCATCAGTGGCAGATATCAGAGATTTGCAGTCATTAAGCAGTGGACATGGATTAGCAGCACTATGCCGCTGTAGAGACCGGCTACAGAAGACAAGGAGAACAGCACTGGGACTTAGTACAAGGCTAATTAGATCTGTCTATCTCCACACATCCATCTTCTCCTGCTGGAATCACACTGGCCTAATTCTAAATAAATTGCTCTTTATTATTCTATCATTCAGGTTATTGCATGTGATGTAATGATCCACTCTTGGCCAATGTTAATTGATTTTTGCTTTTTATCTCTGTTAATTCATTCTTTGTCTGTCTGTCTATTATCTATCTATCTATCTATCTATCTATCTATCTATCTATCTATCTATCTATCTATCTATCTATCTATCTATCTATCTATCTATCTATCTATCTATCTATCTATCTATCTATCTATCTATCTATCTATCTTAATCTAGTTGTGGTCAGAATTATTGGGACCCCTGGTAAATATGATCAAAAATGGCTGTAAAAATGAATCTGCAATGTTTATCCTTTTGATCTTTCATTCAAAAAAAAAAAATAATGCAAAAAATCTAGCCTTTCATTGAGGTAAAATAATTGAAAGTTGGGGTAAAATCACATTATGGAATAAATGTTTTTCTCCAAAACTTTCGCCATAATTATTGACTCCCCTAGGATTAGGAGTAAAAAATCTCTGAGGTATATTCCCATTAATATTTATTTTTTTAGCACACCAGGTGACTAGGAACATGAAACTCTCTAGCTATGACTTCTTGTTTCACAGGAGTTTAAATATGAGGAAACAGAAAGGCCAAATTCCCTTAATCATCCATCTCAATGAGTAAAACCAAAGAATATAGTTCTGATGCTCAGCAAAAGATTGTTGAGCTTCACAAAATAGAAAGTGGCTGTAAGAAAATAACTAAAGCATTGGAAAGCTCCATTTCCACCATCAGGGCAATAATCAAGAAGTTCCAATTAACCAAATATGTTACAAATCTGCCAGGAAGAGGACATGTGTCTATATCGTCCTAATGCACAGTGAGGATCAAAGTTTGAGTGGCCAACGACTCTCCAAGGATCACAGATGGAGAATTGCAGAGATTAGTTGAGTCTTGGGGTCAGAAAGCCTAAAAATCACCACATGTTGTTTCAGAGGGATTCAATAAAAATCCTCCTCTCTCATCCAAAAACAAACTCCAGCATATTCAGTTGTCAGACACGATTGGAACTTCAAAAGGGACTGGATTCAATGGTCAGATGAAACGAAAAAAAAAAGTTTTTTTTGCCAGAAATCCCACCAGATGGGTTTGGAGCAAACAGGGATAAAAAGTACCCCATGCCCACGGTTACATATACCGCCGGATCTTTATTGATGTGGGTCTATTTTTTTTTTTTTTTGCTGGAGGTCCTGGACATCTTGTTCAGATGCACGGTATCATAGATTATAGCAAATATCAACAGATACCAAATCAAAACCTGGCAGCCTCTGCTAGAAATCTTATAATGGGCCGTGCTTGGATCTTCCATCAGCACAACTATCCAAAACAAACATCAAAATCAACACTAAAATGTGTCACTGATCACAAAATGAAGCTTCTGCCATGGCCATCCCAGTCCCCTGACCTGAACCATATAGAAAATGAGTGGGTTGAACTGAAGAGGAGAAGCACCAACATGAACTTGCCTTTTTCCAAAAGGGAGTAAATTCCATAAACCCCCCATGTTAATATGCCCAACTTTACAGCAGAAAAAAATGTTTACAGCCTGGAACAAACATTTATATTGGTCTATATAGCTATAATTTTGCCCTTCATGGCAACTCTGAGGGAGGTGATTTTTTTTTTTTGTAACTCATCAGTTTAAATTATATTAAGCCTTAAAGTTGTGCATAATTAAGGGCGTGGCCACTTGAGTGACAGGTGGATTGCAGCTGCTGTCACTACTAGCCGTTTGTCTGCTGTTAGCATCACTTCAGCTAATTCCAGCTGTGAACTTGGCATCTCTGCCGTGTTTGTGCTTTTTTTGGGATTATTTCATACAATTCAGTACACGCATAATACCTTCGCCTACGCCGTTGGATTCTGTCGTCGTCGAGTATCGAGAGAACAACCAGCGCTGTTTTTACAGTTGTTTTCCTCTGTGGACATGCACTAATGGATGTCTGACAATTTCATTGCTTTTTGGAGTTTTCAGATTTAAAAACGTCTATTATAGAGACTGCACTCGTTCTGCGGTACCGTTGCTCTCACGGAACAGATAGACTATATATGCTTATGTACCGTCAGATGAAATCCTGCAGGTGTCGGTGCTTTCTCCCGTCAATGATGCAATACATGCACATCCTTGAATGAGCGCTGATTTCTAGCGCATTTACTTGAACTTCTTAGGTAAAATCTATGGTTTGACCCATTTGAGAGGTGCCCAAAATCAGAATTTAAAATGGACTGAATAAAGCTCTCTACGAACTTGACGTGCGATGCGGCGCTGACTGACATGTATGCGCACTGTCACACACACACACACACGCGCTCTCAGATCAATATTGTAAGTTACTCAGATCAATATTGTAAGTTACTCAGATCAATATTGTAAGTTACTGCATAATACATTTTTAACTAGTAGAATAATACAGCATCACGACACACATAGTCTCACTTTTAGCTTTGTTATTTAACTATTATAGTATAGAACTTTAACTATTGGTTTTACATCATCAAGTCAGCTGTCACTTTAGTGCGAGGCCCTGTGCGGTCGCACACTTGGCACAGGCCTTGAGACGGTACGGCCAGTAACATATAGCATTAGCTCCTTAGCCTGAGCTAACTCGATCACGTCGAGCTAGGTGGGCGTGGTTTCAGCAACCAGGCTCCTTAGCTCCACCCACGTCCGCCTCTTTGCCCATTTTCGGTTATCTGGGAGTGACGCACGGTGATGCGTTGCCAAGATGGCGACGGTCGGCTCCGCCCACTTTAGGCTTCAAAAATGCTCTTCAGAAACCTACAGGTGACATCACGGACACTACGTCCATATTGTTTTACAGTCTATGGTATGGAGGAATGATCTCTGATCTCTTGTCAGGTGTTCTCCAAACTCATCAGGCATTATAGGAGAAAACTTGGCAAAAGGAGGTTCAAGAGGATAAAAAATCTATCTGTCATTGGTCTATCATTCTGTCATTCAATCTATCATTCTTTCTATTGTTCTGTCATTCTGTGGTTCTATATATCCTATATATCTATATATTCTATTTATTGTTCTATCTATACATAATTCAGATTGCAAGTTTTGGTATCGTGGCAAATCTGAACACTTTTTTTTTATATTTCTTCTGAAACTTCTGACACATTGGAGATTATTGGGGTTCTCGTTATGACTCTCATTTCTTCTCCATGTAATCTCATTTCTGTCTATGCAAAAGTTAAACTTTACAGAGGTCTTTGTGGTTTTTCTTTTCTACAGACATTGTTAACATGTGCGGCTTGTCTATTAACAGAAGCTACGGCAGTCTTGTTAGTCCTCTAACTAGCGTATGTGGAAGCTCTTCAGGAAAAGTGAAGATTTGTGATTGGATTCAGAGAGGAGCAGTGTAACATGTTTTCGAAGCTTCTCAGATACCATATGTGTGTGAGTGTGCAGAGGCAGAGAGGAATAGAGTCACTCATCCACACAGATGTCTGGAATCTCCAGATGTCGAATGACACTCAAATGCTGTAATCACACATTGCTGTGCTTGAACCCCTCAATACTGAAAATAAGACCTGTCAGAAAACAGAGCGTGTACAATAAAAGACAAAATGACGGAAACACAGTAACTGGCTTCTCACTGTTGGCAAACACATTTTTTGTGTAGTTTACGGAATAGAATTAGGCTTTAATGATGTATAACCTTAAACTCACACTTCCCTTAATTTAGAAGATGCAAATGTACACTCCTAAACATGACATTTTCCAATATAATGCAGTTAAAGGATTAATGCACCCCAAAATGACAATTCTTTCATCATTTACTCTCCCTCATGTCGTTCATTGCTGTTATTCTTTGTTCATTTTCCTTGACAGCCGTGGTCACCGTTCACTTTCATTGTATGGAAAAGAGTGGCTTGGACATTCTGTAACAAATTTCTCCTTTACTCCATGGAAGAAAGAAAGTCGTACAGGTTTCCAAAAACATTAGTGTCAGTAAATGATGAAAGAATTTACATTTTTGGGAGAACTATCTCTTCAAGAATGTAACATTGAACATTTAAATGCAGAATATATTCTTTTTTTCCTCTGTATTTTTTCCTTCCATACTGGCATTCATTTACACTGACTATTATACCAATTGTGTTAATGTGCCAGTTGTCAATTTTAGTAGAGTATTATTTAAACATGACAGTTCAAATGTTTCAGAAAGTTCAATTTTTCCTAATAGGAACTCGCATATAGCAGACAGAAATATTCCGAACCCTCCCATCTCCAAATAAAAGAGAAGGAACATAAATAATTCATTTTACTGAATGGCAGGTTAAGTGAGGCTGCGATAATGTCCTGACAGTAATGATAACTTTAATTTCCTTTTCTGATGCTGATATTTGTGTCAAGAAATTAAATTCCATAAGCTCCCAGGGCCTGGAAATCATTAGAGCATTTCAGCCAGAGACGTTCGTGCTTTAAATATGTGGATGAATTCCCAAAGACACAAGAGATCCAGTACCTGAATAATACAGAGAAAATCGATAAGCACTTATTTAATATTTGACCAGTTCAGTGTGGGGATTTATTTATTATGTAATAAATTCATCAATATGATAGCAGTTTAAAATGAGTAGAATATATATTCTTCACTTGATCTCCCAGTGATTTCCATTGACAGGAAATGACATCACTTTAATCAGGAGGTTTTTTTGTTTTGTTTTTTTGACCATGGGTTATCTTAGGAATTGCTAAAGTTTTTCGAATTAAAAAAGACCGTTTTGAAAGTTGCTAAATTCACTACCACCCAAAAGTTTGGGGTCAGTGAGTTTAAAATAAATAAATAAATACTTTTAATTAACAAGTATGCATACATTGATCAAAAGTAAAGACATTTACATTTATTTATAGGCTACACGGTTCTTTTGGACTTTCTATTCATGAAGAATCCTGGAAAAAATGTGGTTTCCACAAAAATTTTAAGCAGCACAACCGTTTTCAACATTGATAATAGTAAGAAATGTTTCTTAAGCAGCAAATCAGCATATTAGAATGATTTCTGAAGGATCATATTACACTGAGGACTGGATTAATGATGCTGAAAATTCAGGTTTGTCATCACAGGAATAAATCACATATTCAAATAGAAATTTTAAATTTCTCAACAAATAAATTTCTTAAATTTCAAAACAATTTCTCAATGTTGCTGTTTTTACTGTATTTTTGATCAAATAAATGCAGCGTTAGTGAGCATAAGAGACTTCTTTCAAAAACTGTAACAAAAAATGTACTTGCATAATGAATATGTTGTAATCCTTTTGATGCAACTTTTTAGCAATCTTTTATTTTATTTTAAAAGTTTAAAAAATTGAATTCATGTTGTAAACCAACACCATGTGAACGTCTTTTCTAGTATTATCAACCACACCTTATTTTACTTAGAAAACCATAACTGCCATTCTGAAAACCCATTCGAAATTCCAGAGATGAGTCAACCTTTCAGGTTGGCCTTCAAATTGACGTCACGACTGAACAGCTCTGTGAAGCTGGTGAGCATTTGTAGTCTTTTCATGGCATTAATTAATCAATGAACAAATCAGATACTTGCCTATTCTCCTTTCCTCTGAGTTTGTAACTTCTTTCATGCTATAACATGAGTATCAGCACATAAAGGATTTTGTGTGAGTTGGCCTGAACGAAAGATCTGCAGGTCTCAAATAAATTAGTGGAAAGACTGCGGCTCTGAAATATGGAATCGGGGATGGCTTTCAAACAATAAAGAGAATAAATAAAGGGACCTTTCACCCAAAGGAAAATGTCCCGCTTAATATTCATTAACGCCGAGCAGTAGGGAGTCAGCAAGAAATGTTCTCTGACATTGATACAGCCGTGAAATATTCAAGAGATGATGTTCTCTAGTCTCGGGGGGCATGTGAGAGACGGTTTGTCTTTTGTATCTGAAGTTTTATGAAGAATGTTCCTCCTTCCTCTTGATCATTGGAAAGGCCATGGGAAAGACCTGCCCGTGATTTGCCCTCTGCCATTAGACGTGCTCAGTGCCATGGTTCTCAACTGACGAGAACCGCTGCCTTGTATGTACTCTATGGTTTGAACGATATGATTCAGATCTCAGGCGCATCAGATTGTATCACCTCCACATTATTCATGCAAATTAAAATGAGTCTCATGAGATGTCCATTTTCCTGTTCTAAAGGCCAGTTAAGTGAGACACTCTTCCTCGGTCAAAATGCGCAACCAATCTCGGTTCAAGGTAGTTAATCATGGAGACTTTTCTGGTGTTAAAGACTTTAACATCAGAGGAAGGATTTTGTTGAAGTCAGCCATTATTGCTAGCTCTGTCATGCAAACACGTTGAACATCCTGTCATGTTTAGACAGACTGATTTTTACTGGTAGAAAAGAAAAATATAGAAAATAACTGGTCAAAGTTTGTCTGAATCTAGATATTAACTGCTGATAATATAATTTTGTTGATTTTTGTTTAAACAATGGTTTAAAGAAGCCATACAGAAGCATAAATGAAAACAGGATGTTGTTTGACATGCTCATAAGTTGTGTCTATGGTATGTGTACGTATTCTCTTATGTTTTCCATCAGATAACCTTTTATTAATAATCATCAAATAACCTTTATCTGACTTGGTAATTTCATTATGAACGTAGGAGTATTTCATTATTAACTTAGCAGAGGAAGTGACTGTTGAACATCAGGAAACTCACCACGTCACCTCCTCTGACCATGATGCTCTTGGTGGCTGAATATGTGCCTTTGGCCACAAAACCACAAATGATAAGCTTGCAGAAAGCACTGCATTATTGCCTCCTGTTATAGACCACCGGTAAACACATTATGCAAAGAGCCGATACCACGTTCTTGAGCGATTAGCCACAACTCAACCCTTTCAGCATGCCTAAACACAAGGGAAGAGGAAAACAGAGGCAGTTTATTTAGTGGTTTTTGTTGTACTTCTTGTCTTAAAAAGGCTTTCCTGCTAATTCTGATAATGGCTCTTAAATAGGCCCCTCGAACAACCCCACACGAGGAACTGAGCACAACCTTTCTTTGTGGTTGTTTGTGCCAAGCCGCATTTCATTCCAGTTTATTTAGCATTTTTATTATCTAACTGACACTTGCAGATAAAAGCATTTGTTGCATTTTGCCGTGATCATCAAATGCATTGAGAACCTGACAAACCTAAAGGTTGCTCACCTTTAAAACCCAACTACACCTGCTTCAAACCACCAGGAGGACGTTAAACACCAGTACTGCTTGTGTGATATCGATCACGCTGAATAAAACTCTTTGACAGACCTGGCCACAAAGATAAGAGTGGGAGGTGGAAAAAAAAAAAAAACTGAACTGTTATGTCAGAGATCCATACGTTATGGCAGTAAGGGGCTGGCAGTTAACCAAAACAAGTGGCAATAGTAGAAAAAAAAAATGTCCCACTTAGCTGTCATAAAAAACAATGTTTCGATAAAGCAGTCCATTGTTAACTGTGTCTGGCCAGTGCAGTTTAATGGTAGCAAAGGACACCGATCTTAAAAATGAATATCTTGCTTGAGGTCGTACATGAGTCAGGCTTTCTTGTGATAATCTAAGTGAACATTTGACAGACAATCTGTGTCTTTGGACACCGATCAATAAAAACCCTGCAGGTTAAAGGATGCCCAGAGAACAGCTGGAGGGAATTCCTAGCCGGCCCTGTTCTTGCTTCATACGAGAATATCCACTTTATTTTAACATTGACATGTAAGGTTGAAAAAATGTCTTAATCCAGAAATGTCCTTTCAAAGTGAAAAGAAATGTATACACTATTATTCATTTTTTTTATGTTTACATGTATATAAAAATTAACAGTAGCGTTTCATTTTATATATCGATAAGCATATTAGAATGATTTTTGAAGGTTCACGTGAAACTGAAGACTGGAGTAATGGCTGTTCTTTGTAATACTATTTCACAATATTACTGTTTTTATTTATTTTTTTGATCAAATGAATGGAGCCTTGGTGAGCATAAGAGACTTTATATATATGTATCACTAGACTAGACTATCACATTTTTGTAAAGAACTACTAAATAATCAAACTGTGTTTGTTTTCCTCTCACTTTGAGTATCATGACTGCCACTGGTGCTCCTCAGAAAAATAGATGCATGATGCCCGTGTAGATCTATAATGAGTTGTGTAATCACTCTTTCAACCAAAGAGGTCTTTTTGCATGGATGAATGTGGTCAATGACATATATTCCGGTGATTTAAATAATTTGGGAAGTGCTTTCTTGTGCTCTAAATGGCAGAACTCTTATGACTGTATATCATTTAGTGGTTTCAGTGTAGCTGAAGCTGTCCAGGGAATGCAGTGCTATTAATGTTTAAAATTCCAAACACTTACACAAGATGTGTCTCTTTTCAATTATTCAGATTTTGGCCCATAGATAAAAAGGAAAGGAGCTGCATCCATTTACAGATGTGTATCATTTATAGGTCGCTGTACTCAAGTGGCCAATCTTGTGCTTAAAAATGCTCTCACCTTGCTTTAGCCACTGAAAGCTGTTCCGAGGTTCAATCTCACAATGCAACGGCAGATGACACGTTTGCCTGTAAGTGCCTTGAACTGGAAAAATCTTTCAGGCACGTTCTTATTCCACAAAGCCTCCAAATAGTGGCATAAATCCGAAATGCATATTCAGGTCATGTAGTGGTCAGGTTTTACAGCTTTCACTTGGGTTCTTTGAACCGAGACCGGAAATGTGTATTTTATCTGTGGTAGAGTCAAGAAACATGTCTGTATTCTATGAAACGAATGAATTGCTCCCACCAACCATAAAATAAGCAATAATATCATGTGCTTGCCTATTTGTAGCTTGTCTTAAGCTGTACAGTGAGGTCTGGTTATGATCCAGGCTCGTTGTGGCCAGGACTAGGCCAGAGTATAATTAGTTGTGGTTGTCCTGAGTGACAGTGACAGATGTAAATCCCACCTTCTGCTTAGCACCCCCCATGCCATACTGTATCTCAAAAAAGAAAAAGAAAAAAAAACTGTTAGGTTAGCATAGATTTATAAGATGAAATAGACTATACGTGGGCACAGAAACATCAGGCCTATTTAAAATCTTTTTTTTTTTAAGTCAATTTTGAGTGGAACTTCCAATTTTATTTGTATCTTTGATAAAAAGTGGTTAATTAATTTTATAGGGGGGATGTTTGTCTAAAATGTTTCTACATTTAGCTTGTCCAGTACACATTTTCTGTGAATTATTTGCTTTAAAGGTATAGTTTACCTAAAAATCTGTATATACAGTATGTTAATATATGTTAATATTGGAAACAAAATATTAACATTAAAATATCACCAAAACATAAATTGTGCACTGTGATTACTGGATGTAAGTTTTGCTTGTTTTATTGAAATTTACTTTTCAATGAACCCAGGAACCCCTCACATGCTAAAAAAGTCATTATCAGCTTGCTTGCTTTATTTATTTGTTTATTTACTTTAGCTCATTGTTGTATAGGTAATGTTCCATTATTTGTTACATTTCATTTAATCACTTTTTGTCACATTGTGTCTTGCACCAAGGGCGCCAAGCGAACCAAGACCAGGTGGAGCTCCCTAAAAGCATGTCATGCTTCCAAAGATAAAGCGTTTTTTTTCTTTGACATAATACATCAGAGTTCTTGAAACACTCTATTTTCCCGATAAAGGTAAGAGCTAATTCTCATTTAGTGGTTCCATAGTCTGTGCTAATGCACAGTGGGCTTTTGGGGCCACTGGATATACATTCATGGAGTATACCACGTTCTGAAACGTAGACAGAAGCGTCTTTTTTCATTTTGATAGAGACTCTGTCAATTGTGCCCTGCATAAAAACACGAGCATCCCATTTTGCATCTTGGAAGCATATGTCTCAATCGTTCAGCCATAACAAACACGATTATGTTAGTGAAAGTGATCTGTCTGCTTGTCTTCGATTCGTCCTCCACATACAAGTGTGTGACCTCTAAGGGGATGCAAATGGCTGTCGGAATGGAGGCGTCGGTGTGGAAGACAGGTTGTCTCTCTCGCTCACACGCTTCTCCCAGGATGCAGTGTACACCATAACCTCATTGACTGCTCTGCTGCAACATGCTGTACATTAGAGACCCCCTACATCCCTGCATGTGCTTAAGACAGACGAAAAATCACATGTGAGGAAAATAGGTGCCCTAATGACCTGATACCGCTCCTTTTTCCATATAGCTCCACCTCAAATGCAAGAGATGGATAAAAAATGAGGGGTCAGAATGGGGGGTGGTGGAGACTGAGACGTAGATGAGGTGAAAGGTGCGAAGAATATGTGAAGATACAGAGGAATCCCCACATTCCCCCTTGAATACACACAGCTTCAGCTCATAGGGCAAGAGAATGACTGTCATCCAATTAGAGGACCAAGGGCAGTTTGATTAATTCGGTAAGTGCCAAAGGTGAGCCGGTTGACTAGCCCATGCAGAAGATGCAAAGGCATGTGCAACCGCTGAGCCTCTTGAGGGCTTCCAAAGACCTGATTCAGGATCAGGAGAGTATTGGGCCAATGGCAGAGAATGGGTGAGCGTCGATGTGTTGGGGTTGTAGGTGCTGCATGCCAGACCAATGGTGGAGATAGGTAAAAAAGATATGTTTATGCCTCAGAGTTAAAAATAATTGTGCGAATGCTTAAAATAAAGTCACTTTCTGAGATATAAAGTCAAGCTTTGAGCATATGAGTCACAGTTTTGATAAGTAAAGTCATATTATGAGATACAAAGTTACAATTACAAGAAAAAAATGTGAAATTGTGAAATTAAACCTCAAAAACAAGTAAATAAATTTGCAAATTGGGAGATATTTAGTGAAATTGGGGAGAAATAAAATCACACTGAAATATTTAGCCCTACCATACATTATGTTTTACTCTGAGGCAGAACAGGCTTCCATGTTTTAGAGAAACAATTTGTATGGTATATAATGATAATTATTTTCACTTGAGATTTTTGTGAATTCAAACTCTAGGATACAGGGTAATGTTGGAAATCTGTTTGGAAGCAATTATTATTTTTTCCTGCTATTTCGTTTGGTGGTGCTGTAGTGGCGCAGACATTACGCAAGAGTTTGCTGTACAGTAGTCTTTTTTTATAAAGAAATTAATTATTTTACACATTCAAAGGGTCATATCGCTGCATTTAGTGTCCATTCTTCTCCAGATCTGCCAAGGAAAGGTAAATGATGTCAGATATTTGTTTTAACTGTTTTTCCCAAAGAAGATAATCAGAGAGGGTATTTTAGGAAGCATTTGATTTATTTCCATATTTTCATTTGGTGAGGTGTTACCCATCTGGGCTGTTCTTTACAAATGAGCAGACAGGTGGAGAGACTTCACTTCTCTCCTTTCTCCGCAAACCGGCGAGTGAAACTAGCCTTGACGTGAAACTAGAAGGGCTTGAACGAGAGGGGCGGCGGACCAAGAGCGAGAAAAGGCCTCTACGTGAGCCGCCGATAAGTTATTGGTCTCTTCTCAAATCGTTTCTCCTTAGTTCTTCGTTACATTTGCGTGCGTTTCGGATGAATCTGAGCAGAAAATCAAGGCCTGGCTGCAGAGAGACAGAAAGACAGCAGTGACAGTGATTGATGTTTGAACGGTCTCCCTGATTCACTGATTAAACCCATCAATCTATATGCAGAAAAGGTGTCTGATGCAAATAGACCCAATCAGATGGGACAAAATGGTTTTGTCAGGATGTATGGAAATAAGAATAGCCAGAAACAGAGGTGGGATTGGATAAGAGCCCCTTTCCAATACAGGCAAATGCTGAAGGTGTGATGTTCCAAATTAAGGGGATTACATGCCTCCATTCTTCCCTCTGCCCTCTTGCACGCATAACCAAATTGCTTCGCTGTTTCGTTTCTTTCTCAATAAACTAATAAAAAGGCAAGATGGCAAGGCCCGAATATTGGCACTGAGAATCTACTACAGCATTTGGACTCAGAGATTTGGCATTTAGTAAGAATGTTTTGTCAAGTAACCTAAAAAAAATGTGTTGCATGTGGTACCATCTAAATTATTTGGTTTTAGTCAAGTAAAAAAATCCTTAATATGACTGAATCGAACTCACTACATCAGTTTGCATCAATAGAATTATTATTTTTTAGGTTTAGACAGCACAGTTTATTTGATCCATGAAACTCTTTAGATTTAGAATTGTTTCGTTCATATTATTAATATTAATAATATAATCAATATAAATATATTATTTATGTGTGTGTGTGTGTGTGTGTTTATAAGGTAATTTACTTCAAATGCATTACTTCTAACACATTCCATAACATAAAGTACATGTTGTTCCATTGTTTAATATTCCATTGTTTAATATCCACTATGCAATGCTGTTTCTTGTAATATTTTATTGTGCAGGAAAAGTCTTGTGATCATACAGAATCACTCTTAACTGCATGAAATCGTATTTGCTGCTTTGTAAAAGTCGTTTTCCATGGCTCTGTGGCCCGGTGTATGAGAGCAGGCTGTGCTGCTACAAAGTGTGCCCCAATTCTTTACCCCCTCCAGCCAATTGTGATCTGAATCAGTTTAATTAAGTAACAAATTTGGTTGGCATAGTAACAGCCCAGCTAATTTATCATGGGAAATAGTCTGTGAGACGGACAGGTTGCTCGGCAACAGCCAATGGCAATGCAAAGACGGGCCAATGACAAATTGCACAGGATGCAGATGCTGTGATGGGGGGCCAGCGTGTTTGACTGGCGCCCACATGGGAGCAGTGGCTGAGAGAGGAGAGAGGGGCTCCTCAGGAAACAGACTGTGTCAAAAGGGGGAGGGATGGTTTGATCTGCACAATGCAGGCCTCCTGTGCCAACATCACTAACCGCAGTCTAATAGGCTCTTCAGTCAGGCACCCAAAGCTACATAAAACCTACTTTTCTTTTTCCTAATCAACTGTGCGATAGGTATACGTCACACTTTGGCAGTATTAATGGGGAGATTTAGCGAAGGTAAAGTGATACTCGCATTGGAAATGGAAATGTCCAACTGCATGAAGACTATTGCTATGATGATGTCACCAAGGCAATGAAAATGTGCAATTTGCCTATTCAGCGATTTCATTTCAGAACTGGCACATCTAAGCATTTTTGTGCAATGTGCACTTCTAAAATTATTTGTTACTTTTACATTTTGCTATACAAGTTTGGCCACATTAGCATTTCAAAAATGGTCAGTGAGTACAAATTTAAGTAATGTTACTCCAATTTTACGGTATATTTCCAATAAGCCTTTTCAAGCCCGTTTCTGCAGCCTTTGTTTTATTCTGTGCAAGTTGTTGAAAAGAAAGGAAGATTTCTTGAAACCCCCTTCAAATGAAGTAAAGAGATTTCTGAATTGAGTCTTTGCTGACATAAAGGTGTACTGTGTGAGCTCTAACGTTAAATTTGGAAACTGACCATTACCCAAAAGATAAGGTAAAATCTAGTCACATTCACATTTCAAAGGAATTTCAAGTTCATCGAGAAACATCTTAAGGAATACAATTACAATGAAGGTACAGATTATGGAAAGCAACCATCTTATTATCTCAGTGCTTCTCGGTTCATGTTTTACAATACAGTTGTTCTCTACTTTCCACAGGCTGCACCTTGTTTAGCAGAAGCAATTACATACTATACTTAAATCACAATTCATAAATCACAATTCATGCCATAAAATATGATGGAGAATTCTCTGAAAGCATTCTGACTTATTGAAATGTTCTGATGCAGCCATACAGATTTCTTTTTTTTTTTGACTATTCGTGGGCGGTGTGTGTGACGGTGTGGTGGTATTACATTTTCTTGACAGTGTCTGTAGAGTTCATCAGCCATTTCTGTGTTTAATATGAACATTTTTGGCGTAATACATGTTTATGGTATGCACAAAGAGGCGCAAGGTCCCGTTTCCTTCCATTTCACAGCACATTTGTAATGGATACTCAGAGATGTGGAACCTCCATCTAGAGACGCTCGCGCTAGATGTTTGATGAAAGTTATTCATCACATTTGAATTATTATAATCAGTTTCCTGTCTCGCTAACTGCTGTGTTCGGTTTTACGATGCTTGTGATGAGAAGCATTTGTTTCTAGCCAGTAATATCGATGAAATTTATATTTTCCATAAGTACTCGTAAAACCTTCAATGCATGACGCAGGGCAGGTCTGCGACACACACACACACACACACACACACACACACACACACAGAGAGAGAGAGAGAGAGAGAGATAAATGGAGCAATTTAAGAGCCAAACATGTTGTCATCACAAACATCTTTCAAACACAATAATACCAATGAGAAAGGTTTGTCTCACCAACAAAAACAACGCAACAAGAACTAATCGAGCCAGCGCCCGCCGGCTATAATCCCACTCGCAGTGCCAGCTAAACAGACAGTGAGATCAGCTCTCACCAGTGTGAATTATTCTCTAAATTACACAGTGAGACACACAAATAAGAGCTGTGAGCAAACGACGGACGGATAAAAGTCATAATTAACGAATAAAAGCGGTACAGAAGCAACTGAGGGGCAGGAGAGCATTAGTCTTATATGCAGCGAGAGATGCAAATTCCCAGATGCTGCTACGCCATAGGTGGAATAAGATTGTCACTCTAATGCCTCTCTGAGGTCCTGATGAGCTTGGGAATAAATATGCAGAAAAGCCTTTCAGGGAAAAAAAGAGGCAATCAAGGGTAGCAGCGGCACGGGTTGGACTATAAATCTTTGTCTGTTTCAATCGCCGCTGTGGCCGAAACGGTGTAAAATTCGAGCAGGGATGTCATCAATTTCTGTTAGCTCTTCGGTCCCTCTTTGTGTCGACAGCATGGCCGTGATGGATTGATTTTGTCACTTGGGCTCAGTTCACAGTATGTTAACATGGAAGGGCAGAGTTGGGTTATGGAGAAAGGGTTATTAGAATCCTAGATGTGACCGGACGCTTGTGCAGGCTCTCTCTCTCTCTCTCTCTTTCTTTCTTTCTTTCTCTGTTCTCATGTCAGCCCAAAATTGACAGATACACTAAAACAGGGGAATGAATGCGGCTTGACAGATGTTGCCATGATATCATAGGACACAATCAGATATTGGTGTCATTCTTGAACTTGAATGTCGAAACACTTAAATGGGAACAATTTTCAGTAGGCAACATTTTAATAGGAGTAAAAAAGCCAGAAAAAAGTCTAAAAATTATGCTGCTCACATATGTTCATATGTTCGTAGAGGAATATTCTTCAGGTTCAATACAATTATTTCAATTTACCACAAACAATAATTTACCCCCATTCTTTGTTATCTTTAAAATAAAGTTACAGTGAGGTTTTTGAGAATTTAAAAGCAGAAAGCAAGTTAGAATTGTATAAAATCACTTAAAACCAGTTTTATTTGATATGTAAGGTATGTCTTCATAATTTTTACTGTTGTTTTGGGTGTTTCATTGTCACTGCAGCTAAGTTAAAAGTAGATATTCTATATCTACACATGAGTATTTTAACATGTATGTAACATAACCTTCACTGTAACCTAATTTTTGCTTTTTTTATTAAAGGGAAAGACATTTTTGTTTTTTTAAAGAAATAATTTTTTGTAGTCGTTTTTTAGTGATTGGGCTTTTATTGAACCCACAATATTATTTAAAATGCTCACTTTATCTACTGTGAAGATTTTCTTTAAGAATGTGATACTCAGAAATTTACATTTATGGCTCTGTAATCTTTAATTCAGCATTGTGTGCCAAGGTCAAAATCAGGGATATATATTTTTTGCAAGGATGATTCACGGAAGAGCCAAATGCATATTACAGAATTTAACAGACATAATCATCTATTGAATGAACAATAAGTCTAAAGTAATGTAGGCTAAGTAGGGATATGTAGATACATTTCAGACAGTAAAGCACTTAACGTGGTTGAATAAAGCTATAAGCATGTATAAATTAAAATATATAGTATAGTATAGTGTAGTATTTTCAGAGTGGAAGATTTCGTTTCAAATTCTTTAGCAAGGCATTTAGCTTCATGTCCTTGTAGCATGATGTGAAAGTGGTATGGTGATGAATACAGCTGAAAGGGCTTTGTAACTGGAGTGATATAGCAAAACATTTGAAAAAGTAATACGGTACTGTATTTGTTTAAAATACAATTATAGCTCAAAAGAAAATACCTTTTGTGTTACATGCATTGAAAAGGAAAGAGTACTTAAAGACCTTTACAAAATAGTGGAGAAACTAAAAGTAAAGGTCTTCATAATATTTGGCTTTTCATATACTTTAAAAAGATGACCCTGATATAACTAATGCAGCATTATTATCCCAATATTCCCTTTGGATTAGACATCCTTTACATTTTCAGACGCTGCGTTCAAATCCCAGACAGATGATTCAAGAATTCCTGGTTATCATTGTCAGTTGTAGATGTAACACCGGGCAAAGGCGGCAAGAGGCCAGGATGAGGTCAGGAGAGCAGGCGTCATTAGCAGCGGGCCGCCCTTCTGCTTCCTGTTTCATGTGTGTTCGGAGTCTGCACTCCATTCCCCATGCCCATTAGGTGAGAAATCCTGGCAGATAATTTGTTTAGTAAATGAAACAGATGTCTTTTCCGATTTTTTGGAGTGTGTTCCCGGGAGATTCCCCTCCCCTCCGTCCAGGGGGTCAGGCCGAATGCATCCGAGGGGTGGCTTGAAGGGAGAGAAAAAAATAACAAGGCACAGCAAAGTGCCTGGGGAGCGCAAACATCATTCACTTCTCCCATAATCATCAAGGCGATGCTCGGATGCCTCCTTAATTTACATAATACCATCCTGACACTTTTACTCTAGCTATCCATCACCGGCAGGATGAGGCCTTCTCCTTTCTGTCTCTTTTCCTCCCTCTGATTGTGTCTTGTGTTTATCTGGCCAAGCACAAAAGATTGATTCCCCACTGTTTCTCTCCCTTATGTTCAGCAGATATGAATTTTTGCAGAATGATGAAGCACAGAGTCAGCTAATAATAAACAGAAAACACATATTCAAAAGAGAAAAAAAGACAAAAGAACATCACAAAACAAACAAACAAACAGATAAATAGAATTACACAATTCTTTCCTAAATTTAATAATAGTTTAATTAATTTAACCCTCATGTTGTGTTGGCTTAGAGACCCCAAAGCCATTTTAGCATACTTACAGTAGCATGAATTTGATATTTCATGATGTTTTATAGATTTAATGAATTGTCACGTTTTCTGATTGGATTATCAGGGCTCTAGACTACAATGCTTATAAGTGTGAAAAAAAACTTATAACAAACTTATATAAAACTTATATTTTTTTGATAAAGCTTTACATGCATCTTTAAGCAGTTTAATCAGATGTCATCTCGTTAGAGCATGCGCTAATGTTTGCTGCATGCAACAATGAATACAGCGTGAGGCGAGCGATTTTTGTCGCTTTGTTGTCAGTTTTGCAAAAGATTTGCATATTATATAGTAGGTACTACAGTTGGTTTGCGACCGTTGAACGCAACGCATTCTCATCCTAGAGCGTCATATACTGAAATTTCGTCTACATTCGACGCACATGGCACCCTTTAGCGTCAATATGAGACGCAGATTATGGGTAGGTTTAGGTCTGGGGTAGGGTTAGGGTTAGACCGCTAGGAGGCGCCTTCTATATAGTATGAATGTGTGTAGTATGAATGAAATTGACCTACTACATTCAGCATGTTCGCCATTCACAACTCCTCTCCCATAGCCTCATGGGATAGTAAAGTGTCCATTGATTGCGCACTTCAGAATCTGGTCGACCGGCCATAATTCGGAACCGACTGGTTGCCTATTGTGTGTTTGGAGCAAAAACCATACGGTTCCAATTTATGGCCCATCAACCAGGGGTGCGTTTCCCAAAAGCATCGTTAGCCAACTATGGTCGCAAGTTCAGTAGTAATCAGCATAGTTCAACGAGTCAGTGTTTCCCGAAAACATAGTTCTAACGAATATTCGCAAACAGCATCGCAAATTTCTGTGGTTAGAAGCATCGTTTCTTGTTTGCATGACACGTGGACTTAATAAATCCTTATCTATAAGCAAGCTGACATTCAGTGCAATCTGTATCTTTTATTTAGAACATACAAATGTCATTTACGTCCTTTAGTTTGTCAAGAGATTTAAAGCACCGTTTTTGAAGAGTGCGCATGTGCGAACGTGCTCTACCATGTAGGAACAAGCCTATGATTGAATCTGGAAAAAGAGCAAAATAACTGCGAAAATTTTGAAATAGTCCTCAGAAGGCTTGTCCGTAATTTATAGCAAAACATCTAGCATTAATTCAATCTCAACAGATTCATTAAAAGTAGTTATTACTCCACCACGTGCGTGACATCATTAACCAACGTGGTTGAACGACCAATTTGCGACAATATGGTTTCGGGAAATAGTCGTGACTAGCTATGTATGTTTGTACCCCAGTGCATTTCTACCACCAAGACTTTTCTATTTATTTTGGCAGATTTCTATTTCGGACTTGCGCATAAACTACATTGCAATCATTTCCCAAATATCATGTGTGTGGAAATATTACGAAGTCTGTAAACAGGAAGTTGACAAAGGCAGGAGATGGGATGCACTGAAGAGAAACAGACGTGCCAGCAGAGCAAATACTGTACCAGCCACAGCTCACTCTTGATCGTTGCATCACTACTCGGTGGAAGAAGTACTTTCCGCCCACTATCTTTCAAATACTATTCAGACATACTACTCTGGTTTGCTGTTTTCCGCATACTATACAGTAGGGATATATTGGTTTTGGACACAGCATCCCTCAGTAAACCACAAGTAATTTTCTGGTATATCCGATTCTAAATGAACTGTGAACCAATAGTAATGTGTACATTCGTTTTGTGAGACCTACATCAGTCTATGTACTGACTGACTGTTCATATGGCATTTTGTAATTAAATATGTAGGTTATTCAGAATAGAGCTTATTCCATTAAACATAAATAATGGAATTCTAAAAATATTTTGCATAAAGTATTATTGGTTATTGTTTAATTAACATACAGTATGAGGAGGAAGGTTGAATCAACATTATGGAACGTTTTATTTGTTTATATTTCAAAAAAAGTGTTTTACTCCAACTAGCTTAGTTTATATACTTAACTCATAGTTTATATACTACAATGTCCTCTTTTCTTGAAATGTTACTGATACCGTTCCAATTGGAACGTAGTTTTGAAAGCCCCGCGGGTTGCTGGGAATGACCTAACAGAGTCATGCTCTTGTGACTGAGGTTTACTTCAGAAATCCTACCTGTATCATTTCTGGCTCATGTTTTATGAATAGGCTTTGGAAAAATATACAACACACTTTGCTTTTCTTTTTTTTTTCCCCCAGTCACAGTCTTCAAAGTTTCCTTTACGATAACCAAAAACCATTAGCTGCTGTCAAACCCAGGAGAAGAGAGATTATTTTTTTTATTGAAATAAGATTAAAATGATAACTTTGACTGCGGCCTCCACCTGATAAAATATTTCAGCTCATAAGCGTGGTGTAGGCACAGGGATTAGAGCAGAGGGAGAGAGAGAAATTCATAATGTATAATAAGACAAAAGGTGTCATGGGAAATAACACTGATATTAAAATTAGAAAATGACGCAATCTATATGAAAAATGCAGATTTAAAAATGTAAATGATGATCTAGTATTTCTTAGAACAAAAGTATCAGAAAAGTAAGAGCTGTAGAGGTGTCAGATGGCTCGCTGGTCTGTGACCGTTTGGTTTGTTTTAACTTTAATAATTAGAAGAGCAAGTACTTCTAAAACTATTTTTAAAAAGTTTCTACTATAGAAAGTTTCTTCTATAATTATTGCACATATGGCTTCATGGCTTAATATTGATCGAAAGACTGTATAGAATATTTGTACTTTGCAACCATTTCTCTCACCGTAGCTCTTAGTCTTAGTTTACATAAATGTTAGTCATGTACAAAAAAAAATAAACAACATTATTTAACCTCATCGTGATAGTTCATACTGCTATATTCTAGTGCACAATTTTATTTTATTTTTCGTGAATGTCTAAGTGACATTTGACAAATTGAGATTCTTGAAATGGAAAGTTCAGTATTGCCAGTTTCAGGACAATTACAATAAATTTACAGTAAATTATAAATATTTAAGATTGCGAAACAACAAGGTGCACAGACTTCTGAACGTCCTACCCTGGACCTATTCTAGGTGCATAAGCAATGCACTGATGTGAAGTGATGAACTATAAGCTGGATGATGAACTATAATGAAGACACAGGGGGACCAGAATCCCGTAATACCTCATTTTCAAAAATATTGAAGGTTAATAGGTGGCATTGGGCACCAATCTTGTAAATTTAAACCTTGTTTATAATGAAATAATGACCTGAATGCGATTAGCATACTGTGGTACACAGAAGGGAGACTGACACCACATGGGGGACATTGCGGAAAGAGATACTAATTCCTTTTCCGTGGGGTAACACCTCAGGAATGAGGTGAAGAAGGACAGGCTGTTGTGCTGTTTTCAAGACGACACTTTCCATTTCCAAAGCATCTGTGTCCTGTCATTTAACTTGATCTGACCTTGAAACTATGTTTTTGGCATTTACTGTACCTTACTTCTGGAACTAAACTTTTAGCATTTATCATTAATAGCTCATCTGTGTAAAAATGTGCACAATAATAATTCTATGTTATTATAATTTTTTTTTTTCTGTGCATATTTTTACACATATTGTGCATGTGTGTGTGTGTGTGGTCCTGGAAAATTCTACATTGTAGGGACCGAAAACCCACAAAAATTGAGGGGCCATTTTTTGGGTCCCACTGAGGAAATTAGCTTATAAATAATACTAAATGATGTTTTGTGAAAATGTAAAAATGCAGAAGGTATTTTGTGAGGGTTGTTTAGGGTTAAGGTTAGGGAATAGAAGATACAGTTTGTACAGTATAAAAATCATTACGTCTATGGAAATTCCGAAAAAACATGGAATACCCAACATGAGCGTGGGTGTGTGTGTGTGTGTGAGTGTGTGAGTGTGTTTGCATGGTAAACCCTACGTTATACGTTACACAAAGATAGTAATACCAATATATTTTTTTTTAACCTTTTTTTGGTCCTCATGAGGAAAATGGCTTATAAATCCAAAAAAATTTTTTAACTAATACATTTTTTGGTAATTGTCATACAGAAAACAAAGGAGCGTTGTCTTCTTTTCTAAACCCTACAATTCTGTAGTCGTCTGATTGTGTTTTATCTATGTGAACATTACAAATCTTATTTAGTCTGTACCAAATGACTCATAATAGTCATAAAATCTGGCTCGAGTAATGTGTTTAAGAGGAAGCATTTCCGAAGGAGTAAGAATATGAGGAGGCCATTTAGTGGATAAAGGAGGAAGGCTGTGTTTGATACAAGCCTCCCAGAGGGGCTCTCTGACACCAAACAATGTACCAAGTTCAAGTTCCAGCCACCAGCTTCTGAAAGATGACCTAGCATATGTCCTCGATGACCAGATCATGAAGGTCAGTGAGCAGTCGAGAAGACGTCAAAATGCTTTCCATAGATGGTTATACAGATAGTTGGATAGATATAGATATATTTTTTATCTTTGATGTAATCTATCTTTCTTTCTTTCTTTCTTGTTTAGAAAACCAATTATGTTAATCTATTTAAATGCAAAAATTATGGAACATGGCAGAGTTGTAAAAGGGGGAAAGTACAGTGAGAAAATAACACAGCATACAAACTTCAACGCCTGCACAGGTGGTGGAGGTTTCCTAAAATTATGACAATTTCAAATATTTTAGTATTGATATGTCCCATAATGAGCCAAACAGATGGCAAAAACAGAATGACAGCATCCTCAAATTCAAAACACGCAAAGCGCGTTAAGAAGTCTAACAAGTATATTTTTTTCCTCCTTTTTTTTTTCTTCTTCAGGACACAGAGACATGTGGTAGTGTGGCTATTATCACAAGGGTAGCGCTGAATGAGAGCTCTTAAACGCTGCTCTTCCTTTGAAAGAAAGGGATCTATTTTTTGCCCATTAGCATTGGCATTAAAACTCATTATTTTCCTCGACTGTGCTAACCATCTCCTCCCACGTTAGACATCATTACTGTTATTATTCATATCATTGCTTTAAAGGACAGAGAGATGTCTTGGTTTGTAACGCTTGCATTTGTTCGAATGCTGGTGGGAAGATTTTTTTTCTTTTTTTTTCTGTTGAATTATTTTATTTATATAATTTCTTGAAATTGGTATCATAATGGAAGTTATTGTATTGGCAGAGCGTAAAACTGCCGCTTGTTTCTTTATACTGTGGAAGCTCACATGACCTGAAACCTTGAGAAGGAAAATTAATTTTTTTTGTGTATGCCAATTTCATAGCATAACAAGCTACTGTACCTGTGTGGCACGTACCATCAACGAGTTATTTAACATCCCACCCTACACTTGCACTCCCACTCCATTAGAGTTTAGTTCCAGTTTCCGAATGCTCCTCAAAGTGCTTGTTTTTCAACTCCATTTGATCCTTATCAAACTTAGAGAAAAAATAAAACCGAGAGAGGGAGAGAGGAACAGGGTGGCATCTGTGATCTCTAGTGACCCTTTCCTCACTCTCTCCTGCCAGGCCAGTCTGGGGATTGACACATCAGATGAAGATATGAAGTGGTGGGTGTGCGTGGAGGCGGGCCAGGCGCCCAGCGAGTCCCCGCGCTTCTCACTTGGTTAACACCTCACACAGAGCACAGAGCCAGGAATACACTGCCTCTCTCTCTCTCTCTGACTAAAACAGTTCATTTGGACCTGCAGGGTCTTCTGCTCCTCAGAGCTTCCACTGATGGAGGTGGGAGATATTCTTATAACAGCAGAAAAACAAGAATGATTACTGAACAGTGTTTTATCCCCAATTGTTTGCGTGTACTTTTGTAACTTGTCTTTCATAGTCCATTTTATTATTGAGTGTTTCTTTAACTACATGCACTTTTATGTTGCAAGGGTTGATTTACGGATTTCAGCTGTTTTACTTTTGCTATATGAAGATCAGAGTAAATTTTGGAAACTTTTTATAGAGCTTTTTTTTTCTACTTTTCAAGTGCATTTTATGTATAGATTTTATTTAGGTTCTATCTATCTATCTATCTATCTATCTATCTATCTATCTATCTATCTATCTATCTATGACTTCTTCTTTTTTTTTTTTACACAAATTATGACTGTCCGGCTACTATAATCTTTTTATTATTATTAATCAAATGTTAATGCACTTGGCTACTAATGAGACCACAGTGTTAGTTAAGAAAAAAAATGGATATTTGTATTGTGTAAAATTTCCAACCAAGTGATTTGTCAATTTAACGTTAAAAAAGTTATTCAAATTCAGAATTCTATTAAACAAAATACAAACAATGTAATGTGATGGAAATTACACTGTGGTATAAATGTGTGAAATTTTGGAATACAATTTAATAACAAATTACATAAAACTAGCAAAAAAAATAAAACTAGTGTGTTAACTTTTCATCAAAATACTAAAACCGTAAATGTTACCCTTTTTAATGGTGTGATGCTGTTTAAAACTCAAAATGAGTGAGTTTGAGGAACTCAACCAGGGTTGCCAGATCTGTGCAATAAAACTAGCCTAATGGTTTCTCCGGCAGGGACAAGTGGACTTGGCAACACTGAACTCACCAGTAGCCTATATTTACAAGCAAGGAATGTGACATTGCATTAGCAACACAGTGTGTTTAACCACTGCAGAGACTATTTAAATCAAGGCTTAGAAGATTAATAACCAGTTTGGTTAAATCAAGAACGAGAGATTAAAGTCCTCTGCTTTACACGAAAGATTGCAATTCCAAATAATTGTATCACAATTTTTTTTCAAAAGTTAAGTGTGCTTGTCCTAAAGTATTAAACTTTATTTCCATTTTTTTATTCTATTTTTGTTATACTTGTGTGTACATTATACTTTTAAAATATATTTTTTTTAATGCTTTATAAATGTTTTAAGAAATTGAATATTAAAGTTTAAAAATCTTCCATTGACTTCTATGGAATACAAACTGTGACGATGTCAACGTGATAATTACATATTAAATTGTGTTTATGCATAATAAAGAGTGATTGGTCTTGTCATTCTTGCATATGTTTAACCATCTATGGCCATCTTTACACTTTAAAGTCTGTTCACAATATGTGTTAATTCTTAAAAACCAATAGAAATCAAGATGATTAGCAAACATAAAACCTAAAGCTGCAACTGTTCTTTTATTCCCTGCAAGCATTGGTTTACTGCAGGAATTGCAAATTTTAATACAATTATATTTCTTATATTCTAATGTTTGGACGCAGTGTAGTGTGTAAACTTGTGTTTGATCAAAACCAGGGTGACTGGGCTCTGGTAGTTCCTTGCAATTAAAGTTTCATGAATACTGAGACAGGAACGTTGTATGGGTCTCCAATGTGTCTGTAATTACTTTTTGTGGTCACCTTTGAATGGTGATTTTTTTTTTTTTAAGTCTTAACGCTGCTATACAATTCAGCTTATTTCCTTGTTATTGGTAAGAATATATTACTTTTTCCACATTCATGCAAGAGTGATTTGTATGTTTGAAGAATGCCATGTACCATTCGCACCTTTCATTCTCTTTCTCTCTCTATCTCTGTCCTCATCATCATCATCATCGTCCTCATGGTGGTTGTCATCAATAGCTGATTCCGGTTCTGTTGCTCATCAGTGCGCAGAGCTCCGGTCTATTTTTTCCTCTGTCCTGTTTACATAATCAAGGCAATCACATGATTTATGCTGTCTATGGCAAACATAAATGCAAGTTATGATTAATTTAAAAATTAACTTTTGAAAACTTACCTCAATGCAGAGTTTTCCCAAGACATCTAAATGTCCAATTAGCTTTGAACCATTAAATGAACTAATGACAAAATGTAATTTCAAACCTATATGACAATCTTTCTTCGATTCATGAGTGAATCGTTCATTTGAGTTAGATCTTTTTAATGAATTGTTTAGTCCACTTCACTGAATTATTAATTTTGAATCAATTTGAGTTTTCAGTACCAGCCACGGAGCCCTCACGCCACACACGTTTACATGCACCCTCATAATGAGATTATAATGGGATTTTGTCAATATTGCGATTAAACTTTACCTCATGTGAACACAATACTTCGATTAAACTAATGCGATTAAGCTCATAATCGTAGTAAACAATCACTAATAAACTATGTGGCTTACGCCTATTTTAATCGCAATAAACAGGTAAACACATTAATAGCATTATTACCGCTCAGGGGTGCGTTTCCCGTACATATAGCTCGCTGCTTAACTACCATAGTACGATGCATCGTTGGAGAAATCAACTAGCTAGTCACGACTGTTTCCCGAAACCGTATGTCGCAAAGTATCGTTCAACCACGTTGGTTTATGACGTCTCGCACGTGGTGGACTAATAACTTATTTTAATTAATCTGTTTGAGATCGAATTAACGCTAGATTTTGTCATATAAGTTACAGACATGGCATCTGAAGACCATTTCTATTTTTTTCTCAGTTCTTTTGCTTTATTACCAGACTCAATATTTGGCTCGTTCTTACATAGTAGAGCACGTTCGCACATGCAGTCTTCAAAAACGGTGCTTTAAATCTCTTGACAAACTAAAAGATGTAAATTACATTTGTATGTAGCCTATGTTAAATAAATAACACGGGTTGTACTGAATGTCAGCTTGCTTATAAGGATTTATTCAGTCTACATCTCATGTAAACTAGAAACTATGCTTCTAACCACAGCTCGAGAGCTGTCGTTCCAACCACACAAGTTTGCGATGCTGTTTGCGAACGTTCGTTGGAACGATGGTTTCGGGAAACACCAAATCGTTGAACTATGCTGATAATGACGGAACTTGCGACCATAGTTGACTAACGATGCTTTCGGGAAACGCACCCCTGACCATGTGCTCGGTTTCTGTGTTGTTCAGCTTCATGAATGAACTCTGTGACATTATTCTGTCAACACAACTCTCTGCTCGCATAGATCGCGCAAAGAAAGTGGTGCAGTATTGGCAAACCCAGTTAAAGCGGCATTGCGATGTTCATCATGCCGCAGACTAACCTTTCAATACGTCCATAGAAATGTGATTTGCATCTGATGTATGTAGTTTAAAACAGTGGCCAGTAACACTCCTACTGTATGCAAATTCATCATTTGTATTATGGGGTATGCGAAAAATGCCTATAAATATAACATATAGCGAATAATCAGAATAATGAAAATTGCATGTAAACGGTAGTGAAGAGGTTTGCTTGTGTCTTTTATAAAATATATATTTGTTTATATACACAGTATAAATGCATATATTTGAAAATAATTAATGCTAGATTTTTTAAAGCTGGCAAAGTAAAAGTCTAATGAAATACACTGACACCTTATTTTTGTCCTTTCAAAAGTAACTGAATGCCCTGCTACATATATTAGCCTACAGTAATTGTATTTAAAACATATTAATGTACATGTATAATTATAATGTCATTATAAAATATATATTTGTTTATATCAAATCAAATCAAGTATATTTGTATAGCGCTTTTCACAATACAGATTGTATCAAAGCAGCTTCACAGTATTAAAATAAAATAATACAACAAAGTTTGTTTCTAGTGGAATTTATTGATTGATAGAATAAAATTAAATATCCCCAAAATATCCCCAACTGAGCAAGCCAAAGGCAACAATTATATACACACTATAAATGCATATATTTGAAAATAATTAATTTTCCGCTTAAAAAAACAAAAAAAACCCGCCTGAACCCCCATAATAAAGATGGACAGTGACATAGAAATTTGCACGAATTAAGCATACGTTCCGTACAATTGAGGTATTATCGAAATATCAAAATTTTAATAACGAGTGCTTATTTAACAAAAGGCAAGTAAAACGGTCATGGTTACATTTTAGACACACACACACACCTCTGAAGGGATAGAAAAGTCCTCAGGACTTGGTATCGCATCACTCGCAAGTCGCAACCTGCATTGGTGAACAAGGCCGAAGTCCACCATTCTCCAGTTCTTGAAGCTCTCTCAAGAAAAATGCTTACCACACACACATAGTTTAGATGTGTCCGTGGTTGATGGCCAACCAACCGCCCGCAGCCAGAGTCTAGCCCTGGCAGCATCGCGGGGAAAGATTTGCAACGCACTGGAACTTTTGCACCACGAAAACAAACACTTGCGTCCCATGATTGCCTCTCTCATCTACTACGCGATATCACAGTTTGACATGTCTGTCATTGGAAAGATCCACGTTGTGTCATGAATAATTAAGAGACAGTGTCTTCTCACTGGATAAGAAAACTCAGTCTCATGAATAATTATGAGACACCGATGAGTCATTAAAGTACTACAGTGCTCTGCCACGTCACAGCCTGTGACGTGGACACGATGAAGATTTTAAACCCTGAAGACGAAAATAGCGAAAGAAAACCCTCAAATTTAACCATTTTCCCCCTGCTATTAAATCTAACAGATGCTAACATTGTCTTCAGTAGTGTTCAACACACATACCTCTGTTAAAATCTCAGAAAATTTGGTTTAGGGTTTCATGACCCTTTAATGTGTCCTGACAGATAACATGAACCGATAGTCATCTTCCTCTTTACCACTAGTTACAGCATGAAATAAACATGAATGAATATAAGAAGGTTTCAACCGCGGAAAGACGTCAATACACTCCATTTTTCAAGTTCAAGTCCACCAACGTTAACCTGCCAACTCTACTGTCTGGATTGTTTTTGGCAAAAATGGTGGATAGCAACGACGGCACATAATATCGGCATCATGATTGGTCAGATCGCCTGTCAATTAAAGAAAGAAGAAAGAAAGAATGTTATACAGAAGAAAGAATGTTATACAGGATTGGAAGGACATGGTGTCAGAATTATCATTTTTGGGTGAACTATCCCTTTTAATACAAAAATATTATCACATTAAAGCACTTTGCATTGGTAAACAAACTAATTCCATCGCAACCCCATGCTTCGGTCCTCTTAGCAAAAACAAATAAGTCTCGCAAACCTCGCCGAGACTTCCTCTTGAGGCTGCCCCTACAGGAAGCAAAGCCACAGATGGACAGAGACTTGCCTCCTTCCCTGGGAGTGCAGTGCCCATGGTTTCTCACGTTAAATTGGACTACTTAAAGTGTACTGCAATTCTGGCCAGAGAACAGACAGAGCTCTAGAGGGATCCCATACTGATTTAAGTCACCAGGGACTCTGGCAGGGATATTTTGTCTCTCATATCTATATACTATTATGGCTTTTGCAGGAAAGGCACCATCTTGAGTGGGGATGTGAGATGAAACCAGATGGGGTCGATTCACACCACTCTGAGACAGCAAGGGTTTGGGAGGCACCCTGCAGCCACTTCTTGTTATCTTTTGTCACCAATCAAGTGACTTTTTTTTTCTTTTTCTTCTCCTCTGCGAGTGAATTCTCATGTTTAGTGTCTACGGGTTTTCTGGCATCCAACTGCAAAAATAAAGTGAAATTTTCTACATTGCGTCCCACTGAAGGTGACATATAGACTGTGACGTGAACAAAATCATGTGGAGAGAAAAAACAAATGTGCATTAAAGATGATTGTCAAAGGCATTTTCCATTGCCGTTTTTGGGGCAGTTAACTTTAATTACTGTTGTTTGTCTCATGCGTACCTTGATGGACGATTTGACGCACATTTAGATTTTATACAGTTACAATATTATGTAAATGTAAAAAAAAAGTCACCACTGAACAGGTTTGTTTATTAAATCTGAATGGATAGTGTAGATTAGACAACGCAAGTTATTCACTCAAATTTCCAATATTCATCGCTAACGTTTGTGTATTTCATTTTCAGTGATTCATTCATCAGCAGTGACTTAAAATGGGTGTTTGTGTGGGGTCAACAGAAGAGTAGCTTTCCCATGTTTGTTCAGTGAAAGCCATGATGGCCACCTTCCCATTCTTCCATTCAGATTAGCCTGAAAGCACGCTATTAGCATTAATGTATGTGTGCGTGCCATTCAGGAACATCCAAACCCATCTCTAGGATTGCTGCAAATTTGAAAAGAATAAGCTCGCACATATGTGAGGTTTCAGCCTTTTTCTTTGCCCTCACAAAAGACATGGCCCATCAATAAAAGATGAGAGGAGAATGACTTCCACTTGAGTCGGTAGAGAGGGCCTGTACACTGCTCTGTTTGTCTATGTGTTTTTAATCGTGTTTGTAATGTCTACATGTGCATATAGTAGCAAAAGCCTGCTTTTTTTCATGAACCAAAAACATTTATGTTAGTGTAGCACTAGCATTTGCACTTCTGCTGTAAGGTAATAAATGTTCTTTAATATAATTGCCTCAGTTTTGACACACACACACCCACACACACACACACACACACACACAAAGCTGTGAATGAGTGGTATTTGCCAGCAAGTAGTTGTTCTCTTTTGTTATAAAGGCTAGCATTATAGACCGTAAATGAAGGCAGAATAAGTTTAGATAATGTAGTTAATTACATATATTTAAATATATTACATATACTTAATGTTTGTGTGTGTGTGTGTGTGTGTGTGTGTGTGTGTGTGTGTGTGTGTGTGTGTGTGTGTGTGTGTGTGTGTGTGTGTGATTTTGCATTTGGGTTTGATGCATAAAACAGTGCCCTTTGCTGTATATTTATTACTAGAGGCATTTTCTCCTGTCTGAGATGTCAGCCAGCTGGATCTTTTTTCGCCTGTCCAGGGCATCACTCCAGGATATTATTGAAAGCAAGCACTGGTGTACAAACAAATATCTGAAGGACGGATGTACATTTGGGAGCAGCACAAGCTTGTCATTGGATTGCGGACTAAGAGACATATCAAAAACTAGTCTTCTACTTTAATAAAGTGCTGATATCTCTACTCTGTAGGGCTCTATAGTCACTGTTTAAGCTAATTTTATGTATGCAAGACAGTACAAGTGTTGCATAATCATAGATCTGTAGAATAAAACAGCACATAAAGCACTACGCTAAGCATACACAGAGACGTATGCCACATAATATAACCATTTAAAACCAACATGAAATGGCAGTCCCAACCCACTTTATTTCTATAAAGTTAAGGTTTCTGAATAAAAAAGGATATTCAAAGAGAACCAACTTTAGGGCAGGACTTTCAGGAATTGATTGGTTAATGAAAAGTGGGAGTTACAGATTAGAGCCAAACTTTAAAGATGCTGTATGTAACTTTTTCACTCTACTAAAGCATAAATATACCATAATATGTTTGCATATATTGAGGAAACATGCTAAGTTCACATACTCGTTTCTCTGAAAAACACTTCTACAGCCAGTTATTTTACTTTGAACTGTGCGTTTCCAGGCTGGAATGTTTGTTATTGTTTTGGTCTGTAATACTGCACGTTGCCAATTTGCCAATTTTGTCATTGTCCATTGCGCTCGTTCCTGTTGCGTGTGCGCAAACTGGCAACCTGTGTGAGCACCATCCAGTCTGAGGAGCAGGTGGCGATCTCTGATATTTTGAATTCGACTGCAGTACCTATTTCGACCACTAATTGTCATTCTTACATATTGCGTCAAAAGAGAGTCATATATGATATATATATCATATTTATGATATATATCATATATCATATATATCATATATCACCCCCCCCCCCCCCCCCCATTTCTGCATTTTAAAACAGACCTGAAATTACAGGATGAAAATGCACTATTGTAGCCTGAGGTAGACACAGGCCAATAAGAACTCTCCTCTTGATTGCCATTAGAGGACTTGGCAGCTCTCCGCAGTGCTATCTACTTCAGAGGAATGGCGCTGCAGTTTTGGGGTGGCAGGCTCCTAATTTGCACATATGGAAATGCTTTTTCTTGCCATTCCACCGCCTCTGTTGTGGCCAGATGGAATTAGAGAGCGCTCAGAAGCCGTGAAGGCAAACACATCAAAAAGAGATGAGAGCGGGGCTGTTTTTCCCCCCTTTTTCCATGAGAGACCATGAGCTCTGAGATAAATAAATAAATACCCCCCCCCCCCCCGTCCCTTTTTTTTTTCTTTATATAATTACATCCAAAAACAGGTATGGAACTTTGCCTCATGTTTAATAAAGAGATGGTCGTTCGCACACTCACAAGTGTGTTTGCATGTTAGATCTCAAGTCTTACTTTCAAATTGTTATTATACATCCATTTGGCATCGCAGAACATTTTGTTTTTCTACTGGAGGCAGAAGTTTGTACAGATATTAATGATAGGAAAGGAAGGTCTTAAGGCAGATTAGAGCACTCTAAATGAAACCCATCTCATTTGTGTATTTACAGTATTTGTTCTGTTCTTTCATTCACTGTCAATATATCTGGAAAAATTTTAGATAAAATTTATTCCAAAAAATTCTATTAAATTATGAACTGTAAATTCTGTTATGGACAGAATTTGGTACTCAAATAAGTATTTAGTAAAATTAATTAACTTTTGGTTTTGTTTAGGGTTAGTTACTTGTATTTATGCATAATTTACTGTTATTACTAGTGCATGTAGTAACCTGTAAAATAGTGTTATTGAAAAAAAAAATACTGTTTGTAAACTATCATCACAAATATTCCATTCATTTACTTAGTAGCAGTCTTCTCTTTTCTTTATCATTCTTACTTTCTCATCTCTCTTTCCTTTACTCTCTCTCTCCTTGTGAAAGTCTTGCTGTTTCAGTAACGGTCTAGACGCAGTCTTCACTGCAGCTGCATTTTATTTATCATTAAGCTCCAAACTTCTCAGTTCTTCTGCCAGCATTATAATTAACATTTAAAGTTCCAGCATAGACTGTGTTTTTCCTCCTCAGCAATCACCAACAGCGTCAATGAACTCGCTGAATCTAGACACATAAAATGAAATTCACACCATAGGTATTTCATTTCACTTTGTCGAATAACTGATGAATAATTTTCCTATTTTCAATAGTTACATTTTATATATGCACTGTTAAATGCACACATTTCAAAAGCACATTATTGGTTATTCAAAAGAAAAGATTAAATAGAGCCTGTTTTTTTCTCCTCACAGGACAGCAAAGAGGATCTATACTCACACATTACATTGACAATTAGCAGTCAGTATGCTTTTCTTAATATACCTGAAATCTAATAAAAAATTAGGAAGTCCCGTGTCCAGAAAACACGAATCAGTGTTAAATTAAAACTTATATCAATGTGAAATTAATTAATCATAATGTAATGTGTAGTCATCAAAACAAGTGCCCTCAGACTAAGTGGCAGTCTTATCTTTCTCTACACGAAATTCCCCTACTCTACATTCTCTCTTCTTCTCTTCCCTTTTTTAGAAATCTGTCTGTCTGTCTGTTGGAGACGGCGTCATTCAGGGTGGCCTGGCAAGACTCTATTTGTAAGGTGGTGTGTAAGGTTAATTGGAAATGATTTAGATAAAGTAATTAATGCCATTGTCAGCACACCCTTTCTTCATTGATGATGCAAGGCTTTTTCAAATAAGCTACGAATAATGGATTGATTCTGAAAAGATAAGGCCTGGAAAAAAGACATAATTTCCCTTTTGCAAAAAAAGATGTGCAACACTCATGGATTACATGGATGCTGTGAATGAGAAACTTTATTTTTTGCCTATAGTTCATCTTGTTGTGGTGCTTTGAATAAAATTGTGTTAAAAGGACAGTTAAATTTCGACTGTTACAGGATTCATAGCACTCAATTCCCAGCGGTCTGAGTGAAATATGGATGAGTGCTACAACCCAAACCACATCATATTACGCAGCGACTCTCTCCCAAACATACAATATACTTGCAGATGAACTCCTTTATTAGGAACATATTTACAGGGACTCTCATAATGGACGACAGAGAGGAGAAAAATGCCTGGTGTTCATCAATTTTACCATTGTGTCATTAAAAGAATGGTTCATCCAAAATAAAAAAATAAATCTGTCATTATTTACTCACTGTCATGAGTATTCAAAACCATTTATCTTTCTTCTGTGGAACAAAAAAATTAATTTTGGGTGAATACCCTGACTACTCTTTTCCATTCAATGAAAGTGAATGAGGACTGTGGCTGTCAAGCTTAAAAGTAATATGAAAAGTACCATAAAAAATAATAAAAATGGGTTCATATGACTTTTTGTGCTGTATCTGAAGTCTTGTAAAGTTAAAAAGTCATTATAAACTGAAAATTATGACATAACAATAATGTGCATATTAATTAGTGAATGATTGTTTTGAGTCGAATCTTTTCAAGGAATCATTTGGTCCAGTTAAAAAAAAAAAAAGTTTGATCAAATAAGAACCACTTTTATGATTCTTTTGTGGCACTTTTTAGTCATTTCGGAGCTTAATAGCACCAGTCCTCATGCACATCCATTATATGGATAAAAAAAGTGTCCAGAAGAAAGAAAATCAGACAGGTTTGAAACATCACGCGAGTGAATAAATGATAAAATTGTAATATGCGCAGTATTCCTTTAATGAAATTTGTGTCTAGAATAACGATGTAAAAGGAAAGAATGATGTTTCACACAGAAGAAACTTTCAAGTTGACATCCCTAAAAGTCTGAATACTGTTAGCCTACTTTGCTGTTCCTTCTGTATTCTGAGGCGGGGGTGGATCTGTTTTCTCATCCAGATGACATGGAGCTCAGAGACATTGTTTGCTTTGTGTCTCCTCAGTCCCCTCCCTCCCCGTGGCACGTCCCTGAGGGTGAGAGTAAGTGGCGTAGTGAGCTAACAAAAGCAGGTGTTTCTGTAGTGAAGCGTGCCGCTCTCAGCGAGCTTCCTCTCTCTCAGGAGCACAGGGCGGTCCTCACCTCTCTGGAAAAACAGGCAGGGATGCAGCAAGGAGGGTGGAAGGGAGGAGTGTGGAGATTTAACTCATTTATTTAGTTTGTTTTTTATTTATCTTTGGGGGGAAGTGCTCAAGCTGCTACTATTACTGCCTCTTTTGTCAGTCTTTTATGCTACTTTTAAAGCTATAGGCTACTCATTTTTTAATATAGCTAAACTAAAGTGGAGCTATTTAAAGGTACAATATTGGATATAAAATATCCAAAAATCACTTGCACAGTCTGATATATTTCCTGCAGTTGTGTACTTACAATATCCCAAAAGTTCCCAAAGATTTTTAATTTGAGAAATTCCAATTTTAAATAATGGCTCGTCCCTGTTCACTTGTCGCCTGTCAATGACGTAATATCCGCGTTATCCCTGGTTTCCGCTCGTACTGCCATAGTAACCATGGCGACGGACGTGGACAACTACGTTACGTCTAGCGGCACGCTCACGCTGTTGTTGTTTCATCCAAACATTATGGACCATGGCAAGCAGACTTTGGGACAAAAGGAGAACTAAAACGAGGATCAATATCAGCGTGGCGTTTTCGAGATGCCGAGAGCTCCACGTCCGTGACAAACTTTGACTTGACAGAGACGCGCAAATGTAGAGGTGAGCAAATGTACATAAAACTAATCAATGTTATATAGCTCAACATGATGAAATGTTAGAATATGATCAGTATGTTATTCTAATGTTGATCTAGCTTACTGCTAGTCTCATACAGACAAACTAACACTTGGATAACATTATAACTTTCAACAGACCAAGTGAAACAGCGCTGCGTTGCCTCACAAGTTTCATATGTCTAATAAACAGACCTGTGTGAGTATTAATTCAGCGCTTGCGGGTAGTTCGGTAGAATGAAATGTCCTTATTACTTTATATCCACGGGACTCACGTGTGGCGCTGATATTTGTCTCTCATTAGCAATTGCGACCTGCTTCATACCATGTTAAAAACATCAATGAATTCACTCATCCATAAACATTATTAGATCCTTCGGCATGACGACAAGTTCCATAATTCCGCTTATGCGTCATCAACATACACCTTTGTTATTGTAAGAGGTTAGCGACCCCTAGCGGTGAAACAAAAAAATACATATTGTAGCTTTAAAGGCACACTATGCAACTTTTGAAGCAGTTAATAAACAAAACTACATGCGTCTGGCGGAAGAACATTGTAGCCGAAGCTAGTTCTCTCTGTTTATGTCTATGACGAGTCATGCCGATACTGGGTTACTCCGCAGCGGCTGTCATCCCGCTCGGCCTCAAAACACACTGTATCCGATGGAAATATAGTAACAGTCTGCAGTTAACTTAAATATTTTGAAACAAAAAAGATTCAGCAAAGGATTCAAAGGATTTAAAATAAATCAGTGAATAATTTTGAATAGATAATTTTACATTAAATAACTGATTTACTATTTTGACTCAGTACCTTTTTATTTATTTTATTTTTTTAGTCTAAATGTATTGATTTTGGTAAGAATTTGCATGGTAGAAAGCCATATCATAAAACTATTGACTGTATTATATCTGAAATCTTCTAAAGTTAAATTCTAAAGAGTTTTCTCAACAACATACTTACAGTAAGTTCATTTTTAAAAGTCATTAACTAAACAACGTGACACAATAATGTGAACATTAATGAGAGAATTGACCATTTGTGACTATATCATTAGTTTGTGTCAGATCTTTTCAAGAGTTCATTTGGTTCAGTTCACAAAATTGCTTTGCATTATTTATTCAGGATTAAGAGCCATATGGGCAACTTTTATGATACTGGTTTTAGTCATTTTTGAGCCTGACATGAATGAACTGATTCTCTAAAATTACTCTTCAGCATTCATATGAATCAGTTAATCATTTTGTAACTGAATGAACTGATTAGAATGAGAATTTGCATGGTAGAGCACTCAATGACAATTGCCGCATTGCAGTGGAGAATGGGAATAAAACATGTCGCAGGTTAAATTTGAACCGGCATCCCCACCGGACAAAACAGCTACAGTCCCACTATGCCACGGATGCAGCTTGATGAGCTGTTTATACATAGCATTTATCACCATTGTAAGCATGCAGTTAACTTTTCTTTTAAACTAATAATTTTTGAAGTGAAGTTTTTTTTTAATTATTATTCTTTCTTTACAAACACTGATTAGTGAAATTGTGTACATAAAAATGACAGGTCTAGATTTGTATTCATTTGACTTGCATAAAAAATGTGCAGTGGGAGGGTGTCAGGTTGGACTGTTTTGTATATGCTAAACCTTATTTAGAATTAAATGGCTTACTTGATGAGAGTTTGATTTCGGTGGTTATGAGGACCAGTCAAGTGTAACTGTGCAATGTCAGGTGAGGGGCTCATCCCAACTAACTGACAGCTCGGAAAGCATCGGCTCCCAACCATGATCTGAATAACGGGCCGCAAAAGGCTTGTTAACGTGCTTTTCAAGACACAGTGTTCTACATATGTGCACCAATGATTTCCCGTGCCCTTAGGGGAGTAAGTTTTCGAGACCTCAGGAGTGGCAATGCGCAGAAATTTCCTGCAATCATGTCAGAAATTATGTTTGCTGCTGCATGATAAACTGCGATAAAAAAATCTGTGAAGACTCCCTAAATCTTGTTAATTTTTTTTCCTCTCTCCCCCCTTTTCCCTCTGTCCATTATTCCCACAGGTATGCTAATCAGGAATTTTGTAGGTACAAATGTTTTTGTGGTCCGCTCGCCCCCCGTTGGGCCAGGTTGACTGGCAGACGGAACCTGTAATAGCAGGTGTTGCCGTAGTGATGCAGAACAGCTTGCCATCTCACCCAAGTTTGGATTTGTCCCTTAGGGACTGCCATTTGAATAAGCTTGAGCCGAGGGTTCGACTGTAGCGTGGCAAACAGAAGCTACGTGGCTTTAATTAAGCACTGGTTGGTCAAAATAAAGCAGGAATCATTATCTGTGGCTCTCTGTGTCAGGCCAGTGTCAGCTGCTCATTTCCATCTCTTGTGAAAATATGTAATTTTATATTTGTTTGTTTTGATTTAAATTCATATTGTTAAAGGTTGTGAGAACTGCAATAATTGATTTGATAGGGTTGTAAAGTCTCTCTGTGTTCCCAACAAAGTGTTTTATTTTATTTATTTTATTTTATTTTATTTTATCATTTATTATTTTTATTCTTTTGTTGTTGTTGTTGCCAAGACTATACTAAAGT
Organism: Abramis brama; assembly: GCF_963993115.1. Classification (NCBI taxonomy): domain Eukaryota; kingdom Metazoa; phylum Chordata; class Actinopteri; order Cypriniformes; family Leuciscidae; genus Abramis; species Abramis brama. The sequence continues at coordinate 15,803,738 of NC_139983.1, forward strand.
AATTATTATAGGCTACAAATAATCTAATGCCAAAACATTTTATTGCACAGCATAATCGCATTAGTAATCATAGGTATTCATACCTAAAATGTGATTCTAGCCCACATATTTCTGTTTTATTCATGTGCATTGCTATTGTATTGACGGCATCTAAAAAGTAAGCATTTTTACATATGGACAACTATAGAGACATACAAATGGTTATGAATCCTGTTAGATTCATTGAAAATTGAATTCATGGAATTAATCACAGAAGTTTTTTTTATTTTATTTATTAAATCAATGACATTTAATATTTTCACCTGCAAGCCATTTTCAAAGCTCGAAAATATTGATATAATCGTAAAATGTAATTATACAAATATATTTATACAAAATTCTGTCATGAAACTCTAGATGGCGGAGACTGATAGATCCTTAACTCAATCTGATTGCAGTCACATAATTTCTTATAGGGCACAGCCGATTGGTTCCTGCTGTATCAGTAGCCAATGAGCTCGCTGCTCAACCTTCAAAAACTTGCTCAGCATTTGCTGTAGCAGTTTGCAGCACATTTTCAGAAACCCTCCACCTTCCCCAGCTCCACCATAGATCTTACAGGAAATTCACGTACGCTATATTGTACAGCAGCAGCATGTCTTCCTTGCTCACAGCAGTGTGTTGTGTATATATTGGCACTAACAAGTCCCGTACTTGCTCTGCAACAGCAGCAATAATCAACAACAGCAGCAACAGCAGTTTATAAAAATGTATTCTGCCAAGACCAAGACCAAAAACATTAACATTGTCATATCCATTACCTGAGAGTACAACACTCAGAGTTGTCATGATAGAAATAATATAAATATGGAGTTGTACAGAATGCATTCGTAATACATTTTAAATTCTGTCAATAGGCCCATATTGTATGTTTGAGTGTACATCCAAACATACAAAAATTGTTGTGTATGAATACTAATGAGACAAGGCTACAATTTAAGATATATTGGTGTAAGAATTCTAATGTATTTTGAGAGCCCAACAGTGAACTGAGCTTTAATAGTGTAGTGCATAACAGTGTTACATGACCAATCACGTCAATTGCTGAAATGGAAAATGGATGATAATTACAATGACAATGGCAATACAGTATACAGATTGAATTCATGCAAATGGATGGCATGTAAAACATCCCATAGTCCACCTTGAGAACACTTCCTTGAAACACTTACATTATACAAGTGTGATGACAGGATATTAAGCTCCTTTAGAAACGAGAAAAAATAGGACATAAAAGCCCCAGTTTGTACCTTTTGATTTTAAATTGAACAAATCTGTCTTTCAGCATCTGTTGCAATGAAACGACCATCGACGAGGCAGACAAAACAAATCCAGTCTCCTTTTTCTCTGCATAAATGTGTCGCAATTAAGGCCTCTCTAAAGCAGAAAAAGCAAGTCAAGGAGAGTTAGAACATGTTTTTCTTTTTTTCCTTCTTTTTAAAGTCCTTTTCTTTCTTGCACTTGGCAATGGACTTTTTGCTCATTAAGAAGTTTTTTCAAAGCAAGAATGGTGGACATATGTGCTTCGATACATTCCTCACAGGCCAAAAGCTAAACCAACGCTGCTTATAGTGTAAGAGAATCATGGGTAAACGCAAACCTTGTCACAAGAGCTATGATGACTTATGGGAGTGACGTAAAGAAACGTTTAATCACACAGCACTGACCATCAGCTAGAGTGCAACATCGGATCTGTGCTTCTGAAAATCCCTGCGAGGGTCCCGCTGTGAGCAGGGGCACCTTCATGCGTCACATTGACCTAGGTGATGGAGCACCGTAGTCAGGGACTCTGCGGCCCGGCGCATGAGGGATCAGCCTCACTGCAGGACAGCAGGAACAGGAGGATTTTTCAGGCACTTCTCCCCTGTGATCCATTGCTCTGTTCCTAAACTGTGCTTCCCAACAAATGTGGCCCTATTACTAAAGTTATTTCAATTAAAAAAAATAGGTACATGTATTTTTGAGCAGTTCTATTATGATAATGTATTGTTGCCATCCTCAAACTACTACAATCCTCTGTTGTTTTTATTTATTATGAATGTTTTTACATGTATTCATGGGGTAGAATAACTAGAATAAGGGTAAGAAAATGTGATAGCACTTAGGCTATAATGCCATTAGGTTTTATATGCATCGTGGGAACATAAGGAGTAAAGATGGGCCACTAATCGGAGCGAAATTTGGGTATAGAGCCTGACCCTTGAGTTAATTAAAACAGTTTTATTGCCCTTTCTTGAATTAATTAAATGAATATTTGATCTCTCTAACCCCCATCCTCAGTTCTCTTTCCATCCTCCAATAAACTTTCCCTCTCACAGTCTGTCTACCAGAAAGAAACGTCAGCTACTGCCTAAAATCCGAAGGAGTTTTGGCACATTTCTTAAAAAAATAAATAAATAAATGCAATAGCGTTAACCATATGCATATCTGTCCATCGAGTTGTTTCTTCTGAAGACGAGCAATGAGAGCAGTGTGAAGGAAGGACCGTTGATGATGTTAATGAGTAGAGTTAATAAATAACTGTAACAGCTATGCTTTACATTGCCTTTAAGCAATTCACAGGTGCATTTGAGAAGCTAAGCTAAATAAATACTAACTTTTATTATGTATACTTTTGTTATATTTGAGTATTTATACATTTAAAAATGGTAAATTATTTATAAATTATTTGTACAAATATATTTTTTATATTTGAAAGATGTAATTTGAGTGCTGTAATTGAGTGCTGTAAATTTCTTACCATTTAATTGTTTTTATTATTATAATCTGTAATAGATTTTATTCATTTTTTTAAATATTTTTGATTATTTGTATATGACCCAATTATATTATTTTTGAGCACACTGTAATTTCTTACTCTTTTCACCTGTTTTTTTATAATCTGTCATAATTAGCGCTGTAATTTCCTACCATTTGCATCATTTTTTTTATTAAAATCTGTAATATATATAATTATTCTTTATTATAAATTATTATAAAATAAAATCATAAATTAAAAGTATGTAATTATTTGTATATGACCCAATTATATTATTTTTAATCACACTGTAATTTCTCACCATTTTCATCTATAATTCTGCATTAATAATTATTATAAAATTAAGTCTTAATTACACAATTTTTTCTATATATATATATATATGACCCAATTGTTATATTTAAGTGCTGTCATTTCTTACAATTTTCATCTATAATTGTTTTTATTAGAAATAGTATATACATATATACAAATTTCATTTAGCAGAATTCTTGTTCAGGTGAATAGCCTGAATGCATTACAGGAAGTTAGATGTTGCTTGTTTTCTCTTGCTCCAGGTTTCCTCTCTGAAAGATTCTGAAAGTGTGTTAGAAATCCAGGACAGTTTTAGTGCAGTGGTGACATTTTGTCATCTGTTAAACGCAGAGGGCCACTCAGGGGGCTAATGAGGAGCATTTTTAGTGATCAATAAATCATGTGTTATTGATTTTTTTTCCCTAAGCCCTCTTCTGTTCTCTGAAAGTCAGCCACCTCCCAGGAAGACGCTATTAAGGAGGCCTGAAACACTTGAATAATCAACACCAGAGCTGACCACTGGCTCAGACATCTGTGGTGATGTCATCACCAGTCTAGAGCTACCAGCTTCAGTAGGTTTGTGAAGAATACTATTAATAGAAGACTGAAAAACAATTCTGCACATCAAGTTGACGCTGTTTCAACTCATTTTTTACTTTGCACTGATGCTGACATTGTGGCCTCAGAGGAAATCCGCAGGGGCTTGGCATTTTGGGACAGGGGTCACATGGCCTTGGTTTCAAATAACTTGAAACATGGAGCTGATCACAATGACATAGGTGATATGTCTACTTGGTAGAAATAGTCGCTTATAGTGAGAATAGACACTTCATTGCCTGCCAGAGGAAATATTGTGTGGAAAACACTTGAGTGATTTGCAGATGTTGTGACCGTCATCACACATCCATTCACATGAATGAAGTTATAGTGATAAAACTGTCAGATGATCACTGTCCAAGTTAAAGTGATAATATAATGTTTCATTTGTTGAAACAACACTGTCAAAGCTTTTTCACAACTTCAGATATTTTGACAATGCCTCTGGTTGTTTTGAGACTGGATATATATGCTGAGTTACAAGTGAGCAAACCAGTGGAGATGGTGATTTAAAGACTGTCAGTGGTGTTACTGAGCTCTTTCTCTGGAAAGAGAAATGGAAATGGAACTCACCCAACAATAGGGAACATTCAGTGCGACAACATTGATGATGGCTTTGTTATACTTTGAGGGAAATTCAGGTAAAGATGCTGTTCTTGACCTCTTTAACAAAGGCCAGTTTGCACTGTAAAAAGTCGTAATAAAGCTGAAAAAAATATCCAAGGATTTATTTCAATGCAGTTTTTTATTGTTGCATCAGTTACTATTATGTATTTTTAGTTGGGTATTTTCTGGGAAATAAGGGTTTTGTAGTCAATTCACATTTGTGTCTTCCTGTCATAATAATAAGGCTGCACTGTTTGACTTATATTGTGTTGTGATTTTTAGTAACTTGTTGTCTTGTGATGTCAGGATGAGTGTTTTTCAGGTTGTTACCCTTGTTGTTTCTCGTGTACCAAGTCTTAAAGTCCCCCTGTGGTGAAAATTTAAAATTTAATGTTCTTTATATACTGTATGTGGTGTTTAATGTGCTTTAAGACAATCCATGTGCAAATTCATAAGTCAACACCATTTGCTGAGTATTTTCTCCTTAAAACCGCTGTAAACCAAAGACAGTCTAAAAAACGCGGTTTGAAATCGCTGGTGTTTCTGACGTCACAAACTACCTTGTAACCAATCACATCAACGTGCCAGCGGGCTTTAGCATATAATATAAACATAAATAATATAAACTAGCAGGGGAGTCGCTAGAGAAGCTAGAATGCCCCCGAACCCCCCCTAGCAAGATCACTTTTGGGACCTCGGTATTTATCAAAACCTGCGCCGTACGTGAGTCACGTGACTCCTCCCGTTTAACGTTTGAATATGTCATTTTGGTGATCAAAGATGAGTTTTAAGGGATAAAATTATTGACTACAGGGGGACTTTAAGGTCTGTATGTGCTGATTTAAGGCATTTCATTATTTATTTATTTTTTCTTACACAAGTTTTCATGTGATGAAAAGTTTAGTGTCAGTAAGACTTTATTTATTTTTATTTTTATTTATTTTTTAGCAATAAATTAATACTTTTATTTAGCAATGATTAAATTGATCAAAAGCCACAGTAAAGGAACATTTGACATTGTAGACTAGAATAATGACTGTTGTTTCAAATTGTCAAACTGTTTTTTTTTTGTGTGTTTTTTTACCCGCATCAGGGCTGGGAAGCCTGAATGGGTAAGTTGAATGAACCACTTTTGCCGGCTCTGTAGAATAATAAAAGAAACGCTGTGAGACAGGAGTACTGGCTGCAAGCTCCTGCAAAGTTTAATTAACTCTGACTCTTTTCTTAGCTCTCAATGCATTCACAACATTATAATATTTTTAACTTTACAGAACAACAGTTACTTGTTTCTCTGTAACACCACACATTCCATTAAAGAAAATAACATTTCAATAAAGGCTTTTCAGAAGTTACTTTTGTCTGTACTTGACTTGTTCTGCAACACATTAGAATCACAATACATTGACCTGATACAGTGTTTTCACATCATCATAAACATTAATTCCATTTTCACACTGCCACATAAATGAATCTCGCGTTTGGCTTCACACTAACCTCATGTTTTACATGCAAGTCGCCATTTTGGCTCTAGTTCACGCATATATATGCGCCGCCATTTTGGCTCGAGATAACTCCAGTAGCAAATATACATTTAATTTGCTTAAACTTTATCATCCAATTACAATCAACATCTAAAACACTTTAGAAACATTCCTAAACTCTTTTCACATGAGTATTTTCTCTCATTTCACTTCAAATTCACATATTTGTCACTCGTGTGTAATCTGATATATGACTCATTACTACTGCATGCATATTAATAAAACTAACAGTCTTTCTCAGTAACCCATCAAAAATCAACATGTATATGTTTGAAGCACAGTGTTTAACATCAGTTTCGACCAGTTTTCGTACCAGACCATCGTTTTTGCTCACCTGTAGAATAATCAAACTCGTAGTAGGGCGAATCATCCCGATAGCAAAGCAGGGGGTGGGCGCTGGCAAAACCAACAATGCAGGTTTGACAGGTGGCGCCCCGCCAAATCTTGCGAGAATCACGACTTGCTTTACGGCACAACGTCACATACATCAACAATATATAAAGCAGCCTCTATGGAAGACACTAGCACGCACTTCAGACATGAATCATGGCAGAGTCGACAAAGAAAACGAAGAAAGCGTGGTCGGAAAAGAGCGAGAAACTATTTACGACAGTAACGTTAAATACAAGTACTCCACATCAACTCTAGGGGTCGCTGTTTGACAAAAACGGAAAAAAAGTGTACCTTTAATTAACTGAAGCGGCGCAGTACCATAATTCAACAGCGCTAAACACCCTCTACAGGAGACAATAATAACAGCAACACATTTTCTTTACCCACAACAAAGAAAGTAACGATGAATTTAACCATCAATAAACGAATGTTGAAGGCACATACATTTATGAACAATACAAAATTTTAAAGGGGTGTCCTTTTTTCCTCTTTTATTTTAACATATATATACATTTTCCAACTTACTACATTTTCAATGCATTGTTGATCACATAAAGCAGCCTTTGTGATCAAGAGACTCCTAAACTTCTTTTGGTAGTGCATGTGTAGTCAATATGTTGTTTTTTTTCTATGAAAGAAAGCTCAGGTGAAGCATGTAATATTTGTTATGACAAGACCTATTTGTATAGAAACTTCTTAAAATGTACCTTAAAGAAATCTTCTCAACATAAATAGACAATTGTTAAGATTATGGCACATTTTAAGTCTTGGCAGCTAAAAACATTCTGTAGCAACGCTAAAACTTTTATGTACCTTATTCTTTACAGAGTGTAATATAAAATAGCTTTGATCAAATAAATTTTATTAACGTTTATATATCTCCCATGAGTAGGGTAGCAAAGGGAATCATAGGTAAAAAAAAAAAAAAAAAAGCATTTTCCTCATCAGAGAAGGGGACCTATGGCGACAGTGACACTCCCTCAGTTGTGTCCTTTGGCCTTCCTGTTAGCAACAAAAGAGGGGACTTGTCGAGTCAAACAGCAGGCTCTAATCATATACTCAATTAACAGAACTGGGGAGAGAGATAAGATGCCCTTTCCTTTGGATGAAAAAAAAAGGTTAAACATTTATGAACAGATATAAATCAGTTAGCACCTGCGAGGCTCCAGGGGTGGCAGAGGCTTTGCCAGCACCAGCCGGGCACTTGTAGGAAAGGGAGATCTCCTCTTTGGCCGCTGCCTGCCGTCCTCTTTCCTGTCCTGTGGAGTGCCCCCTCGCGTGGTCTAATTATCCTCTTAAATTTATATCTGCAGCCACAGGAGGCCCCCCGGGATTAGACTGTGTGTGTTTAGCAAATTGATAAAGAGACTTGCTGTTTGGAGGAGACTGATACCCACTCATATATGTGATCTCTCCACCTCGGTGAACACAAGCAAACAGTCTTTGACCGGCAGAGGCGAAGCTTTGCTGAATACAAAGCGGTTTCCTGTCAGAGGACAGTCATTTTATGAAGAAGTATCAACTGTAGCTTCATGACCATCTTTAAGAAGAATGCTCATTTTCTCCTGAGCCTCTCTGTTAAGACTCCATAACATTTTGTTATACATAACCTTCATTAAGAAGAATGATCATCTGATGCGGTTGGAGAATGTCGGTTATGTATTAATCTCGAACACCAAACCGTAAACAGACCTGGCAATGGTTTTGGAAGGGAACCAAGAAACATTTTAGCTTAAAACACTGTTTCACTTCCTTTTGGGAAATAAGCAAGGCTGAATGGATATCAGTGAATAACTTAAATTGTGGTCGTTTTGGTTGGATACAGACAAGTGGAAGTTTCATAATGGAGTTCTATAACTTTTAATTGGATGTGAAAATGATGATGGCTCATTCACGGACACAAGTTAAGGTTGACAGGGAAACAATGATACAGCCATGCCACAATCCAATTATATATGATGTCATGGGGAAGTAAACAAAGAAAACAAGGACAACATCCAAACGCAGCTGGAAAAAAAATTGCATTGAATGCCTTTAATATTTGCACTTTAGAATTGATGCAGGTCATTATAAGCCCTGAAGATCAGTCTGGTTTCATTGTTTTGTACTAATTATGTATCGACCGCAGCATGTTGACCACTGTTAGGGCCAGAACCTCAAACCCCAAAACTATTAAATGAGCGTTCCTGTGGTCAACAAAAATACCAATGACAACAGAATTAACAGCAATAGAAGAGATAAGGAGACCCAGTGGCCTTATTCAGCGTTGTGTCTTTTATGCGTGCGTGCGTGTGTGTGTGTATATATATATATATGTGTGTGTATATGTATAGAACGAATGCATAAAAAACAAGTGTTAGAATCAGTATTAATATTTTATCAGAATTAATATGCTCTTTTTCTATTTATCATTTAAAAAAGTATTTTTTTATTATTATTAATTAGAACATAATGTAAGAATGATCCATCACCTTAATAATTTGAGGCGGTTTAAATGAACACTTAATAATGTAAACAGGCATGCATTGATTTGTTTAGTATTTACATGTATTTAATTTACATGTATTTTGTTTTAATGTATTGCCCTCTTTGAAGCGCTTGCATAAATCTCCTCAAATGATGTGAATAAATGGCAAATGGAGGGAAAGAGCAGGGAGAGAGAGGGAAATAGAGAGAAAGAGGTCTGTAAATAAGCATCCTACATCCTGCTTTAACTGACTTTAGGTCCCTTTGTGGTGATTAGCTGTCTCCCATGGGACAAGTGAGTTAGCAGAAGCAAAAGCTTTCTAATGAGCTGAGCTCTCGCCCCTCTTCCCCGTCCCCTATCAACACGCTCGCGCACACACAAATGCAATCCCCATAGAAAGGCCAGTGGCTGTCTGAGGGTCCCAGGAGTGGGCTCTCCCGCACCTGTTCTCCTCATAATCAGAACATTTCTCTACTCCATGTCCAGACCCAGCCAATTGTCCAAAGATGGGGTGTACAGCAGTTTTCTGGGACTTTTCTTTACTTTTCTTCATGGCACTTTAGTTTTTAAAGACTAGTTGTCGCATGTTTTACTACATTGAAAATTTATTTTTCATTGAGTTTGCATTTCTGTATGGATACATACTGTATGAGTCTTAGATACAGAAAACCCCTTTTGAACATTTGTACCATTATTGGAAATGTGTAGTAAATGTTCATTTTATGGGGCACTTTAAGTTGTCACAATGGAAACCTGCCCTTAAACAGCTTATTACAGACTTTTCAGAAAAATGTAAGCAATAAAACAATTATGAAATACAAAATTATTGTCCAAGCCTCCATTATACTACAGTATAACTATCAATGACAACTTGGGTATTTTCTAAAAAGTGAAGTTGCCGTTATAAAGAAGCAGTATTATTGCGTGATATAACTTTGATACAACAGTTCATTGAACAAAAAGTGAATATTAAAGATTATGGTTATGTGGTTGATTATGATTTCACTTTTTTAACTTTAGTTAGTGTGTATGCTGCTGTTTGAGCATAAACAACATCTGCAAAGTTACAATGCTCAAAGTTCAAAGCAAAGGGAGATATTTTATTTTAAAGAAATTGATTTTTAAGGACTACAACAAACGACTGGTAGGGACTACACACATTCCTCCAGGGTTAGTGACATCACCAACCCTAGAATTTACATAAACCCCGACCTCTGAACACGATTTATAGATTATCAAGATAGAATATGCTAATCAATGACTAGAAGATAACTACACATAAGCTACATAAATTCATCAACTAACCATTCAGAAATGTCCTGTTGCGTTCTACACGTTGTCACCTCTTCTCGAGTCTCTCCATCATTGTCTGAAGGTTTGAACATAAAAGGCTAAAAGTTTTTGAAATTTTCAGTGCATGTCTGTGTGAGTGCAAGCTGTTGAAGCTCCGCCCCCTGTGCCGGGAGCAGCAGCTCATTTGCATTTGAAGGAACAGACACAAAACGGTGCGTTTTTGCTCACCCTCAAAAAGTGACAACTTTAACATGCTATATAAAAATATCTGTGGGGTATTTTGAGCTAAAACTTCACATACACACTCTGGGGACATCAAAGACTTATTTTACATCTTGTGAAATGGGCATTAAACCACCCCTTTAAGTAACTTACATTTTAGGCACAATATTGCCAATTACTTTGTTTAGTTACGAACATAGGCGTAATTTACTGGTGCTTTTATTCAAAGTGATTTTCATAGCATTCAGGTTTGTTAATTTTATCATTTTGTCGAACCCTTGAACTTGGCAGTGCCGTGTTTTACCAAAGCCACTAGAAGGCAAGCCTGCAACCTTTAGCCAAAAAAACGTAATGGCTAATGCTAACGCTGTGGCGGTACGCAGGGAAGGAGACCAGAGGAGGCCAGTTTAAAAAAATAAATAATGGATGTCAATGGAGAAAAGGCTTCACTACACTGATTAAACTTCTTTTGTGAGGAAATAGCTTGTGTTGCCAAGTGTTTTTTTCTACCGCTGCCAGGTTAGTCTTGTATTGTAATGATTTATGACTGCTAATGATGATGATATAACGCTTTTTAATGAATGATGGTAAAAAAATACATGTAATTAATTAATTAATTAAATATGTATTACAGTTTTTGGTGTAATAAATATAGTTTTATGTGCCCAGCAGTGACTCTGCAGTGACCAACCCGATCTCGAATTTTACGAGGTGGCTAATTCGTACATATTCATACGACCTCACTCGTACTAATTTGTACGATTTTTGCTAAATCGTACATATTTTACGAGTTGCCCAATTCGTATGAATTTGTACGAATGACCTACCCCTGACCCCGCCCCTAAACCTAACCGTCACTGGGGTTTAGACAAATCGTACGAATTCATACGAGTGAGGTCGTACAAATTCGTACGAATCAGCCACATTTTACTCACTCGTACGAATTTGTACGAATTGGTCGTGAGATAGCGTTGCAACTTCCTCATGTGACAACTAGCCCCAGTGTCCCCTATATTTCTACAATTAATAGAAATGTAGTGGTGGAACTGGAGTTCTGTGACAGTGAAATGATAATATGACCCACATGGACGCCGTCTCTTGTTAAATGCACTTTTACCCATGCATCTCTTATTCTTAACTTTTCATTTTCTCATTTTTGAATAGCACACATTGTTTACAGCTCTTCCAAGGCTGAAGGCAACAACGTCCAAATATTTTGTGAGGCGGCACAAAGGGACGCAGAGACGAAAAAGCTTTGGCAGATGGAGAGAGGCATGATGAGGACCTCTGTGTCAGACAAACAACCTCCATGCTGCACAATTCCCTCAGCAGTGCTTGACAAAGGCTGTACCTGCCTCCTGATTGTGCACATGTTCCGTCTCCCTGGGAGATCCTCCTTAGGGGCGGTGCGTGGACGGGAGAGCGTTCCAAGCACAAGTGGGAACTGAGCATTTATACAGATGATTATCCAGACTGCAGTCGGAGAACAAATAAACAGAATACAGGTCGGTCTCAGGAGCCCGGAGTCGCTGAATCGCCCAACGCCCTCGTCTTTTGTGGTCCCTCACACGGTGTTAGAAAGATGCCCCTTGTGGGACAGGCCAGAGATCTGTGAGGGTGCGTGCAAAACCGAGCAGTCGCATCCTAAACTTTCCCATTATCGCCTTCAAAACTTTGCAAACGTGTTGTCAGCGGCACATTTTAATCCACGTTTCGAAATGCTCATAACACATCTGTTGTAGCTGCGTGTTACAGCACTGCAAGATACTTGCTACCATATGTAGCCCAGGGTCATCACATCTTGGGTGTGTGCTGGTATATGTTAAATGGGTAAAATATTGTTCTTAAAGGAAAACAAATTCTCTACGAATCGTTTGGATAAATGATTCAGTGATTCACTCATAAAAAGATTCACTTGTTGCCAACTACTAGCATAATGATATGTAACCTGCATAAATTATTATATTATATAATATGATATACATCTGATTTGTAGCTGTGTGCTACAGTATACTGCAAGATACTGTGTTTGAAATGGGTAAAATATTGTTCTTAAATGGATAGTCCAACAAAAAAAAAAGGAAAATTCTGTAATTTACTAACCCTCAAGTCATTTTGCAGTGTCAGTTCCCATTGCCTTGCATTGTATGTTTTTTTTTGTGTGTGTGTTTTTTTGCCCTTTTGTCCATACAATGGAAGTCAATGGGATCCAAAACTGTTTGGTTAACAACATTCTTCAAAATCTTCTTTTGTTTGGAACGACATGAGGGTGAGTAAATGATGATAGATTTTTTATTTCTGGAAGGACTATCCCTTTAAAAGGCAAAGAAGTTCAAGCAAGTCACTCGGAGTGATGCAAGATAGCAGCAGCGCTTTGTTGTACGAGGTTTCAAAAAGCTTGTTATTGAAACGGCAGGCAGGTCCATTACAGCTTGCTGCCGCCGTGGCGTTCTGAGGCATACGTAAAAGTGGCGCTGGTCTGTGAGAGGTAAGTCTGATAAAAGGGCAATTGCTGCCTGCTAGCTGTCCATCACGACTCAGTGTAAACAGGCCAGCATGGTGCAATAATCTGGGGAAGTGGCCCTGTTGCTCTCTGCATCCTTCTCTTGTTGTTTTCTCCTCTTTGGCCCACAGGGGGTGTTTAGACCAGGCCGCGTGACCCAGCAGCCTGGGGAGGGCCCTGGGAGGGGTTCCTGTGCCACAGGTGATGCCTCTCTGCAATCTGCCCCTTTGCCCAGCAGGCCAATCAAGCCCGTAGTGCACGTAGCAACCTGCAGGCAGGGAGGGGCCCGAGAGGACCTTCTGTCCCTCTGAAAGCTCAGAGGAACCCGTCACCACCTCGTTTAATTACCTCTGTGTTCTTCATTAATTCATGGGCATCTTAATGCCCTGCAGGCCGGAGAGAGAGAACGAAACAGACAGGAGGAGGGGTGTGTGGCGCGAGGGTGCTTCCAAAACAAAAACAATCCGCCAGGAGCCGGCGCTGGTCGCTTAGGACGCTCCGCTGGGACTTCCTTGGCTATTTAAGCTGAGACCTTCATAATCATCTCCATATTGTAAACAGGGCTCAAGGGTCAGCGATCAGGACCGGGGATATTTTGTCCCTGAGAGAAAGAAGCAAAACAAATCCCTCAAGTCCAGCCTTATGGCCAAATTACACCTGCGGTAGGTTCTATTAGGGACATGGTAAGTGATTTGAGACAATGAGAAATGGCAGGAGATAAAATGACCATAATGACACCAGAGATTTTTCCCTCAGCTTGCCCTCATTAGATAGTTAGATGACAAGAATCTCAACACAACTGAATGTATTGAAAAAAATAATTAAATAAGTTTAATTGCTGCCGCAATTTGAGTAAAATAGAAATGCCAACCTGCAAGGATAAGTTCATTTGACTTTTGAATTTAGTGGACATTTATGGTGAAGAGAGAGATGAATGTAAGGAAGTATGTTTGCATATCAACAACAAACCAATAAGTTGAACATTTTATTCCAAAAAATGCTAAAATGTAATTTCCACCATTGCCATTTTTCATCACAGAACATTTTAATCCAGAATGCTATTAAACATAATACATAATTGGAGATAAAAAAATAAAATAAAAAAAAATCAGTAACACTTCATAATAAGTATACAGTAACAAATCACTTTATAGTTTATAGTTAATTAATAGTTTACAAACTAGTCATTGTAATTAACAAAGTGTTATTGTTTAATTAGCTCATATGTAAAGTGTTAGATAATGCTTTGTTGACTAATTATTAACCATAAATAGTTCTCACTTCTCACGTTAGATTAAGTCATGTAAAATCAGAAAATGTCATTAATTAAGTGCTTTTAAACCAGAATTTATTGGACATTAATTACTTTAGTAGTATTAAAGTTTCCTTAAAATGTTTACAAATACATTACACACACGCACGCACACACACACACACACACACACGTTGGGTTTCCATGTTTTATGGGAACTTTCCATATAAATAATAATTTTTATACTGTACAACCTGTATATTCTATCCCCTAAACCCTAATCCTATCTTATATATATTAACAATGTGGCCTAATGAGTATTTGTATGCATTTCGTATTTGACAGCATTATGTTATTTCATTTTTTTAAGTGGTTATGTTTCTCTTATGAGATTAGCTTAATGTATTTGTAAACATTTTAAGGAACTCTTAATACTACTAATGTAATTAATGTCCAATAAAGGCTGGTTTAAAGTCACTTAATTAATGACATTTTCTTTTTCATGTGATCTAATCTAACGGGATAACTATTTATGGTTAATAATAAGTTGATAACAAAGCATTATCTAATTTACATATAAGCTAATTAAACAGTAACACTTGGTTAATTACAGTGGCAAAGAATGAATAACTCTCTTTTTGTAAATAGTCTATTAATGGATTAACTACAGTTTATAAACTATTAATTTTTGCAAATTATTTGTAAATACTTTATTATTTATACTTATTATAAAGTGTTACCTACAATTCTTCTGAAATGGATGTATATACTTTATTGTACATTGTTGAGAGGGCCAAAAGTGGCCATAGTTGAAGAAATACCTTATAAGAAAATGATATTTACTCTCCTCGCTCTACTATACTAAGAATTAAAAGGTAAAGAGTAAATCAAATAAACAAGGGTTTAAAGAAACCAAACACAGACGTCTCTTGTTATATCATTTTCAGTAATGGCTGGACGTCTGGCTCTGTAGGTTCCTTATGAATCTCAGTAAGCTTTTGACAGGTGTTCATCAGCCAACAATAGGCAGCTTTTGTATTCTGTCTGATGTCATCAGAGTGTGTGTGCAGCTCCTGACACACAGGTCCCAGGGAGTGGAAAGTTAATCCTGTGACAGATGTGTCTTCTCTCTCCTGGCTCCCGGTCATGCTGCAGCGGCAACATCGGCGCTCTCCAGCCCGCCTCCCTCTCTCTCTTTCCCTATAAATATATAGGAGAGGTAAATGTTCACTCAATGCTTGGTAGAGTCCCAAGAGTCAGGCGTCCATGAGCGGTGTAACGGCGAAACAACCCCCCCCACCCCCCCATCTTCCTCTCCCATCCCTTCCGTGTCACATGATTTCTCGAGATTGACAGCCTCCCCAAAGAGTGAGAGCTGGAACAGATGGAATATGAATGGTTCAGTCGTGTATGAAAAAGGTGTTTGGGCAAAGGAGCGTCGATGGGGGAACTGCAATTGCAATTTAAGTGTGGCTAAATCTCTTTGTCTTCCTGTTCTCTGATCTCTCTGAAAACACACAGGAAGGTCTAAAATCAGTTCTGTGTGCAAAACAAAACATGATATGATATTGCACATTTTAAGCAAGTAGATAGATCTCTTTTTTATTTCCTATTTTCCCATCAAGTCTGAGACATTCACAGTTTTTAGAGCCGATTTTGAAGTTGGAATGCAGTCTGGCATTATTTCCTGTCTTTGTTTTATGCTTTGACATATTATACATGATCCAAACACAAAAGTGGTTCAGTTAAACTGAAAATGTACACCGTTCAAAAGTCTGGGATCTGTAATTTTTTTATTTATTTTTTAAAGAAGTCTTAAATGCTCACCAAGGCTGCATTTATTTGATAAAAAAAAAAACAGTAAAAACAGTAATATTGTGAAATATTATTACAATTTTAAAAAGCTGTTTTTGAAACTGTAATTTATTTCTGTAATGCCAAAGCTGAATTTTCAGCAGCCATTACTCAAGTCTTTAGTGTCACATCCATCAGAAATCATTCTGATATGCTGATTTGCTGCTCAAAAAATTATTAATGTTGAAAACAGTTTTTTGTTGAAACTGATACCATTTTTTTCAGGATTCTTTGATAAAGTTCAAAAGAACAGCATTTATTTAAAATAGAAATCTTTTGTGACATTATTAATGTCTTTACTGTCAATTTTAATCAATTGAATGCGTCCTCGTTGAATAAAAGTATTAATTTCTTTCGAGAAAAAAAAAGACCTCACTGACCTCAAACTTTTAAATGGTACTGATATGTTTATGTTGCATCCCCGCCAAAAAGAACCTCTCATTTAAAGTGTAATGGAATGTGTCCACATATTTAAAGCAGAACTGTGCAATTTCATCTTCTACTTTGTATCAACAAAGTAGATCATAACCGCCAGTCATAACAGTTCAAATTTGTGGATTAAATTTCTACCAATTAGAAATACTGCCAAATTCTCATTAGAAGTATAGAGAAATATGATTGTATCTCCAACAATTTTCTTAACACAGTCAGCATGTACTTTGCTCATTAGTGACTGTCTCAATCATGTCTTTAATAGGCATATGGTTATTATGAGATGCCATTTCAAACCATGTTAAGCACAGCAAGGAAACCCATTAAAACGTAAGTAGGGGATTTTTCCCAATATGAGGTCATAAAGGAAAATGATAAGACAGAGGGTCTTGGTGAAAGTCATAACTCTTTCAAGACTTTTTTTTCTGGGAATGTCTTCCCAGAAAGGACAAATTCAAAGCCTAGACGCTTTCGCTGTGCCAACAAGAGTCCTGTCACAGTTTGTCAGTACATGCATATATAAACATTAAATATGATTGATAAGCGTTTCTTCTCTCCCAGGCTTCGATTCATCTTCTGGAGTCAGAGTAGGGTAAGAGCGTCTGTCTTTCTGGTCCCTCGACATCTATTTGCTTTTAAGCGCTAAGTCATTATCAACTAATACATGTAGATTGTGTTAGGAGCGAATGGTGTGCAATGGAATGAGGGAAAAATTAGTGAAGTGTTATGGGGGACAGCAGATGTTAGGCTGGAGTTATTACAAGCTGAGATGATTAGCTGAAAAACATTACTTGACAAAGTGGTGGCACGCAGATGACAGCTGAAGTATTTTATGCTGGAAATTTGCAACATTTCTAGTGACGAGACAAGCAGAGAGCATCAATGCAACACGGCCTTAAATACGAGCACGGGAGAAAAGCTGTAGTCCCTTTTGTCCTGACGAATAAAAGAGATATCATTACTCTCTGTTATTTGACCTTGTATTATGTTGATGTTTGCAAGGGTCGGTGTTGCTTGCGTGAACTATATACAAATGATTTCTGTGCGATATGGCTCTGACATGATATGCCCAATTAGCTATGCGGAAAAACTTCCTGTATTTACGCTGAACCCGAGCGAGCAGGTTTCTCCGCTTATCGTGTGACAGAGTTTACATATTAAGCGTGATTATGTTATGGTTGCCCAACCAGAAAGATTCCCTTTACTGTCAATTACGAAATAGACAGAATGGAACAAAAAGGGGGAAATTTAAGCGTCTTCAACAACTTCCTGTAATTTTAATTTATTGAGAATGAAGCAGAGGAAAAAGATTTTGAAATTATAAGCTATTATGCACCAGCGAGAGAGCAGGGCTGAGGGTGACTTCATAAAATACAGCTGACAAGCCTAAGCAAATTACCCAAGACCATTACAAAAATCACTTAATTGCTAACCATTCTGTCAGGTCAATTGACGCTAAATGAAAAAAATAACAGAAAAGCATTTATGCCGCAAAAGGCGGGCTCTGAGAATGAGGTGAACACTTGGGAAGGGGGAATGGGTGGAAATGCACCGCGTAAAGTGCTGTCGTAGTCGTTTTCAGAACAGGCAATTTACCTCATAGCTTCTTCTGCTTGGAAATATTCATATGTATGACCCTTTTTTAAATATATCTCTTTTTGTTTCAAACAGTAATTACATTGCATTTTATTTTAGAATAAGTATATTTATACATATGTTTGTTTTATTTCATGAAATGTTTTTAGTCATTATTTACTTAGAATCACACTGTAAAAAAAATATATGATCAATAAGCTATGACATGTTTTTACATTGATTTAACTCATCAAAATAAGTTAAGCAATTTTAAACTTTTTTTTAAAAGTTGTACCAGATTCAACAAATTTTTTAAGTAGGTTTAATGTAATTTAAGTTGAAATTACTTAAACTTCCAAGTTGATTGTACTTGATATTTTTAAGGTAGCAACTTTTTTTTTTTTTTTTTTTTACAGTGTATGATTTTCTTTGTTGAACGAAGCACAAAAGCTGTTCTGCTAGATAACTCCTTTTTTTTTTTTTTTTCCTGCAAAAAAGTCAGGTTGGTTTTGGAAGTGCATGAGGGCGAGCAAATGATGACAGAATTTTCATTTCTGGTTGAACTTTTAGTTCTGTATGTGTTTCACCAATTCAGTTCAGTTGGTTTTCATTTTCCTCTTGTCCTGGCTCACCGTTCAGTGCCTGCAATTCATCATGGCGTGAGTTCAGACAGATCTGAGCGGTATTATCGTACAATCGCAACATGTTACCTACCACAGGATCTAAGGGAAAACTCTGTGATTGAAAACACGGCCCAGTCTAGAGCTTCGCCCCTGATCTGTAGCGCATAATGAATAAGGAGCTGCTGATTAGTAGATAAAAAGTGATTAATAGCCGCACTGATTATCGAATCAGGCCCCTCACCAGAATAATCAGTTAATTGATCATTATTCTATGGGAGACGTCAGTATCCACGATGGTGGTGGTCTTCGGAGAGCTCTGAAATTGGAGTTTACTTTCCCTGTCACGCGGAGAGGCAACATAGAAGAAGACCTAACTGTCCACAAAATGTTATCCTTTACTGAAGATAATGTGAGCTTTTTTTCCCCTCTCTCTCTCTCTCTATATATATATACAAAAAGTGCCATTTTATATGATATATATATATATATGGCACAATAAATGGCACTTTTTGTAATATACATATGACTTTTTATTATATTGTCTGCCACAATAATATGTATTTGAAATATTTAGTGACTTTTCTAAAATGTGGATTAGTAGCCTACATTTACTGGATTTTTTAAATGTGGATTAGATTAGGGTCCAATTCTCACTGTTAACTAACTAACTATGACTTTTGCCTCAATTATACACTCCTACTGTTTATTAATAGTAATGTAGTTGTCTAGTTTGGGTATTGGGTAGGATTAAGGGATGGAGAATATGGTCATGCAGAATAAGGCGTTAATATGTGTTTTATAAGTACTAATAAACAGCCAATATGCATGCTAATAAGCAACTAGTTGATGGTGAGAATTGGATCCTAAACTAAACTGTTACCATTTGATTCTACTTTTTCAGGGTTAACCTTGTAGACACATCTGTATTTACATGGGTTTTTGCAGTGTAATTCATTTTGACCTGTATGATGAAGACTAAACAGGTATTTGAAGTGAGATAATGAGATCAGTCTAAAACTCTGTAGACAGATTTGCCAAGGAAGATGCACATCTTATCAGTCTATCCAGAATCCCTCCTGTATCGATGCCAGATACCCTGCTGATGCTCTTCCTGTTGTGCTGTGCTGCTCTGCTCTGTTCTGCTCTGTTCTACAAGAGAAATCACTAACTCCCAAGCGTACTTGCATGGACCTTTGGGAATCAACCATTGAGAGTGGAAAAGTTTCTTGCAGAAATATGTTAGGGATGTGAAGTACGGGAGACACAGGAGAAATGCAGTGTGGTCCAAAAGTCTGAAACCACATTACAAATCTGGGATTTTTTTTTTTTTTTTCTTGTCTGGAAATAACTAGGTTATTAAAGCAAAAGAGTGACAAAACAAATACTAAAACATTTTGAAATTTATGTAATTTTATTTAAATGCAACTTTTCCATACATTTTTTATGCTGATAATATAATTTGTTTTATATATATATATATATATATATATATATATATATATATATATATATATATATATATATATTGAATTGAAAAAATAAAAAAATAAAGGCAAAATAGAAGAATTTTCTTTCTTTTTTTTCATGCAATTTTCATCCAATTTTTGGATCCTACTGCATATATGCATAGTGAGAGAGGAAGCTTAGGTTGAATGGTTCTGGATGGGGCCCTTGCATGGAAACAGTTTTATATTTATTGCTTTTTTTTTGTTTTATTTGGCCTAGCTGACTGGATATTGAGGTGTTGTTTATGTGTGTGTGTGAATGATGAGAGAAAGTGTGTGATCTGAGGGTCTGTGCCATCCATAAATAGTTACAATGTCACAAAATTGCTGTTCGACTGTATGTTCCCTGGTACATACTATAGCGCTCAAAGTGGGCTATTAAGATTTCAAGAGGAAAAATAAGCTAATTGGTAAAATGACGATACCGCAAACCAGATACACTGTGTAAAGGTTCCCATTAATTAACCTTAGCGCAACGATTACTACATTAGAGAAAAACATGCAAAAGATGGCTGTTTTTTTTTTATCTGGCTCTTCAGAGACCCTGGCGGAAGGCCCTGCCCCCCCGTGAGTTGTGATATGTTAACCAAGAAGCAACTAATTAGATGTCAAAAATTCATAAGGCCCCTCTTTAATATTGCATATCTATCCCGGTATGTCATTTGAAAACAAGGGACTGCACAAACAGAGCGACCGCAACACAAAACCCCAGCAGGGACGCTGACAGGAGAAGAAGGCCGAGGAACACGAGCGAGACGAGGAGGAACAGAGAAAGCGCGAGAGGGAGGACGGCTCAGAGAGGGAAGGAGATAAAAGAAGTGGAAACGGGAGGTACTGAAAAAAAAAGAAGCAGGAAACAATCAAAGAAAGTTCCTTGATAAGCCCCAGAGAACGGCACCTGTGGAAAATGTAATCTTACAAATTCTAGCAGAGGAGGCGGTAGGGAAGCTCATGATAATGTGATTGTGTGGAGAGGAGGGGGGCGCCGGAGGAACCACAAGCAAGCGGCCCAGGTCCGGCTGAGGGGGAGGGAAGGGTGAGGGGTGGGGGCACGAGGGCCTGCAGACAGGGGACTGACTTATCAAAGGCACTGGCAGGTAAATAGTCATTTACTATGCATGCACAATGAACGTTACACGGTGGCTTGACACAGGCGGCAGGGCGATAATGAAAGCCACTGCTATTGTGGCATCCGTCAAGGGACTCTTTTTAATATTGCTTCCCTCTCTCAAGTGACGGAGCGCTGATGCTTCTTGGCGCCAGCCTCCTCTTGTAAGTCACTTTGCATAAGATGAGACGGAGTTGAAGTGTGATGCATTATCGGAGCAGAGGGGCTGTGCAGAATGAGCTTTTTCCCTTTTCCTTTTTTACTCCTTTTTTCCCTTTACCTCCAAGAGGGTGTTCTGTGCTTAGCTGTGCCTCTTCCTCACCATTAAAAAAAAAAAAAATACTATATATATATATATATATATATATATATATATACACACACACACACACACATATATATAATACTGTATATAAAGTATGAAGTAGATTTAGTTAGTACTGTAAAAACTATATTTATAAATTAATATCAGATACGCTACAAACATTACAATAAGCTTTCTGCCATTTTATTTAATTTTGTTTAATTTTTTTACAATGATACTACAGTTATTGTTAATGCATTCATTTGAATTACATATATATATATATATATATATATATATATATGAGATATATAATTATAATATCAATTTTATTCTTCAGTAATTAAATAATAATTAAAAAACAACAAAGCGCCAATTAAAATCAAGTTTTCCGTTTTTATGTGTGTTTTATTTGTTTGGAAACTATGGTTACCATAGTAAATGTTTGTAAGAATAGACACTGCAAATTCATTAAAGGTGAGCAGATGTTATTTGCATAGAGAACAGCATTTGAATTAGATGTGAAGATGACATTCTGATCAAAGATATTTCTAAATGAAAGGCAATCCGAGACTGAAACAAAGGGGAATGGGAAAGCAACATAGTTCAGACAGTGACAGTTAGTAGGAGGGGGTGCTAATGAGGTACAATCCCACAGATTTTTTACTGTAAGTGGAAGATTGAAACAGGAATTAAAGGCAAGAATCCCCAGAGCTTATTGAGTTGTGTTTGAGGTTAAAAACATCCAGAGTAAATAAATAAATAATACTGTAATAAATAAATAAATAAATAAATAAATAATAATTCTATACTGAACTATATTGTAATTATTATTTTTGCTTTATCATTTGACTGTGATTGTGTCTGCATGTCTTAGATGAAAATCTGGAAGTTAAAATGCATATCTACAATGCAAATCTAAAAAGATGAGCTTTAGTGTCACAGACAGTATTTCTCTCATTACACATTCTTTAACACAAAACCACACTGGTTGTGTCATGCATACCTGTATTCATTCCAATTTGAATTAAGTGACATGTTCTGATTCTTGGCCATCGAAGCAAAAAATTAGCTTGCTCTCCCTGTTAAAGGTCAAATTACTTAAGAAGGCCTGGAAATAAAGAGAGAGAATGAGAGAGAGAATGAGAGAGAGAGAGAGAGAGAGAGAGGGAGAGAGAATGAGAGAGAGAGAGAGAGAGAGAGAGAGAGAGAGAGAGAGAGAGAGAGAGAGAGAGAGAGAGAGAGAGAGAGAGAGAGAGAATGAAAGGGAAATCATTTATGCACTCATGCACAAATATTTGAAGCTGCTACAAAAAAATTCCAACATTGATTTGGAGAATATGAAGAAGGAAGTGAACTACTGATTAATCAAAGACAGAAAAAAAAGATAAATTCCTATTTTCACTTTATTATTAATATTTAATTTTTATTATTATTATTTTATTAGTTCATTAAATTATAGTTATTATATTTTAGTATATAAAACAGTGAATAAGGAAATGCTGGTATTCCAAATTTTCTTTTCTTTTCTTTTCTTTTCTTTTCTTTTCTTTTCTTTTCTTTTCTTTTCTTTTTTAAAGTTAGCAAATAAATATAT
Organism: Abramis brama; assembly: GCF_963993115.1. Lineage (NCBI taxonomy): Eukaryota > Metazoa > Chordata > Actinopteri > Cypriniformes > Leuciscidae > Abramis > Abramis brama. Next base: position 15,826,701 of record NC_139983.1, read on the forward strand.
GACAAACTCAGTCGTGGTTTAATAGACATGGCATCCATATTTGTTTATTTAGCAGATAATCAATCCTTCTGAGCATAAACTCTTATCTCTCTCTCTCTCTCTCTCTCTCTCTGGAAAAGCCACAAGATAAGGGAGATGTGAAACTTTGAATTTGTGCACGATTAGCAGATTAAATCTCTCCGTCACTCTGTTTACCTCCCCCATCAAATGCCCCTGTTTATCTTCGCAGGTCACAAGACTAAAAGCGGATTGTACTCTGCAAATTTAGCTTGTTGCCAAACTGGCACAGGAGAATGATTTGTTCAAACAATCTTCTCTTCTACCTGGTTACAAAGAAATGATAGCCAGCTATATATATATATATATATATATATATATATATATATATATATATATATATATATATACTGTACATATATAGCACAAGGGTCAAGTTTGGTTCTCTTTGAGCCCTAAATGGATCCAGGCTCAGATTCTTATCTAATATTTATTGACCTATACCTACATACTTTGATTGATTGATTGATTGATCTTAATAGCCAATGATCACCATGCATTTTTTATTTTTTATAATGTTTTGTGTGTGTGTTCTACAGGGTGAAATAAGTTTTCTTTGGTATATAAGGCTGGGTAAATCATGAGAACAACCAATGATCTGCTGAAGGTGCCATCGGAATGACCCATTTTAGACACATTAGTGATAACTGCCAAAGAAATAATCTTTTATTGCGTCCCTTTCCCACACCTGAGCATTACACTTACGCCCATTTAATCGAGCGTATTTCTGTTTCCTGTGCAGGAACTCAGCCCCATATAATTGACCTCATTAAAAGACAGCGAGCGCATAATGAACGGCAATGCAAACAGCGGATCGGGGCCTAGCTAAATAATTCAACAAACTGTCAGTCCCATGCGCCAAAGTGCTGTATGGCTTCACTTGAAGAGGTGTCGTAAGCAGCGCTGTCGAAAACGCGCTCTGTCTGCCGGTGATACCCACGCGAGATGCTTTGGAATCCAGAAGTCCGTTACCCCCCTGCTCCATCCTCCTGCCAACGCGCCCTCCCCCCAATCAAACATCACGGGCCATCTTCCCACCTGTCACGGCTTCAGAAAGGGCCACCGCTTGCACTTCATTACCACTCTCTCACTTGGAGATTTCAAACAGATTTAAACTAATGAGGGAGCATTTAGAAACTCAGGGATGCCAATGTTGGAAGACGAAAGAGACCGGAGGGAGGGAGAGTTGCGTATACACACACTCACTCTCACGCAGGGACTCTATACTCACGTACACTCGCACACACACGCACACACACATCTCTCTGTGACTCTCTCTCTCACACACACAGCCCAGGATTGTCAGCGCAGGTGAACAAAGTGAATGGGAGATGTGGCTGACAATAAAGATTTCTTTTAACATCAGTGAGAGCAGGCTCTGGAGACAGGCAGCCAGGACAGATGCAGAAGACGGTGTTACTCTGAGGGCCACGGATGTTTCCCTGAGACCTGGAGATGCCAGCTCTAATGATGAGCCCAGGAAGTTGCAGGCAGGCAAGATGCCAGCCGCAAATCTATTATTTCATTCTGCTTTTTTAAAGAGGATCTTTAATAGACACCCTAAATTTCAGCGAGTGTCGAGGGCTGCTTAAAGTTTAATTCTCCCCCACTTCTTTCCCTATTAATAGGCCACACAGTAAGAAAACAACACATTATTTTTTAATATCATGAAAAAAGAGAGAGGGAAAAAAGTCTGCTTTTGAATAACAGTCACAATACGTTTCAATGCAAGCGCCATCTGCCACTTTCCGCTGATCTGCAAATAGTTCCCTGGAATTGTGACACTAATTTACCGCAGGTTTCCACCTCACTGTATATCCAGGCACTTTTTTTTCTTTTCTTTTTTTACAGAAGGTGAGGAAGAGTTCTGAACCCAAGAAGACTAGCTACAATATCTAATGAGGCGGAATGAGGTGATTAAATGTGTAAGTTCAGGGACTTTCAAACACCATCTTGGGATGGAGGTCACGATTCTAGAGACTGGGCTTTTTCTCTGGTTCATGTGACAGATACTGTTTTTCATGCAATTAGGACAGGAACACATTCTTAACAGTTGCATGATTGAAGCGTTTGATTTCTATTTTACATAAGTGGACCTAACACTGCAGTTGGGATCAGACGTCTCCGTTCGCCTTCCAGCACTCATTTGCTTGGTCTGTGCCTTTCTCTGTATAATTAGTAATTAACACATTCGTTTGTGTAGGCCTCTCTTTATTTATGGCCAAGCGCTTGCCAAATCCCACATTCCTCCGCCAGGATCAGATTAATGCTGGAGTAGGAGGAACTCGGAGAGAACAGGCCAACCTCCAGTCAGTAGTGCTTACACTCCAGATCCGCACAGGACACCTGATAAAGAGTGTTTGTGACTTCTATTGAAATTATACCTGTGAATCAATCAGTGCATGAACTTGATTAGCAGACAGACACTGCATTAGTTCATTTGCAATCATTGAAAAAGTTCTCACTGAGCTGCTTTTGATAATATATATATATATTTTTTTTTGTATGTAAAGATGTTAATTTATGCGCAGTTATCATACAAGTTACTTCATTATTTTCCATTAATAGCAGAGTTGCCAAGTTGCTTTTAGCAAGTTTTTTTTTTTTTTTATCAAATTCTGAGAGTTTAAAATTAGATTTTTTGTTGTTTTGTTATTTTATATATATATATATATATATATCATTACTTTTAGCTATTTTTAACGTATCCCCTGATGCCAGACAGAAAAAGTCACACAGCACTATTGCATAGAAATTTAAAAAATGTAAAAGTTTGATGATGTTGACTTTATCTTTACTTCTTCACTACTACTTATACTTATATATATATATTACTCCTGGCTCTTTCTCTCAAAATTTTTCTGTTGCTATACACTGCAATAATAGTGATAATATTAATAATAAATAAAATAAGTTAAAGTATATATTAAGAAATATTTATTATAGGTAAGGAACAAAAGAGAATTTAGTGATATAGAGGAAACATTACTTCTTTTCTCACTGCAGCCGCAAGAGGATGATGACACGTTCATAAATTTTACCATAATGTTGTTTTAAGCGTTGTTAAATCTCACTAACTAGCTCATCTTCCAAACGTGTACTTTTTATGGCAGTTCGAGTCAGTCTTTCCAAATGCATCACAAAACCATGCAGAGCAGGTGCGGCAGTAGCAAACGCTGTACAAACGGACTAATTCACTTATCACATAACATGAGCTAATCCTCTTCTTCTCTGCCTCATCTTTCCTTCCACACACACACACAAAAAAAGAATAAATACGAGGGGGAAATAATGCCACAGTAAACAAACAAACAAAAATGCATATTTGTGTTTTGCCGCAAATTACAGCCAAATTCACTCTGGGTACGCCCACACCTGGAAAGTAGCAGTTAAATGTGTTTTTTTTTTTTTTGTTGGGTTTTTTTTTGTGTGCTAAATCTAATACTTTTAAAAAGTCATTTTAGTTTTTCTAACAGCTGTGGTCTGGCCTTCAGATCGTCACAATATTTTCATCACATCTTTGTTTAATACACTCAGTTGTCATTTTGTGCCGCGCTTTCATTGTTCCCCTTGACCCTTTATTTAATTAGCTGCATTTATTGTTTTATGTTCTTTTAAAAAAGTGCCCATGGAGACACGAGATAAATCTGATAATTTTCTCACTCCCAAGAACCGTCTCGTTGCGTGCTCAGTGCAGTGGGGGTGCGTTCACACGGCTCCAAACGCCAGGCGGCTGCAGAACAGCTGAAAGTCGAGAACGATGGCCTGGAAAACAGGATGCTAGCCTGCAGAGAAACAGGGGTATAGAGGACGAGCCGTGATTATCGCAGTCGTTAATGCTGTCACCTTTGAAAAACACCTCTCGTCGGTGGTGTGTAACAAATACAGGTGTTTAATTTTGAAATGAAGCCAGTGTGAAAGTTCATAAGTGTGCTAATAGGGGTCTGCTTAAAGGAGAAAATGAGACTTGGGAATTTTAGAGAGTTCTGAGAAACAGTCTTGTTAAAACCTGGTGCTAAAAGGGACATTATTAACATAGGCTACCTACACAATTCGCCTTAAGTCATGCAGCGTGGTCACACATTTTATGATATTCGTCATGTGATCTGTGCGCAGTGTGTTGGCCTAAGACCATCTGCATCAAAAGGGGCAGCCTTAAATGAACTTATGGATACACGCAGACATGCATGTGTATCTCTCCCCGAACGCATGTGTGCACATGCACTCTCTCTGACACATCTGAACAAACTTTCGATTAGGATTTATTATATGGAAGACTGCACCTTAGTGGTGTGGTCCAGGAGGGGATGGCGCTCTTAAACCCTGGGAGGTCCGTGGACCCGGCGTGTTTGTGGGGTGTGGAGAACAGAGCTGTCATTGCTCCAGATTTATGTTGTTCAATAAGGATCCTGAAACTCTGAGCCAAGTTAAGTCAGTACATAATTAAAACCTTGCTGTGGAATCTCTCTGATGTCGGAGCAGGAGCTGTTCGCCGCAGTGTCAGAAGGAGCCGTGCACAACTGTGTGCCACACACACTCAAACACACTTTGGAAAAAAGGGTAGTGAGAAGGCGTTTTCCCACGAACAGGTTACAAAATAAGGCCTTAAAAGGTCTTCAAAAAATGATCAGTGAAAGGTGCCTACGCTTCAGATCAATCCTGAGGTCAAACAATAATATTATATGATTTGACTTTTTGACTTTTTAAAATGAGGCTTGGAATTTTTAGCAATAATTTAAACCATGATTTGTGCCGTTTTGTAATTTTCAAAATGGAAAGACAAAACTGATCAAATTTAAAGTAAATAAATTATATGAATTAGTATTATATAATATTAGTAGCTATTTATTAATTAGGGTAATTAGGGTAATTTTTTAATGAAGTACCAGACCACCCTAATTAATGATTAATTAAATCAATTAATTAGTAAAACAATATATACATTACATTTTTTTAATGTGTTTTTGTTCAACTGTGTACTGTAATATAAATACAATCCAATTAAAATTCGGTTTAATTAAAATTGGAAACACTTTTTTATTATTATTATATATACTAAAATACACTTTTTTATTTATTATTTTTAATGCTTTAATAATTCACTTTAATTAATACAATCAATAATTTCAGATGTTTAGATACAGTTTTGGAATGTAAGGACCATTTTAAGTGGAGTGGGAAGATATTTGATTTACCTTTTCATGCTAGGCTATTTTTTTTTTAAATACACATCTAATAAAACATTTAATACTTTTCACAATAGAAAACATGAAATTTGTGGTGCTAAAAAGTCTTGATATACTAAAGTATACCATTTTTTGTGGAATGATGAGGAAGAAAAAAGAAAGAAATAGGGAACATCAAGTTCAGTCGCTTAGGTCATGTCTTTAAATAATCTGTGAAAATAGACCTTTTTAAGTTCTTCTTACATCTCACACTTTTTTCAGTATTCAATCAGGATAGTCCTTTGAAAATTCCACATCTTTGACCTGTTATAAGTGGTCAAAAAGAGTCCTTTTCCAAGTCCCAAGATGCAATCTCTTCCCCATAAAGCTCAGACTAATCTGCAGCTCATTGAGTGTCATAAGAAACATCTGGATGACAGCAGTGAAACTCCGTCCAGAGGTTCCACTCTCATTCCAGCGGCCCTACAAACACACAGCCACAAGAAGCCACTGGCAATCTTCATCACAACAGCCACGCACTGGGCCTCAGCTCGAGAAACAATCCCGTTCATCTGTGTGAAATAACACGACAGAGTCTGATTTCCTTCATAAGCGCTCCGCTTTGATGCTGCTTTTTCAGACCACGGCGGTTTGAGGATTAATCATAATAAAGATTTGTTTTTTCTCTGGTGTTCTGGTCGATGATTTTCAAATTGCTGTCAACGTTCACAGCGAGCAGTTTTTCAGGCCTGTGGGCGAGTCGAAATTCAAGCGGTTTGCTACGTCATTCGCCCAGGTCCTGACATGGAGAGAAGTGTAATGTCTATCAGCCTCTCTCTCTCTCTTTCTCGTTCTTCATCTCTGGATTGTGAGGTTAAGTTCTGTTCTGAGGCCAAGTATTTTAGCCAACAGGCACATGCTAAAAGATTTATGGAATACGACTGTGCCAAGGGTGAGTTTCTCAATTTTCCCCAAACAGCCTCTTTTTTGGAACTAACAGCTCTCAGACACTGTTTACATGCACTAGTCAGCAAGATAATAACTCGGTCTGCACTAAACATAACATTTATGTGGGAGCAACCACCTCTGAAATGCATATTGACAGTTTTGATGGTCTTTCATTTAGTTACGCCAATGATTTGTTTGGTTTTTTTATTGCGCAAATTAATAGTCACATAATAATAGTCATCTTTGACTACCCCACATCGAAATTACTGATATTAAACCTGCAACTTATAATAATGTTCTCGATATTATTGATATTGGAATGCGAAACAACATTTGAACTAAAACTCATTACTTAGCAGTGATAATGATATTATTTAAATTGCCATTCATAGTGGGAGATTATAAAAGCAAAAAAAATGCATTTGCAGTTAAAGTGTTTCGGTGTATGGGCACAGCAAGGGGAAAGATTTCCTATAATCGTAAAGATGACTTGTGTGACTGTCGCACACATTTTATTTTTGTATTCCTGGATGTTAACGTGCATGCGCTTTTGTGAAGGTGATACGTGAAAGCAGAGGTCACGAAACAGACGTTTTTCAGGGACCGTCGCATGATTGCGGGAGTCAGCTCGAATGTTTACCTCCTCCGAGTGACACTTTGTTTGCTGAGATGTAGCATGCCTATTATATATTTAAAGGACCTTTTGAAATGATTATGAGCTTTTGGCCCATGAGCTTCACAGAAGACAACAACAACAGCAAAAAAAGAAACACGTCTCTAGAGCAAAACAAAGAGAACACACACACGGGTTCCTTGAAGAAACGCAAGATAAAAAGAGTGGGGGGATATTTTTGTTGCCGTTGTTTTGTGCCATCGGTTCCTCCTTTTTGTTGGCAAAATTGAGACTCAAAGAATATTTGAAGTCCGGATGTGATGTACAGCGGCGCTGTATCGGCTCTTAGAAAGGGTAACAGAGCAGCGGGAACGTTTGAAGTCATCTGTGAAAAGTGAACGGGGCTATATACTTCATGATAATAATGAATTATAAACACAGGGAGGGGTTGAAGACATCAGGGACCCGTCTGTACTCTAGAAGATGCTCTTCACTCACAAAAGCTCCTCACTGATCACAGGACAGTCATGCGCTGCAGTTCAACAGAGCAGGGAAGGTTAGTGCAAATGATTGCGAAAGGTGACCTAAGATGCAGTGCTGTTTTTAAAGGGTTAGTTCACCCAAAAATTAAAGTTGGGTCATCATTTACTCACCCTCATGTCGTTTCAAACCCATAAGACTTTCTTTCATCTTCAAAAAAATAAAAAATAAAAAATGAAGAAATTTAATGTCATCTGAGAAAATCTGTTTATGTGAATTGAACGGTGATGATTTGATGAACAGATAGAATTTAGGCTTTTATTCACATATAAACATTAATCAACACACACATCAGATATGGTAAGTGGAAGCTCAAGCATGTTTGCTTGACATGTGAGATCCAATGAGGTTCATTCTCTTATGTTAGCTGGTTTGAGCTTCAGCAGGAACCAATGAGGTTCATTCTCGCGTGCTACGCCGCACGTTTGAACTTCCTTAAGAACCAATGAGGTTCATTCTCATGTTACGCAGCACATTTGAGCTTCTACAAGAACCAATGAAGTTCATTCTTGTGTTACGCAACACGTTTGAGCTTCCGTAAGAACCGATGAGGTTCATTCTCGCGTTACACAGCACGTTTGAGCTTGCTCAAGAACAAATGAGGTTCATTCTTGTGTGTTTCGCAGCACGCTTGAGGTTCCACAAGGATCGATGAGGTTTATTCTCGTGTTTTACGCAGCACTTTTGAGCTTCTTCAAGAACCAATGAGGTTAATTCGTGTGTCACGCAGCACGTTTAAGCTTCCTCAAGAACCAATGAGGTTTTGGGGGTGTGAAAACACAAACTTTTGAAAACGGGTTTCAAAGTTTTTGATACTGTTGTTGCGAATTTGTGAAAAATGGTGACGTCATGCACATGCATATTATGCGTTCAGTCTACAGGCATGTAGTGATTCTTTACAAAGTGACATCGCCAATTACTGGCCTGCCATGAATAAAACGGCATTTTTAGTTGTTTTTGCGGATTCTAGTGAACAAGGAATATGGGCTGAAATATGTGCCACCAGAAACTGAATTTGAATCATTTATATTTGAATTTGATTTGCTAAACTTGAATATTTGCATTGGAAAACTGAATTTGAATCACATAATTTGAAATTGTATTGTTTAATTTGAATAATTGCATTGAAAAACTGAATCTGAATTGTATAATTTGAAATTGAATTTATTTGTTTGGAACTGAAGTCCAATACAATTTGATCCTCACTGAAAATTCAACTCTCTATATATCCTCACATTCAGTTCTCACAATTCAGATTCAGATCACCAAATTCAATTTCAAGTTACTGTGACAGACATCCGGGTAGCCCATAAAGGAACCCTATAAAAAGCCCAGTCTGCATCCAAAACTGGTGATCAACCATACTGCTGTTGAAAACTGTTGAATATATAGCAGTTTCTATTTGAGGGAAAATAATGTTTAATTGCCTTTCATTTAAACTAGTGCTGCACGATTAATCATATCGCAATCGCAATCGCGATGTGAAGCCTATGCGATTATATGACGCAAAATGCTGCGATTTTATATGAAATAAATAAATTAGGGCTGTTAACACAATTAACGTAGCATCTGTTAATTTTTGTCATCCTTTGGCTAGTGTTACATGAGGAAGCTTGTTTCCGCCACTGAATAATAAATAAATAATAATAATTGCGACTTTTTATCTCACAATTCTGACTTTTTTTCTCACAATTGCGAGATATGAAGTCAGAATTGTGAGAAATAAAGTCGCAATTCTGAGAAATAAAGTCAGAATTGCATGATATAAAGTCGCAATTGCGTGTTATAAAGTCAGAATTGTGAGATATAAACTATTCTGAGGTAAAAAAAAAAAAAAGTGTATTTTTTTTCCTTAGAATTGGACTTTATATCTCACAATTCTGAGGAAAAGATGTCAGAATTGCTAGATATAAACTCGCAATTATGTGTTATAAAGTTAGAATTGCGTGATATAAAGTCGCAATTGCGAGAAAAAAAGTCAGAATTCTGACTTTATAACACGCAATCGCGACTTTATTTCACGCAATTCTGACTTTATATCTCGCAATTCTGAGAAATAAAGTCAGAATTGCGAGATGTAAACTCGCAATTGTGCGATAAAAAGTCGCAATATTGACCCCAATAATCGCAAGTTGTCTTTCTCTTGATCTTCTTTCTTTCATTGACTTAAAAGGACGTCAAAACCCACACACCATTTACATGCATGGATATGTATAAAAGACCCACGTGCAATTATGTGAAATTCCATAATTCCATAGTTTGTTCGCTTTCATAATCTGTGAATACTGCTCAAAAGTGCTCAGAAATTATAAAGCGGTGTGCATACCATGAACTCTGTAATTAGAAATATCTCATAAAATGGAGGCACTTTCTTGTAATGTCCTGACTTAAGAACTTAAGCGTTGTATTGACAAAAGATGACAAAAGCATTGCTCTGACCAGATGTCCCACAATGCACTGCGGGCTGGCAATAATTCAGGGCAGGACTAAACAGCTGGCTCTCTGACAGCAGAGCTGCCAAGAGCTGGCAACAAGAGACTTGGAGGAAAGCAGCAGGCTGCTAACCCCGCTCACATTTTTAATTAGACCCACACACCCATGTATTTGAGTCATCGTAAATATACAGATGACATGTGGAGCGTCATTTGTTCAAAAATATTTGCTTACAAAATACTATCTGGATTCTCTTTACGTTTAGCTTGCAAAATTTCAGAGCGAGACAAACATCAGAATTTATCAACGTTGGGAAAATGGGTGTAGTTCAAGAAGAGCGTAGCAGCGCAATAAATGTCCATTAAAAACTTATTTACAATTTGGGCTTGGTAATGCATCTTCAGTGGATCCCTGAGGGAACTTTGTTTTGAGGTTAGTGTTTCAGAGGGTGATATTGTGTTTGCTATTTTGAATTGACATACAGCATGAATTTTAATTCCCCTTAAATCACTTCAGCCCATACTTGTGATGTGGTTTTTCAGAAAACTTCACATTTTAATACACCACACACATTTTCCCCCTCTTTTTCACATCTTAAGGCCTTATGTAACGGCACTTATATTGAAAATGGATGGATGGATGGATAAACAGAGTGAAACGGAATGTAAGATGTGCTCATCGCGAACATAAAACAGATAAAACGCAAAAAAAAAAAAAAAAAAACTTTGAGAACAGCTCATGACACTTGAGATTTTGTATCTGATGACAGACTCCAAAAACTGATTAATTTTCTCTTGGCCTAAATTTCACACTGTTGCAAAATCTGATTTATTTGGAGTTTTATTTTCCTCAGGACAAATTAAAGTCAGCACTTCACATAATTCAGAAGACTGATCTTCAGGGGAGAAAAAAAAGGGAAAGATTTCGCTGTGCGTGGCTGTGGCGGCAGTCGTCTCCCCATTGGCTAAACGAAGTCCCCAGTCCCTGGTTCTCTTGAGAGGTCACATATAACTCCACTCAAGAGAGAGACCTAACCTTAGCGAATGGAGGAAGGCTAGCAGTGAAATATGGGCCATCTGTGGCCATCGCTTACAGGGGGACGTGACCCTTAAGCAGGAGGCACTTGGCACATCTGCCCAGGTTTGTCAGATCAGTGCAGTTTTGCAGGATGGACAGTCTCTTCCTGCTGAGAGCATCTGGGCCTAGGGGATACATCAGACCAGTGGACCAGAGAGGAGAAAGTGCATGCTGACCACACACACACACACACACACACACACACACACACACACACACACACACACACACACACACACACACACACACACACACACACACACACTGTGACTGTACATAATTCATCATTCCTTCATGGTGCAATGTCACTCTAAATGGTCTCCCATGGGAAACCCTTTATGAAATCAAAATTAGAGTTTTGTGGCTTTTAGTCTATGTGTGTCAGCTTACACGCCATCTCTAGTGTACTCCTAAATGCTTAAAAAAATTGCTTTTAGCAATTATTTTTTAGGGCAAATAATTTTTTTCAGTGGCTGTTAGGACATATTTGTACAGTGTACTTATTTGTAATTACTTTGCAGTCTGAATGTGATGCAATAAAAATACTTTTATGACAAAAAATGTCTTTCTATTGAGTCGTCTTTTCAGGCCTTAGCAAAAACAAACATACCACTCGACCAATTTAAATTACTTTTATGAAATCATTCTTTTTAGTGAATCAAAAAGACTGCGACCACTGTAGTCCGATTCAGGAATAAATGACTCTTATGAGCCAGTTCTTTTTGGTGTGTCAAAGACATATAGCCACATACATTATGACTGTAACGGTCACCAGCTGGAGTGCCCTTGAGAGCCACCAGAGGGCACTCCACATAAGACTATTATCACTCACAAACTACATTTCCCATAACTCACTGCCCGGACTCATCATCACTTATCACTGATCACATTCACCTGTACCTCATTCACTGATTGCATTCACCTGTGTCTCATCATCCTGTTAGTCTCAGTCTATTTATACCATGTTCATTCATTCACTCACCGCGAAGTCTTGTTTAAGTGTTACACTGCATTTCTGAGCATTCTTCTGGTTTTCTTGTCTCTTGGTTTTGGATATCTTGCCCTGTTCCCTGGATTACTCTCTTGCCTCTGGTCCCTGCCTGGTTTGTTTGTTTGTTTGTTTGTTTGTTTTGACTGCCCGACTGTGTATGACTCTTGCCTGTACTACGCCTCTGGATTGCCCCATACAATAAAGCTGCGTTTGGATCTAAACCTTTGTGTCTCGGAGCAGTTCGTGACAATGACCAGTGCAACCTGATTCCCAAAGCGAATCACTCTTATGAACCTTATGTGTTTAATGTTGGTAAAAAAAAACCTCTATCATTTATAATATTAGCAGATATATTTTTTTCATATATGGGCTATAAATATATATGAAAAATTATAACAGCCCTTTTTACATACAATAGCAAATTAAATAGTTATTTTAATCTGGAAACTGGTCGAGCTGGTTCACAGAATCAAACTAAATCAAACTTTAGTTCCGGGTTGATGGCGCAAGACACACATCCGAAGTTGCATGCACGTTCCTTGCACAGCACAGATTGAGCCAATAAACATATTTTGTCAGCCATTAATTATATCCAGAAATGAACAAATCATACATACAGAGATATAAGTCGCTTTTTGGTCATTTCCTACTTGAAATGAAATGAAAGAACCAAATGAGACAGTTCTTACTGTTAAAGTTAAAACTGTTACGGTTATTTCTTTGAAGAAATAGCTCAACACTGGTAACACAAATGCAAATATTACACACAATTCTTAACCTTTAACTAACAAAGAACATACCTGCAAACCTGTTTTACATAACTCCACAATCTCTGCAAGTTTTTAGACCCAAATCTGGTCAGAATGCACCTCGCCATAAAGTATACTGTGGATAACCGGCAGCAATACAATATGTTTTAATTTTGGATAACTTTGAATGGCCATCAGGAGCAAAAGATGCTATGGCTATCTACTAGTAGGCTAACCATTGACCCCTTGGTCTTATCAATGAGCATAGTAGTCTATTGACACCCTGTTTCAACAGGAAGTAAGTCAACAAAGAAGGTATTTTAGTGCAATTCAGAAGGATCAATCATTAAAGAAAGAGTGAAAGATTTTTGTTGTTGTTTTGTGGCATTCGTTTTGCTGAGGGATCAGATGATTGCGGCTCTGTGAGAGACTGAAGTTGGGTTTGCGTGGGCCTGTCATGGCAAGAACAGACCTCTGAGGTCTTTGGCATGGGGCCCAGGCTGAGATAGGGCCACTCGAGGGGGGGAGGGAGGTGCTGGTGGACGGGGAGTGGGCTTAGCACAGACAGAGCTCCAGGGCAGGTGTTAAAATAAGCACCCTGGATCTTTTGGTGCTGATCCCTGTAAAAACAAGCCCCGTCTGCCAGGCTGCAGTCAACCCAACAAGGTGCTAACACATGGGCTGGTTGCTGTGAGACAGCATTCGCTGTTTACAGGATCTCTGCTCCTCAAACTGCTCAAATCCAACGATTTATTCTCTGCTTTTGCGGAGTCGCTGTCCACGCTTGCACCTCCGATTCCAGCATGTTTGTCTTGTTCCATTTTTGTCAGGCAACAGGAAGTTGTCAGAAGATACACTGTGTTATCGTGAGAGCACGAGTTGTCAGAGAGGTCTTCAGGGTCAAAGTCAACTTTGCAGGGAATTAATTATGCATGCAGGAATGAAACGCAATTCTATCTCTGTGGGTGTTTTGAGTCGAAAGGATCTGGGTTCATGCTTTACAGGTAGTACGCTGAAGAGAAACCGAAAGCAGGCTCGGGCATCAGTTATTTCAGTATTATTTATTTACTATAATAGTATCTATTCATATTTTGCTTTCATTTTTATATTTTCAGTTTTTATGTGTTTTTGTCATTTTATTGTAGTTATATATATATATATATATATATATATATATATATATATATATATATATATCCCTATATATCCCTTTAAATAATTGTAATTTCAGTTTATTTTATTTTATTTTATTTTATTTTATTTTATTTTATTTTATTTTATTTTATTTTATTTTATTTTATTTTATTTTATTTTATTTTATTTTATTTTATTTTATTAAATTAAATCAATTACAAATTGACTATAGATACAAACGAGGAGATAATCAGTTACCAAGAAAACCAAAACTGAATGGAGCAGAAAGACCGGAACTAAACAAAACAGAAAATATGCTTTATTATTTCAAATTCTGCTGCCACTAGTGTCGCAGAAACTACATGCTTCACCTTTAAGGTTTTCATCTAATATTTTATTTCATTTGAGCTTGGTCATGGGAATCAAGGAGTTCAATTTCCTGCAGTAGCAAATGCTACACACAGCACATGTCTGAGCTGAGGGAATAATCAAAACACACTCACCTAAACAGTCTCTCTATCTCTTATATTGCTTTGAAATCATAATCAGCTTGTAGCTTGGCAAGCAACAGTGTCAAAGTAGCTCCCATAGGACACAATGAAACAGCCAGATCCACTTGATCTGTGCTCTGTCCTGTATGTAAGTCAATGTGCCTGGGATGTTTTAGTATATGCTTTTAAAAACCCTTACACCAAGCTCTTGTGATAAAGATTCTGTACGCATATTCCAGCTCATGATCATGGGGTCATGTTTAAATCTTTTTAACACTGTTATGACCCAGGCTAATCAGATGGCATAAAATATTCACGCTTAAAATCTCCTGGAGGCATCTTATCTGTCCGGACTGATAATCATCTTAGCTATGGACATATACCTTACTTTGTAACCTCTGAGGTGGCTGGTTATTCTGGGACCCCAGCAGATGACAAGGTTTCACAGGGTCATGTAGATTAGGCCTTTGAATTGGAGATTTTCCTCTGAAAAAGGCTTATGGATAAAGAAGAATGTAATTCACTTCTCTGATGTTTCTCTATTGTGGTGATGTGCCACCTGTATATACAGATTCTCTTGAATTTAAATCGATAAAATCTTGAAAACTATTTCCAAAACAAAAAGGAGTGATGCTAGAGAGTCATTTGTGCCTGTGTAGAGCATTTTATCATTTTATTTTATAGTGCAATATTTAGTTTTATTATGGCACTGATGGTAACCAATCATGACTTGGCTGACGACACCCGGTTGTAGCCGATGGTGGTGGATCCCAAGGCGAAGACGGAGAGCAGATGGGACCGGGTGACACCGATGGTCCTGGAGGCCAAGGTGGAACCACAGTGACAAGCATCCCAGGGTGCCAGAGGACTAAGGTGGAGCCGGTGGGACAGAGGACCAAGGCAGAGCCAGAAGGAAGGTGGAGTCTGATGGAGCAAAAGGGGTGGAGAGACTGAACGCATCTGAAGGCCTGTAAGTCAGTGGCACAGGCAGAGTGACGTCTGACCAAAGCGAAGCTAGAGGGACGAGGGAGCCAAGGCAGAGGCGACAAGTCGAAGGGCTGAGGAGGTGTGACGGGATCAGCGATTGGAGGCGGATCTGGAGACCCAAAGACCCGAGGCAGTTCCACACAGAGTGGCGTTAGAGGAGAAGTCGAGGAGCTGGAGAGTACCATTTGAGGCGGGGGCTGAGAAACTGTCTGATATTGGAAGTGGAGGTGGGAGAGGGAGGCTGGGTGGGAACCCTGTACATGCCGTCATATTCCAGTAATACTCCCACTACGTCACACGGTGTTGCCGGCTCACACACCTGGTCATTTGTTTCGTAGCGCTCTGGGGCAATGTTAGGCTCAGTCCTCCTTACAGGCGCTGGTTTGTACATCTCGGCTCATTCGAGCTCTCCGTCTACATTGGGCTCTGGCATTCGCTCCGTGCATTATTAAGTGGCTTGTGGTGTTGCCAATTATTTTTTAAATGGTAATCATGTTGAGATGCGTTTTGCTCGATCGGATCACAAGTGGACGAGGGAGACACTTATTTACACCTGGTATTTTAATCCGTCTCTTTTGTCCACCTTCAACCACTTCTGTCCTGATTTCTTCGAGGGGAGTGTCTATGTATGGGTTTTTTCAGATCTTTCGATCTAATGGAGGAAATAAGCTCACGCAATTTACATATGAATGCGCCCAGAGACAACGGAAAAGACGAAATCAGGAATGGAGAGATAACATTGTGCTTGATACGTTTTTCGTCCTCAAACCAAATTTGTGTCTTCAGCCGACAAAATTTGATCCCTTCTGGCTAGCGCGCTTCCCATAATGTTTACGCATGTATTTAGCGTCGTCCACTTGTGATCCGATCGACCAAAACGCATCTTAATACCAGGTGTAAACAGGGCCTAAGTTGCAACTCAAAATTAAGCCGCTCAATAATGACGTAAATTTTTAAAGCCCAATACGGAACAATAGGCGTTTAAACGGTTTTACAAGATTAGGATTAGCGGTTGACCAAAAACATTATATATCAGCTCATATTTGACAATGGTGAAAAACGCAGACGAACAGGAGCTCTTGTTCTCTGTCTTCATTAGTCTTTAACAGTTCTAAGAAATTATTGAAATTATTGAGTGCACTGGTGGTTAAAGTGTTTATTTCCTTTTATTTTTACTTTCTCTGTAAAAAATACAGAATCAAGAGGTTTCTTTCTAAAGTATAAAAATGTATTTTACATTATTATTTTTTTTCAAATTATTTATTTTTAACTTAGTAAATATTATCTAAAATAAATACTTTAAATTAATTATTGTGATAAATTGGCTTTAGATCAGCCATCGCCACCCTGCTTTCGACAATATCAGCATCAGGCACCCAGAAATCAATATCGTTCGAACACTAGTTAGGATAAGTACATACTTACCCTCCTCTGTTCAACGGCTATTCTTCTGTCAAAGCTAATACAAGACATCTGTATCGCTATATCAGAATTGATTCCTTAACAGTATAATCATTCATTTTTGTTACAAGAGATGTCCCTTACTTCCCTGTACTTGTACATTTTTGGTCTAGAGGAAGTCCTCATCACAAAGCGCCATGTGTTCATTTAGTAATTTTCCTCCTTATCTTTAAACAGGGGCCATATTTCCATGCTGAGGTCTCTGCTGCTGTAAAGAGTTTGGAAAGGCATTTATGGCCGTTATCACTTTGAAATGGCAAGGAAGTGACAAAATGACTGGGCAAACAAGAAACCATAATTAACCACAGAGGAGAGTGGCTCTGCATCCCATAAAGTGTTCGTACATTCGCTTCTACACACACACGAATACACACAAATAACACACTCAAGCATGCACAATCACAAAAGAGTAGGAAACCTTCACTGGCACAAGGTTTTAATACGAAGGAGCTATAATAGCGTCTGGAAAAATTAACTTTTAAATCCACTGCTTTTTATGTTTGCCCACATGCTCAACAGGCCTCTTACTTTTTACTTTTTTTTTTTTTTTTTTTACTGCCAGCTTGTTAAATGTCTTCTGGCAGGAGGGTGGCTCTGGACCCTGGCCACACTTCAGCTGCTCTTGAGCGGGCCGGTCCCTGGAGAGGCAGGACTGGGCCTGTGGCCCTGCACCATGTTAGGCTGGAATGATGGAGGAAGTGGCCATTACCTTCATCAGTCTCAATAGAAACAAATCATAAACACACTAACTCAAGCTGGCTGAGAGCACTATGGCATGCCGTTGACTTAAATGATTATTAAAAGAGTATTAAATCCTATAAAGAGCAGATTGGATTAGGCACTTATTGGGATGAAAAGGGCAGTTAAAGGAGCAATGAAAAAACGAACTTCCGCTGTGAATACTGTCATCATTCTGTCGCACCCTAATTATTCATTATTTTAATATATGTGTACCACACATATATACACTAACGTTTAGAAGTTTGGGGGTCAGTAAGTTTTTTTCTTTTAATCAAAATGAATACTTTTATTCAGCAAGGATGCATTCAATTGATCAAAAGTGACTTTTTTTTTTTTTTAAGAATCCTGGAAAAGAAAGCTGCACAGCTGTTTTCAACATTGATAATAAAAAGAAATGTTTCTTGAACACCAAATCAGCATGTTTGTATTACTTCTGAAGGATAATGTGACACTGAAGACTGGAGTAATTCAGCTTTGCCATCACAGGAATACATACAATTTTAAAGTATTTTATAATATAAAACAGTTATTTTAAATGTAATAATATTTCACAATATTACTGCTTTTACTGTATTTTTGATCAAATAAATACAGCCATGTTGAGAAATAAATAAATAAATAAATAAATGATTTAGTGTATAGTACCTTATCATTTATATATTACTTTATAAATTAAATGTATTTTTTTTTAAATGATCCCCACCAAAACCAATTTTTTTTTTTCACTTGCTATTTAAACTTTTGTAAAAATGTAATAAACTTTGCATTTAATGTCATGCTCCGTCAGCACTATACATCAAACACATATCCCATCCATGCGCACATACACACACACAGATGTCACAATAAACTCATCCAAGCTACCACCTTCAATGTGATTATGGTGAGAACATTGGCATGGGGCACAGCTAATAGCCATTTAGCTGATTCAAATGGGGAAATATTGGAAGAAAGTTGGTGGCGGAGTGCTTTCATGTGGACTGCCAGCACTAGCTGGAGAAGAGACTTGTTTCCATTTCCAGAATTAGTCTAAAATTATTCTAAATCATTCGGGAGGAGCGGCAGAACAACCCTCTTTAGTTTTTTTGGATGCATTAACAGTGTTTGCAATCACTTTGTTGGCTACATCAAAATTCCGGGACTGCCAAAGATTAGCCATATAAATTGCTTAATTGATCCATTCACTCTTTAACTGATTCTTGATTAAGTGAAAAAGCCTCAAACATAACAAGAAACATACAGGAAGTATATAGCTGCCATGCCTCTGTTTACATAGCTTTCTAAATGGGAATGTCCCTATTGTTCATAAATAAACTATAATAATCACATATAGGCTAACCTTAAGGGAAAATATTGTATTTTTATATTCCCATGTTTTTTTTGTTTTTTTTTGCAGACATATAATATCAATTTCAAAATGAGACAAGATGTGTGTTAAGAAAAACAAGAAACAAAACAAGTCGATACAACAACAAAGACCCCCCACCCACAACCCTCCCTAAAGGCCACCATAAGGACACAAAGGAGAAAAAAGAAAGAAAAGAAAAAGAAAGAAAAAAAGAAAGGAAAAAGAAAATTATGGAAAAAAAAATACACACACACACACACACACACACATATATATATATATAAAGAGTGAAGTATGTACATACAAAGATTTTAATAATAAAAGACAATAGAAATACAATAAAGTCTAATCAGAAGGTCCAGATGTCACAGTAAGGTTCATATTCTGTATTTTTAAGCAAAAAAACAACAATTTACAACAACCTACATTTTTTCTTGTTCGAGGAAACGTTTCACTCAGATATACATCATAATAAGGAAGAAAAGACAATCACAACTTCCTTTGCCTTTTCAAATTATAACACATTTTATAGTGTGAGAAGCAGAGATTGAGGAATATTTTGGTGGTAATATTACATAGGCCTATATGACACTAATGTAGAAAAAATAGGCAAAGTAGTAGACTTTCTTCTTCTGATACTAACAGATGCAAATACATGATTAGTTTATTTCCCAACATGCCACCCATGACACATACACCAAACCACCAGCAGCATGCATAATGACCAGGTTCTTGATTCCCGCTCGTAAGGCATTCCATGCGGCACACTCAACAATAAACATCTCTCTGAATTCAGTCCAGGCAGAAATCCTTAATTGCGGTGCATGTTCAGAAGCGATCGTTAGCAATTTTCTCAAGATAATAAATAATCAAATCATGCAGTGCGGCATTTTCTTTCTCGCACTCAAGCAAATGTGAAAGTGTTCTCTTGGGATGTGACCTCCATACATGACAGCAGGGAAGATTCTGGGCTTGTCTGGAGAAAGTTCCAGAAAATCTGAGCCGGTAGTGCGTGACATGCCCAGGCCTCCCACAGCCGAGCTGGGTCAGACTGGGCTCAATCCCTCCCCGCCCGACCCGACTACTAAATTCCAGGGTGATAATGCTGCACTCTCCCTGGTCTGGAGCTCATTATCTCTGTGGCCTGCCAAGCCCGCCACTACAGGATCAGAGCAGAGTCTCAGTGCTGCCTTTGTTGGTCGACCCATGAGTGTGGAGTCAGCAGATCTGCCTCCTCCTCTCCAGAGATCAGCAGGAGAAGTGGAACACACTGAGGGTAGCCAGATGCCATTTTGAAACTCAGTTTCAGAGGTGCTTCAAGGGAACACCGAATGACTTCGTGGCTCAACGCCAGTTAACAACTGGTGCTTGTGCCCTGTTTTTTTGTGTTTTTCAAATAGCTTCAGATAGTCCTGCTGTTTCATCCACAAGATGAACTACAGCCGTTAATTTTAGGGGTTGTCTGCAAGCAATCTTGTGTTGGACGTACACCAAGAGGCAACCTTCCGGTCTGTCTCTTGAATCCAACATGGAAGTGACTTAAACTGCAATTCACCGACTGGCCACTAGAGACAGGCTCCAAAAGAGAGTCAATCCCATATACCCCCCATGTTAATATGCCCAACTTTACAGCAGAAAAAAATATGTTTACAGCCTGGTACAAAAAGTGATTTTGGTCTATATAGCTAATTTTGCCCTTCATGACAACTGTGAGGGGGTGAATTGTTTTATAACTCATCAGTTTAAATTATATTAAGCCTTAAAGTTGTGCATAATTAAGGGCGTGGCCACTTGAGTGACAGGTGGATTGTCACTGCTGTCACTACTAGCCGATTGTCTGCTGTCTGTTAGCCATCACGTCACCTCAGCTAATCCCGTCTCTTTGCCCATTTTTGGTTATCAAGGAGTGACGCACGGTGACGCTGCCAAGATGGTGACGGCCGACTCCGCCCACTTTGGGCTTCAAAAATGCTCTTCAGAAACCTACGGGTGACGTCAAGGACACTACGTCCATATTTTTTTTTACAGTCTATGACGTACACTCATGAATTCTTAAAGAAAGTACAGTATAAAAGCAATAAATGCCAATTGCTGACAGGTCTTATTTAATATAATCAAATATAGGCATGAGCCTATATATATATATATATATATATATATATATATATATATATATATATATATATAAA
The DNA here is from genome assembly GCF_963993115.1 of Abramis brama. Taxonomy (NCBI): domain Eukaryota; kingdom Metazoa; phylum Chordata; class Actinopteri; order Cypriniformes; family Leuciscidae; genus Abramis; species Abramis brama. The sequence continues at coordinate 15,847,625 of NC_139983.1, forward strand.
TAAGCATATACAAATAATTTTTCCCATAGCGCAGCATTAAATCAGATAATCTGTCAAGGCCGTGACTCCTGCAACACTTTTAGCACGTCTGCATTGCTCTTTCAAACCCCATGGCGTCTGCATTGTCAGGACACACGTTTGATTGAATCCCACTGGAAACAGCACTTTCTTTTGTTGGAAAGGGAAGGTCAGGGTCCAGTGTTCGGAAAAGCACTGTCCCTCCGAGCCCTTATCTGTGTCTATCAATGTCCACTGTCAATGTCTTCCTCCAGAGCTTCGTCCCCCAGCGACGCTGCACGTCCACCACCTGGTACACAAGCAGCCACAACCGCTCCGAAATATAACCTGAAACTAAATGGTGCTAAACAAATAGCCCTCTGCCTATGAGTTGACTTTGGTCTGGTCACTACTAACCATCAGCACAATCCACTACAGTCTTTTTTTGGTTTGTCTATTTGACAGCGAGGGCATATCGGCAACAAAAGTCATTGAGTGTACTCTTGCAAGTTTAGATATTAACTCTGACAGTGACATAGTGAATGTAAAGAATTTACTGATGCATGCTCTTTGCTGACAGGTCTCATTTAATATATTGACATATAGGCATTTGTCACTTAATTAAGAAAAAATTAAGTCATTTTTAAAAAGCGATTAAAGTTAATATATACATACACAACCACTCAAAAAGTTTGGGGTCAGTAAGATTATTGTTTTTTAAAGGAGTCTCTTATGCCCACCAAGGCTGTATATTTGATAAAAAATATTTGCAATTCAAAATATTTTTTTCTATTTTAATATATTTTAAAATGTAATTTATTCCTGTGATGGAAAAGCTGAATTTTCAGCATCATTACTCCAGTCTTCAGTGTCACATGACCCTTCAGAAATCATTTTAATATGCTGATTTGCTGCTCAAGAAACATTTATTATTATCAATGTTGAAAACAGTTGTGCTGCTCATTATTTTTGTGAAAACTATGATATAATTTTTCCCGGATTCTTTGATAAATAGAAATCTCGAAAGAACAGCATTTATTTGTAATCAGAATTTTCGGTACATTAGTTAACATTATTCAACAATGAACAATACTTCTTCAGCATTTATTAATCTTAGTTAATATTAATTTCAGCATTTACTAATAAGTTATTAAAATCAAAGGTTGTATTTGTTAACATTAGTTAATGCACTGTGAACTAACATGAACAAACAATGAACAGCTGGATTTTTACTAACTAACATAAACAAAGATGAATAAATACTGTAACAAATGTATTGCTCATTGTTAGTTCATGTTATTTAATACATTTACTAATGTTAACTAATGAACCTTTTTGTAAAGTGTAAAGTGCTTCCAAATTTTCTTCCAACAAAATACTACATATGACATTTGTGCATATTCAAAGATCAAATATTTTGTAGATGTATTAAAAACATGCCATCTCCTCACACACATCATCCTGATTAGTCTCGCCAAACCATACGGCCCACTTTCGGATGAGAGAAAAACATCTCAGGTAACATTGATGGAAAGCGTGAGAGACGTGCATCGTTAGGTGCCATGCACATGCCTAACAGAGCCGCACACTGCTGGCACACAAGCTGATTATCTCCTTTTGAATATTCAAAATAAATTTCACTCTCTGCTTTTTTGGCAACTGGCAGCATGAGGAGAAAAGTGCTCGCTAATGAGAGGATAGTCAGTGAGAGGCTATAAATATTTTCACAGCTTATTTGGACATGCCTGCCCAGTGGATATGAAGGCAGTGCTTTGATGAGGTGAAGTAGTCTGTTTGAACAAGTCATTTGGCACCGTGTACACGCTGGTGCAGAGAACTCTAATTCTGCAGATCACACCTGTGGTGTGAATGTTATGATGCACCTTCAAGTGGAATGACTAACAGACTCAAATTGACCCCAATTTAGGTTTAATTCTTGGATGGCAACAGCAAAGGTGCCATTTTAGACAGGGCTAATGGGCCATTTTAAAGCCACAGACCATAATTAAACCTGTTTTTATTAATTTTGTGGCAATTATGTTTTAAAAAAACATATGTTTGAGCATTAAATGTTGTGTATTTAAACTCAGCGTGCCACTAACCCATGATTGGGGTTAGTGCAACAAAATATAGCCTGCCGCTGAACTAGATACAAGGGCACCTCTTTGTTTCTCTGTTCCTGGCTAACTCTCTAATGAGCGTTTTTATTACAGCTTGCAACAAATGTCATCCGAGAGGACAATACCACATGCTGAGACTACAGTGAGATACAGAGAGCAGAAATTTACAACAATGACTTTGGTACGTGAAAATATACATGTAATTACTTGGACCTCTGCGACATGGACGTTGTAACCTTTCTGCTGGACAAGCAAAAGCTACTTTGCATGCTGAGCTCTCACAGGCTGTCCAAACTAGCTGTTAGCCTAGTAATTAGTGACTGTGCTGTTGTCACAGACATGTATTGCAGTATAAAGAACAGGGAACGGTCGTCTTTTTAGAAATGACTTATAGCCTATGAATTGCTATTTTGGGTGCAGCTGCTAGATTTAGTGTGTCCAAGACCATTTACTATGGAAGCACTTCACTGTGGATCAAACTAATTTGGTTTTATTAAAAAAAGATTTCACGAAACAGCAAAACCATTGAAGTACCACAAATAAAATATTTTAATAAAATAATACATTGTTTTGGCCAACAAATATTAAAATTTATATTTAATTTATAAATATTTAATAAATAATAATATGAAAAAATGTTGCTTAAGCACCAAATCAGCATATTAGAATGATTTCTGAAGGATCATGTGACCTGAAAGACCAGTGTTATTAAATTTTTAGTATACTATAGTATATTACTATTATATTTTTTTGTTAATATATATTTAAATTTATATTTGTATATTCTATTTTTATATTTTTTTCTTTTCTCTTTAATTTTAGTTAAAGTATTAGCTATTTTGTTGTGTTTATCTTTTTTATATAGTTTTTTATAAATCTGTAGGCTATATATTAGTTTTAGTTTATTTAGTTTGTTATATTAGTACTTCAAATTAAACTAAACGAAAATGAGAAATGTTGCCTCTAAATAAATATGTTTACGTTTTTTATTTTATTTCAGTAAACATTTATTTTGTTTCAAATAACAAAAATGTTTTTATATATACATAGTGTTAGTTTTAGTTCACAATAATAACCCTGCTATAAACTGGAGTTATGGCTGCTGAAAATTCATCTTTGTCATCACAGGAATAAGTTTCATTTTATAATGTACATCTAATTCTGTAAATCGAATTTTCACATAAAACAACCAAACAAATTTTAGACCTTTTACAGGAACACTTAGAAGACGGATTCCACTTTGGCAACACATGACATTACGTGGACAACCAAGGCTAACTAAACATTTATCAGCCTCCATTTGCCCAGGGTGAAGTGACTAAACCTGAAGTTAATGACCCAGCGATGTCATTTCATTTCCTAAAATTAAAATATGGACAGAAATCTTGGCGCACACACTCACACATTTACGCTTGCTCCCCCACATGGCAGAAAAGCACAAGCGGCCATTAATACAAGCCTCATTGTAATGCCACGACAGTTTCTTGGCTGCTGCTTCGGCATGCTTGACAGTCGTGGTCACCCCATACCAGACCTCACCTATACTCGGGGCGAAGATAAATCCTGTGTGATTGATTGGAGTAGCTTTATATTCATTCATTAGCCAAGGCCCTGTCAGACAAGCCCTGGCAGGTACCTTCATCCTAGTGTGGTCTCAGGCTCAGAATCCTGAGCTTATTAATGACATTTTAGACATTAATATTGCAGGGATTAGGGATATCCTATCTCCTTTGTTCCTCTGACAAACCTTATACAGTTTTTTTAAGACTCTCTCGCTCTGCTTCTATCTCTTCGCGCCTTGCCCGCGACCCCCCTTCGGGTTCTGTCCTTCCCACCATTTCTCCTTTTGCCACTATTTTTGGTTCCTGTCATTTACTCTTTCTCCAACTGTCCTTTTCCTTCTCGCCTTTGAGGACAGGTCTAGTAATACGGTTTGAGCGGTGTGAAAAGGACCTATCGTCATGCACATTATTACACTTTTATCCTCGTCTCCACGGCAGCATTTCCGAGTTTCTCTCCCCTGTGCTCTTAATGCGCTGCAGATACCAAGGAGCAGATGAGCCCTTCCGCTGCGCCCAATCCGGTGACGGAAAAGGGTAGGAGGTGGATCTCCAGTGACATATCCCAGATCAACGCAGGTCTCCCTCTTCCTCCCCGTTTCTCATTTTGCCCCGTACTGTCGGATAATGTCGCTACAAGATGGCATTTTGAGGCTCTCGGAGTCGAGATGTGTTGACACTAGCTGTCTGATCCTGTGGCCAAATGCAGGGGGAAAGACAGAAGGCCACCGAATGTGGAGTGCGAAACCACCCGTGGGTCTGATGTTGACATTTCTCAAACTCGCAGGACTGGTGGTGTGACCATATCCAATACTCTGTTTATGCAAGACGGGGGCACAAACCTGCCTCTAAAACACTCTGTGTCCATCAGACACAATGCCAAATGTCGTAGGCGAGACAATGCACAAGGCTTTACCTTTTTTTTTACAGAATTGGACAGTTGAATGTTTTAATCTCATTTTTTTCAACCTGTAAAAGGAGCCATCTTGCCTTTGCAGCTTCAGTTTCTTCAGTCTTCCCCAAGAGTTTGAGGGTTTTTGTGTCTCAGAGGGTTTGGAAGTGAGTTTCTTACCCTAATAGTGAGTCTTTGAGTTTGTTCCAAGTAGCTAAGACCACATGTGACAACACTACTTCCCTCTTGAGGAAAGACAGGCCTGATGTAGCCGGCCCTCCTTATGGCGAGCACTTTGCCAATGGCGCGTTTATTAGCGTTAAAAACTCCTCAACTTCACAGCCAAAGATTAGTGGCTTTTTTCCAGGTATTCCTCCTTCTTGTCCATATGGAAACGCTTCGCTTCATCCCAGAATCCTCCCTCCTCCCGGTCGTATTCTCGTATCCCTTTATAGATTACGGGCATGGCGACTTCAAAATGGCTTCAGATCCAAACGCTCACATTGTTGCTGGAATGTCTGACTGTCTGTGGGTGTATAGTGGGTAGGCAGTGTCATGTGAGCCTTCCCCTGAACTAAGCAGGCACTCTTATGTGTATGAGACTGCTAGTAGAGGTGGAAATAAAGCGCTGTCCGTTAAGCTGAGGGCCTATACAGTGTTTTGGCAGAGTACTGACGTTATATACAACAAACAAGTGTTGCATGTCTGTTTTGTTCTTGCTTTGTTTCTCTTTTTCTAGTTCCTGCTGCTGAAGAGACACGTGGGTGTGTCTTTTGGTAAAGACAGTCCTGGGTTCTGCCAAGGAGAAAGTCTGTAATACCTGGAAAAAGATACACAAGGTTTTTAGCATGGGATTGACTCTGTGATAAGTTACATTAAATACAAACATTAGCTAAATTACAAATAATTATTACTATTATAATGCATGTAACTTGATTTTCCAAGGTTTTTTTTTTTTCCAAAGTATTTTTCCCATTCATTTTCTGCATATGGATAAAAAAAAATCTATAAAAATCATCCTGTTTTCCACAAAAATATTAAGCAGAACAACTGTTTTCTAAATTGATGATAAGAAATGTTTCGTGTTACATATTAAAATGATTTCTAAAGCATCATGTGACACTGAAAACTGTTCATTTGTAATAATATTTCACAATATAACTGTTTTATTATATTTTTTAATAAATAAAGAAAGCCTTGGTGAGAGTAAGAGACTTCTTTTTAAACATTCAAAAATCTTACCATCCCACCAAATGTTTGAACAGTAGTGTATTTATTGCCAAATTATTATATCATTTTACATATAGATATATAACATTAATTATATATGCAGTGCCCTCCACATGAATTGGGACAGTAAAGACAAAATTGGAAGCTGAAGCTCATGATTATGTAATGGGCGTTACATTTCCGACACGCTTGAAGTGCTTGGCCAATCACAACACACTGGGTCTGCTGACCAATCAGAGCACTTTGCGCTTCTCAAAAGGAGGGGCTTCGTAGAAATCAGCAAGTTTCAGACAGATTGGTAATAGAGGAGCTACAATAATGTACAGATTGTGAAAAATAATGTTTTTTGAACATTAAAGCATGTTAACCTATTCTATTACACCTAATAATCAAAATAATGAACTTTTAAAAGAGCATCATATGACCCCTTAAGCTTCAACATTCTGTTCAATCACATCTATATGGTACATTCAGTGGAATCATAACTCATTGTGACTACAATGAATAATTGGTTTAATTACAGATTTAGAATATTTACATCAAGTTCTCAGAGGATATAATCATAACTCCATAAGATTAGTCTCCAAGATATGTAGAGTAAAGCACTCTTCTTCGCCCCCTCTACTGGCAGTTTGGCTGCTGTACACTGTACATTGGATATATTTGCTCTGAAACCTCACTACACTGAGGAACATTAAATGAAGCCTTTTTCACTGAAGCTATAAAATGTCTCAAGGCCAACCCCAATAAATAACACACTTACCCTCACCTCAGGCCTATTAATTACCTGGGATGCGCTGTACCACAACCACCTTCGTGCTGACTAGCTAATGCTTCCCCTTTGACCAGGACTGGAGCCTCAAATGTCTCTATGGGGACAAGCTCTAATTAATCCTCTGTTACTGTTGTAATGGTGCCTTCCAGAGGGAGACTGCAGCAAAGCTCAGAAATATTATTTCACTCATACATTGTAAACAACAGTCCATCTCTGGGGAAGTGGATGGGCTGGTGTTTGAGGGTTGAAGGGGTGAACGGGGCAAGACGTTTGGGAAATGCAACACTGACGCAGTTGTAGTCACTTCCTACGAGCAAAACTTGTTTAGGCTCATGTAATAGCGCTGTCACAACAGGGTGTAATTCACAGAACGAATGGCAACCAAAAACAATCCCTATAATCTCCAGTTTGTTCTCTAAGAATGTTCAGATTTTAGAGATGCTTCTAAAATTCATACTGATGTCAGTTTGGCTCTAATTTAGCTGAAATGCCATAGTTACAATATAAAGCTCCAGTTGGTCATTTCCAATGTCCTCAATGTAAGAGCAGAAACACATGATTCAGAAGCAAATTATTATATTACTCGAGTCCACTTGAAAAGGTGTCTGGAGTAATGTTCATATGAAATCTGGTACAGCTGAATGTTATTTGTATAAAGTCGTGGAATATATATATATCCACGACTTTATACTATATATGTATATATATATATATATATATATATATATATATAGATCCTTTCAGTGAACAGTTCTTCAAATAACCTTTTTTTTTTTCTTAGTGTGAAGAACATTTTAAAAATCTAAAGAACCTTTTACCACAATAAAGAACCTTTTGTGCAATGGAAATGTTCATGGATGTTAAAGATTATTCATGGAAGCATACAGTAGATGCCAATAAAGAACCTTTAGTGTACATATAAACACACTTAAAACCATATGAATATCAATAGTGGATTACTTCGATGAAATAGAATGCATTACTTTCCTACCAACTGCAAACGTACTGAAGTCCACATGACTGTTCATCAGACCAACTTCTCAAGTTATTAATAATAATAATAATTATTATTATAGTAGTAGCAGTAGTAGTAGAAGTTTTAATTATTTTTAATAAGAAAAATAAAAATATATATATTATCAATAATGTTTTTGTATTGCACTTATACAAAACATAAAAACAGTATTTTATCTATCTATCTATCTATCTATCTATCTATCTATCTATCTATCTATCTATCTATCTATCTATCTATCTATCTATCTATCTATCTATCTATCTATCTATCTATCTATCTATATCTGATACTGCTCCATTGGGCTGTGATTATGGGGCATGTTTCAACCGAACCAGGAAGGAAAATGCCTCTGCACTCAATTGGATAGACCTGCAACCAATCAGAGCAACGGAGTAAGTGACATATGTTCTTCATTCATCTTTCCGATCAACAAATGCCTGATCGCCGTTCTCTGTTCCTCTTTTAAAATTAATGCGCTGTCGATATCTTCTATAACAGACGCGATGACGGAATCTACCACATAATGTTTCATAAACAAAGTTCGGGAGGAGCACGTTTAAATAATCAATCCAATCAACTTGTCATCAAACAATTACCATGCCTACCCTATCAGCATGAGAGGAAGCATATATTTATTCAGTCTGTCAACTCACCTAACATTCCTTGACAGTTTTCAGCATCCCTCCACTCACTCTTGGCCTGTTCTTCCACAGTCTGGAATACGGGGGGAGTACTTTGGGTTCGGGCCGAATACCGATCCCGGAGCCCTCTCCTCGGACAGTACGCCAAATATGCATTTATTCTTTCTGACTTATTTGTGAGTGTGAAATCTCAATTCTCCAGCGGCAGTCATCTTTGTTGTAAACTAATTCAACCCAAGCGCTCGTTGGTGATGTGGATGATTACGTTACTGTTGATCATCTGTCCATCATCGTATAAAGCCCGCCCTGACAATTTGATTGGTCCGAACAGCTTTGGTTCGGGCATAATAGCTCCACAACGGATCAAGTCCAGACCGAACTTCCCGACCTAAAAATTTTGTGGGCGGGGCTAAGTTCGGCTGGCATCCAGGCTAATGTTTTTGTAGTCCTTTGTAGTTTTTCCTGTTGATTAGTTCATGATTGTTACAAGGAGTATCTTGTTTCCTCATTACTTAGTTAAGCTTGTTTGTCCCTATGTATTTATTGCCCTTGTGTTTCACTTGTTACTTTGTCAGTTGTTGTACGTGTAATGGTTGCCTCTGTCTCTGTGTTCCCCCTGGTTTTGTTCCTTTGTTCTTCAAGTTCTGTGTTCTCTGTTTTATGTGTTACTTTATTAAATAACCCTGCGTTTAGATCCTCGTCTTCACCTGCTTTCCTCAGCTCGTTACTGAACAACTGACCAAAATATGGATCTAGCAGGAAGTAACCAGGATCCTGTGAGAGTGCTTTGCTCCATTTTTCAGGACGGCCATCGAAAGGTATGTGGAGGAGTTTTTGGCTTGCTGTCATCTAGCACCATTAGATGATGCCCAGCTTATGGACCTTTTTTGGAGCGGGCTGGATGAGAACATCGCCCAAATGATGCTGGAGGATTATACTGGCTGGACCCTGGCCCAATATATAGATCCGTCCATGGAGGCTGTCTCCGAAACGCTCAGCCCTGAACGGCCGCCTGAAGGGACGTCTCCGCCATGGCCGCACGAAGGGTCGTCTCCGCCATGGCCGCCCGAAGGGACGTCTCCACCATGGCCGCACGAAGGGTCGTCTCCTCCATGGCCGCCAGAAGGGTCGTCTCCTCCATGGCCGCCCGAAGCGCCGTCTCCGCCATGGCCGCCCGAAGAACCTGCACAGCCTCCTCCGCCCTGGTCGACTGCAAAGCCTGGCCTGCCCTGGCCTTCCGTCCTGCCACAGTCTCCAGGTCCTCTTCCTCTCCATGGACCTGGCCCTCCATCCCTCCCCCAAGAACGCCACCACTCCACCACCCTCCTGGACTGTTTACCGAGGAGCGTCTAGAATCCGCTCCTTAAGTGGTCCTTTCTTGTGTTCCCCTTGTCTTGTGTGGACTTTTATTATTTCCTGTTTTGTGCCATGTTTTTGTAGTCCTTTGTAGTTTTTCCTGTTGATTAGTTCATGATTGTTCCCAGGTGCTTGTTTCCTCATTACTTAGTTAAGCTTGTTTGTCCCTGTGCATTTATAGCCCTTGTGTTTCACTTGTTATTTTGTCAGTTGTTGTACGTGTAATGGTTGCCTCTGTCTCTGTGATCCCCCTGGTTTTGTTCCTTTGTTCTTCAAGTTCTGTGTTCTCTGTTTTATGTGTTACTTAATTAAATAACCCTGTGTTTAGATCCTCGTCTTCGCCTGCTTTCCTCAGCTCGTTACAGTACTGCCAAAACAGTGCCGACCTGACATGGCATGAACTCTACAAGACTCCTGAAGGTGTTCTGTGGTATCTGCCACCAGGACGTTAGGAACAGATCCTTCAAGTCCTGGTTGCGAGGTAGAGCCACTGTGGATTGAACTTTTCGGTCCAGCGCATCCCATGGATGCTCAATTGGATTTATGAGATTCATTTAAAAAATCTTTTTTTATAGGCTTGTATTCAAAACTTCTAGCTCTAGCTATTAGCTCACGTCGATGAGGCAAACACACCAGATTCAAAAGTGCAATGTGAAAATAGACCAGCGGATGTAGGGGAAAGTGGAAAACTTGAGTTCGGACCAAACAATAGAGACAGAATAGGAGTGTGAATAGAGCAGCCAACGTGGTCAAGCTTTCTAGCAACGTATTTGAGTGACTTATCCTTTGAAAAGGATTCTGATTTCTCGTCTCTTTGGTTCAAGACTCAAATTGTCTTCTGGTTCCTTTGTGTGCAAGAGACAAAGGCAGAACATGGCAGCTCCTGTCTGTAATTTTCTGTCCATTAAGCACAACAATAGTGAATACCGTGAATACTCTCTGGTTCTGGCTCTCTGCTTCTCAGAGACCTTGGTGCTAGCCAACATCCAATAACAATCAACAGCTGTGTCTATGAACAAACGCCGTTCTCTGTCCTCTGAGCCCCAGAGGAAACAAATGCATCCACCCTGCCTCACCGACCTTCAGGAAGAATGGCTCTCAGAAAGAATTATACGTCGTATGCATTGACATCCATCCATACACTTAAGAATATCAAGCCCTAAAATGGTCTCCAGTGGCTCGGCCAAGGCTACAACTGAGAAACCATGAGCTGCGAAGACGATCCCCCTCTAAAATACATTCCAGGTGCTTAAACAACACTTATTTAAAGTCGACGAAAGCCTTTGATCAGCAACTATAACAAATAAAGAAGCAAATTATGTAATCTTGTACAGATATAGATAATGATCAATAAATCATTGTAACGTTAAATTCACCACAGCAATGTTAGCAATCGTGAAATAGGGCTTATGATCACAAACGCAAGGTCACTAGCAGGCTAAAGGAAGGAAAGATGTGCAAAGAGGCCCCATGGGAGCCCAGGAGGAGATTGTTGACCGCAGCGCTGTGGCCGCCTGACAGGACTTAGGCATAAACAACCACAACAACACAAATTCAGACAGAGGAAAGGTGGCACGCGGACAGCAGCAGCTGTGGGTGGACAAAAAGCTGCATTTAACCGTTTGACTGAGCACAACATACAGCCGTACTGCGGTCACACACACACTTTAAACCCCATAGACTCTCTCCAGCAAAGCCACACGCGGCCCAGCATCCCTCATTTCCCCCGTGGGTGCAGGACAGTGGCCCTGGATCACAGGAGGCCCCTGCAGCTGGAAGGCAGAAAGGCCTGAGAGGAGAGAGACTAGAGTAATCCCTAGAGTAGAGGCTTTTGGGTATTATTTTGCTCTGGTGTGTTCAGCTTGGCCAGACTGTCTCATGTATAGCCTGAAGCGGCTCAGGGCAGGGGGGTTGTAGTAAAATGGGTCTCATGTTCTTTTGAGCATGAAAGATGAAAGAAAAAAAAGCCACATCTGTGGTGGCAATTTATCGATGAGACGTAAACAAGAAAAAGGGAGGGAGAGGGAGACAGAATGTGTTTGTTCATTCACTGTAGAAAAAAGTAGTATGTCTGTGAATATTTTGCTTTATAATATTTATAAAAGTTTTTTTTTTTGAAAAGATAGATGGGAATACTCTCCTCCCATAAATTTTGCGTCTGAACTCCTACAAATGTATATGCAATAAGGTCAGCCACAAAAATAACTGTCCATGCCTTTTCAGCGCAACATGACAATATTTTTTTTACGCCAAAAGAGGTTTTGCGCTTATTATTATTTCTTTTTATTGTCAAAGTTTAAAACCGTTTTTGATACTTAACTTTTAGCAAAACTATGATACACTACCATTCAAATGTGTGAGGTAAGATGTGAAAAAAGAAAGTAAATAAATAATTTTATTCAGCAAGGATACATTAAAAAAATCAAAAGTGACAGTACAGACATTTCCAAAATGTCCCAAAGAAATGCTGTTCTTTTGAACTTTCTATTCATCAAAGAATCCTGAAAAAAAATGATCATGGTTTGCACAAAAATATGTAATGTGTATTGCTTCTATGGCAATATTTTATGTAAAACAACCATGCCATAGAGGACTTGGAAATTGAGAATTGAGAGAAAGACAAAAAGAGACAATTCCTTAAAAAATGCACTAAATTTCATATCTTGTACTCGTCTTCATATCTCTCTCTCTATCTCTCTCTCCCTGCCTTTTTTTTTTTTTAATCTGGCACAGTTGTGTTCAAACCTGACATTTACACATTAAAAATTCACCTGTGGGTAGGATGGATCATCTCACCTCTGCTACGGAAACAACTCCTAAAGTGTGAGAGTCAAATGGTGAGCGACAAGTTAGCCGCCTTTGCAGCCAAAGGTGTTAGCAAATTATGAGAGGGGCTGTAACAGTGGGCCTGCTCAATGTGCTAAGTGCACTCAAATGGACTCACTCACAGACAAATGATGAGACCACAAGCCTGGCTGCCGGCTTGCACAGGGGCCCCACTGTCTGTATGATATCACACCTATACCAAAGAAGCCAAGAGAAAACAATGGAGAACTATTATATATGACGAATGAAAGGATAATTTATATATTACAATGGCAAATCAGAATCAAAGTCAGACTTCTCCGTCAGAGTAGACATTTTTAATTGAATGTCCTATATATATATATATATATATATATATATATATATATATATATATATATATATATATATATATATATAATGAACTCTTCACTTAAGGGAAAGGTCATGTTTAATATTCACAACACACATTTTCCAGAGTTTTTGCCGACAGAAAGTTTGTGTAAAGATATATTTTCAATGTTCCTTTGACAGAACAATGGACACCCAGATACACAGTATGACTTGAACTGCATGTCTGTCCTTCACAGATTTGTTTTCATTCACATAAAATGACTGGTGATGAGTGGAGAATGGGCCTTGTCTGGTAACGTTCCAAGAAAGCGGAAGTCATGCGACATTTGATAGCATGAGCTGGGTTGGAGGTGAAAATCGCCAGGACCTCTGTGAATGTGTGTTGTGTGGAGAAAGAGGAGGGGTAGAGGTGAGATGACTGGTGAGATGACAGTCAAAACAGCAGATTTCACCTATTAAGTTCGCAGGTAGGAGGGCTGAAGGGTGCAATTGATATCATTGTCATCAGCTAATCATAGAAGAGATCAAATGACTCCTCAAGCTCATGTCTAATTTGGACTTTCTTTCCCAATCCCAAGACATACATATTCCATTTAACTCACTGTTGGAAGCTTTACGTTCAGACAAAAACATAATGTGTGAGTGACTGCTCAGTGTGGGGTGGATATTGTGAGACTCCAAGCATCTGTGCAGCACCTTCCACATTACACATGTAGAAACTCATATCGTTAAATTAAGCTCTTGGCTCAAGTCCAGCACAAATCAGTGAGAACAAAGAATTACGCTCACCCGCTTGCAAATGAAAGGCAGAGCTCCAACCTGCACTGAAAGACTAAGGTGACCAGATTTCTGAAATGAAAACCAGGGACATTAGTAGTTCATATATGATTGAATGTATATATGCATATATGATTGAAATATAAATGGGGGAGTTAGGGGCCATTCTGGTTTTGTGCATGTAGTACTGTGATCTAAAGGCACTTATGAACTGATGAGTCAACTGGGTCAAGTTTTTGGGTCAAATCTATATATATCTATCTGATAGAACACCTATAGGACAGTACCACCATTCACCTTATGAAAAACAGCAATATAAAAAAACATATTGAAGTTATTTTGATATAATTCCACATGTGGTGCATGGCCTCTGAGGCGTCATATTTGTGGTTTGATGGGGTGTCTCCTCCTCTAAGAGGTCTGGAGAGTGAGGTTTGCTCTGGTCTGTGTTTGAGGCAGGCGTGAAGATGCCTCTATTGATGAGAACAGTAGCTCCAGGGGGCTCCTCTAATCTTTCCAGGCCATCCAATTAGTTTTCGTCCGATTAAAAGCTGCCCTCCGTGTTTTTTTGTCAAGGGGGGGAGGGGGCTGTATGCAGTCACCTGGGCCTGGCGGACAGCTGCCGATGATGAATTGTTCATTTGTTCTCTTGTAGCTGGGGAGGGCCCCGAGGCCATTACACAGCCCAGCATATGCACCGCAATTTTAAGCAGGAGCTAGAGCAGACCCATCTCAGATTCAGATCAGAGCCAGAGGTCAGCAGGGTCACTTCTCAAGCCATTTTAAGGAGGACGTTGGCTGCTGGGCTTTTAGCCTGGGAAACAGACAGGGAGGTGATAGCGGCTGAAATTATTGCAGATTAAGATCACAAGGGAGAACATGAATTGTATTACACACTGACACTTGCACGCAGAGAATCTTGCTGTGATTTTACAGCAATAGAATAGAGAGGATCTCATACTGTATGTGTGATTTAATTCTTCAGAAAACAAAAGCTTATGCATATTTACCGTCTGAAGCACTGAGGTGTCAGTCAAATTGTCCGGAATGATCTAATTGATCATCCAGACAATGGATCTAACCTTTGGCCCTGCTGACCTCTGGCTCTTACTCAGGTCAGTCAAGTCCAAGTTAGCACAAGTAGGCCAGTATAATCAATAACATGATTCTTTACAGAAATATATTATGAAATAATTCAATTTTTAATGTCTTATATAATTACTCGTTACAATGAAACTTGCAAATACATAGAACAAAAACATTAATCATTAGGACAGTCTAAATATCTATAGTACAATAGTGATTGCATTTTTTGTTAATTCAAATAAAGTTGAATAAAATATTTTTATCAGATAAAAAACCTAAAAAATTAGAAATGTTGGCAAATAACTAATAAAATAAGTGTAAGTACTAAACTCACTCAAACAAATTTAAACAGAAAATGAATGCTAAATAGAAATAAAAAAATTGTAAAAATGTCAAAATCACATAAAATTACAAAAACTGAAAAAATAAAAATAAAATACCACTGTAGTAAATTACAAACATTAAAGACAATTTGATTCACAAAATAACATTTCAATACTTTCAACTTCTGTAATGTAATATATTTCTTAAGAATACAAATGGAAAGTAACATGTTAGGCTATGGTATTTTTTTTTTTTTTTTTTTTTTCTTCCCACGTAGCCCTGCGTCATTCTAAAGGTTTGATTACATTTTGATTAAAGATTATGACAATTATTATTATTTTATTTGTTATTAGTACAGTATGTGCACTGATGAATTGTATATCAAGAACATTTATTGGGGTCAATTTTGATTTCACATTTCACATTTTCTGTAATGGAATGCACGTGACATAATGAATATGACAACACATAGTGAGAGTAGCAAAAGAGTATAGGAGAAAGCGAGGGAGAGAGAGGCTAATGTGAGAACTGCTGAATTTCCATACCTGATCTGTTCGTGCAGTTGTCAAGAGGTTAGGGTGAAGGCCAATCTAGCTAGAGAGGGGCATGGATTAAAGTCTTTGAGATATGGATCTCTGGGCTCTCTGACTCTGAGTACTGGGCTTAAGTATCATATCCGTGGACAGACAGATCGATACTCAGCCTTTCTTTTCCTCCTCCTTCAAGGAGATTTTGGTAGTTCTTTCATGGGGTTCTCCTCCCTGCCCTAATGACACAGAAGGAGCAGGATCATTTAGACTTCCCTTCGATCCCAGCACTCTTGATGGACTACTACGGAGCTTCTTGCTCACATATGTCATCACATATATACACCATTCTCTGTCTGCTGAAGAAATGGGTATCAGACTTAAACCTATAGAGAAGATCTTCAATAATAAAGAGACAAAATAGCTGAAATCTAAATGCAATATGTCAATTTCCGTATCATGGCTTTATCCATTATAAGCTGCGTTTCCACCAAAATTAGCCGGAACAATTTGTTCCAGGAATGTTTTTTCCCCCAGACCTGTTGCTGTCTGCGTTTCCATTGCAGTACCGTAAAGATTAGGCAAATTAGTCTGGTGACGTAGAATGTATCTTTTTTTTGTGTCTTAGATGGCTTTGTATATCATAAAAACCAAGTTAGAAGCAAAAAATGGATGTGAAAACAGACCAAAAGTCATCACTTTATGTCTGAAATCCAGATCACTATGGTTCAAACCTTTTCCAGTGACCTTTAGTAATGTCAGAGGCCTTTTTGATCACAGAGTAAAAACAACATGAATCAAAACGATCGATTGACCCTCCAAGTCGAACAGAGAAGCGTGTCCTAGAAACAATGGGGTTCATGACACCATGGTGTTGTTCAATACTGCTGTAATACTGCGTTCAGAGAGAAGGAGAAACTTACTTCAAAGTCACTGTTTTTTTAGTGCTTGTGTACCATGTATGACTACACAAGTATAAAAACAAATGTTCTGTTGTTCTGTTACACATATCCACAGCTGGAGACATAATGTTGAGTTCATTCAGATATTTTACATAGATGAAGTCAGATGTGGTTGAATAGCAGTCACCATGAAATCAAAATGGACAATTCTTAATTTTTAATGGGATATTGCAGTATTTATTATAAATGATTTAACCGTGCACATCTTTGTATCAAAATGTACCCTTGTAATCAAAATAAATTCCATTTACTGGTGCATGTCACTCACATGAGATCGACCAATAGCAAACCACAACCATCCAATCAATTCCCGATGGACAACATCAAATTCCGTCCAACATTTATCGTTCGAGAAGCCGTTCACTCAGATATATGTCACAAAAAGGAAGAACAGAGTATCGCAACTTACGTTTCATGCAGACTTTAACAGTGGAGGAAAGGCTTAAGCTGGTTAGCATGGGTCAGTTAGCCCCTGCTGGTAGATGTTGCAACTACACACTCTGTGAGTGAAAAAAAAAAAAAACATTTTTTTTTTTTCATTGACGTTCAGAATAAAATAATAAAAAATTAAACCTATTTTATAGTCTCGTAAAAGCATTAAATGGATTTAAATTTTTCCTTTATTGGGGTAGTGCATGTGTCAGAAAGAATATGAACATGTCACCTTGAAATCAGTGTGGGTTTTAGACACACTTTCATTTGTCCTGATATATTAATTTTTGACAGAGCACAAGAACAAGAGAGGAAAATTCACACAAAGTCTCTTTCATTGTGTGATGCTCTGGGCCACCATAGAAATTTAATTTCATGCTGTGAGTCAAAGATGCTCCTTGGCAGCCAGTTCAGGAGACACAAGGATGAGAGAGAGAGAGAGAGAGAGAGAGAGAGAGAGATCAGTCTGATAATATTTCTTTCTCTGCTCTCACTGACCTAATTGGAGCCAAATGGTCTCTTTGGCTATAATGCAGAGATCATTAACCTTCTTTCTTGGCGAGTTCTATTTACTTAGAAGGCAATTTAAACTTTCTAATTAATCAACACCAACCGTATGATGTCACTTGAGATGCATTCTGTTCTTACCAAATCAGAGCGGAGAACAGCTGCTTTAAATAGACACATTTAGGAACGGATCTCGCTGCCATAGACATCACAATGCTTTCATTAGTTTGTCATTTTGAATTTCCAGCCATGGCCGCCAAGAGGCTATTGCTGACACATTCTTGTAAATTGTAAAAAGATGCATTGGGCTCTTTTACTGGGTTGCCAGACCTATCTTGGCGAGTCAGGCGTGCTTATAGTGCCAGGAATTAAGTACAACTGCCCGACAGCTAAGCCTAGACTTAGACTGCACTAAGCCTATGTTAAAAACAGTGGTGAAAAAGGGCGAATGATTTTAGATATCAGCAAGAAAATAAAAGATGTTGGTCTGTTTTCTTCGAACTTCTAGTAACTTCAAGTAAATAATTGACAATACAGTACTTTGAATTTGATCTGAAAGGTGATTGATTGTGTTATTCTAACAGTGCGCAGAGAGTTCACGTAACAACGTTAGTGAAAAAAAATCTAAATTTGTCTGGTCTGCATGAAAATATATTTCTGTTTAATAAATAATATGATTACTTAAATGAAAATATAATTTATTTAATATAAAATAATTTTGGATGGATGGATTTATATATAAAATATACATAATTATTTAATGAATTGAATCTAATAGACAGACAGAAAGAGATAAACTGAAAATCCTTGATTTTATCTTTGATGAACAGCCAGCAGAAATATTGAAGTACATAATTACACTACTAAAACAACCCTGCTAACATTAGATATCTTTAATTATGGACCAAGATTTATATAGAGGATATGGTTCATATCCAGTTTTAGTGGCTCACAGAAATTGAGACTGTCTCACTGTTTATTTGCTGCGGTTTCCCAAGCACTGATTCTGTGGCAAAACCACTTTGTTGCTTTGATTGCAAATGATGTGTTCTAAATTAGCGTGTCCAAAGCTATGAATTTTTTGCTCAAAACTTATCACTGAGCGGGGAAAGGGATGTTTTATTTAGCAGTCTGGGAAACAAAAAGCCAAAATATCAAAGTCTAAGGCCTCAAACTGCATCTGGTTCCCCTCTTGTTAACATCAGGAGAAAAAAAGCCACTACATACTGTTTCATTTCACGCTTATTTCCTTAAAGTTCGATTTTGGATGCATCTCTAGCTCTGGCACAGCAATATTATCTGGCAGATTATTATGCAATGCTTTGCAATCATTCCACAAATAAACGTAGACAAATTGGTACTATTAACTGAATCTTTAGCCTACTGGCACTTTGAGCTCCGGAAATACTCTTTGAGGAAGGCATGCCCGATCCTGTTCTGTTACCTATCGTTTTCTTCATCATGACCTTTCCATGTCTGGCATTGACTTCAATAGATCTCAGTTTACCTGCATGCCTGTACATCCTGATGGCTAACATCTCAGTCTTTACTAATTTATGCAGACAGATAGCAAATCAATTTGAATGTGCCCCAACCAACCTTGAAACTGTCAACAGTTGATTCATCTGAACAAAACCCTTGTTTAGATCTCAAAAAACAGATTGGGGTAGGAAAATGTTGCAAGCTAGATTTAAAGTCGTATTGCCCATATGAGCACCTCAAAGTGCACTACATTTACATTTAATTATTTAGCAGATGCTTTTATCCAAAACACTAACCACAAAGCTCCATTCTAAAAGTAATTACAGTTAAAGGGATCGATCACCCAAAAATTATCCCAAAAAATTATCAAAAACATTATCAAACACATCACTGGATCTCATTGACTTTAATTGGATGAGCAAAAAAAAACATAAAATGAAGTTATGAACCATCACTTTAAGAACAGTTGTATGACACCGTTCTTTGCGAAAGGTCTTTGAATACACAGAGGCTTTGAGAACAAATTGCAATAATCCTTCTTTTATCTCGATTAAAGAATTGCTAATCGCTTTTCTCCTTTTGTAAATGTATGTGACTCTCTGCAGCAGTTTGTGAGATATCATTAATGAAGTCAACATTTATAGGCATCGCTCGGAGACTTCCAGACATTCAGCATACGGCTGATTGCTCCTTTAGCCCCCTTCCCAGTAGCGCTTACGCATTAAGTTCAGTCACATACCCTGCCGAACCCTATATGTGCTTCAAAGAGTCAAAGTCTAATTTAGTATCAGCAAATTAAGTGGAATATAATAACTTAATTAACAGCCGGAGAGCATAATCAATTTGGGAACACGCCGCTAACTGGTATTACATAATGGGACATCTTTATTGCACAGTTCAATTTCTATCCAGGCAGCCTTACAGTGCACACACACCCCTGGCGGTGCGCTTTGTTGCAGACTTTGAATATATCACGGCGGCTGCAGCAAATGCACAGATTGAATTTCTTTTATTCCACTTAAAACAAACTTTGGCTGTAAGTATTGCCGAGCTAGCCAATCAAAGGCTTGTCAGGGGATTAGTTACATGCATATATATCCATTATAAAAATGTGTTAAATATTGAGGAAATGAGCAGCTGCTGCTTGGCCAACAAAGTTTTTGAGTGCCGAATGAGATCGACAGGGGCGTATGGCAGCCATTATCTGTGTCTGATTAAAAGCACAACTCCGTCCTCAAGCCGGGACACCAATTCGCCTATCCACACATACACACACACACACACACGCATACTCCATCTTTAACCCCACACACCTCCTCCAAGCCACAAACCACAGACATTTCTCAAGTCTCTGTGTCCTATTTAGTCATATACTCGCTCATAACTTTTGTGGTCATAGCAGTTTGCATATGAAGGGAAAATAAAGGAACCAACGACAGAAGAGGAGTGGAACGTGGATTGCTGTGGATCCCAAAAAGAAAAGTTATTGCCATGGAGTGTTACAATACTTCCATAACTGCTGTTGGAAGCTTGATTAAAAATAGTGTGAGCAGAAGGTTGTGGGTGTTCCGTGTGCCTGTGTGAAAATGTGGTAAAATCGGTCTCTCTCTCTCTCTCTCTCTCTCTCTCTCGAACTGTCTCTTTCCCTGACTGTCTGTGTCTTTTTTCGTTCATTTCAATTCTGGCTAACATTCTGTGCCTGCGATGTGCATGGTGCTAATTCAGCAATGTTGCAATCTTTGTAGTATGACAATGAATCTAGGCCGTTGATTCTTGACAGCTGTCACCAGGATGCCAAAAAAAAAAAAAAACAGTTGCACAATAAGTATTTTTGTTTTCTTGTTTTGTTTTTGTTTTTTCACACCAGTAACTTAAAGGGTTAGTTCACCCAAAAATTAAAATTCTGTCAGTAATTACTCACCCTCATGTTGTTCCAACCCCGTAAGACCTTCGTTCATCTTCGGAACACAAATTAAGATATTTTTGATGAAATCTGACAGCTGGATCACTCCTCCATAGGCTTCTAAGGGACTGAAACTTGCTGGCCCAGAAAAGTTATTAAAGAGATCGTTAATATAGTCCAAGTGACTACAGTGGCTCAATCTTAAGTATATCAAGCAACAAGAATAGTTTTTGTGCGCAAAAAAAACACAAAAATAACGACTTTATTCCACTATTCATTTCCTTCTCTCTGGGCCTCGAGTTGGTTCACGTAGTGTTTTTGCGCAGCGCGTCAGTGTTGTACGTCACACGCATCACACACATGACCGGCGTCGGCCAGGTTCCTTCTACCTTTTTAATAAATATCAAGTCACCTTTATTTATACAGCGCTTTTTACAATACAGATTGTTTCAAAGTAGCTTTACAGAGATAACAGGAAAATAATGCAAGAAAGTTTGTTTCCAGAAGAAAATAGCTTCACAGTCCAGCTTAAGTCAGTTCAATGGTGATTAATTTTGTTGTATAAATAAATAAATAAATTTAAATGTGTATATATATATATATAGCCACTTTGGAGAAAACCGTGATGTCATCGTCCAGCTCAGTTCAGATCTCATATAATAGTGTCAACCCAGGCAGATCAATAATATTGTTGAATATTAAATTAAATGTCCCCAACTAAGCAAGCTAAAAGCCAATTGTGAAAAAGGTGACAAATGTTGTTGTCTGCAATTTGTAAAACTTCACAATAAAATTTGAGATTTTCTGAAATGTTTGGTTCATTTTTCTTTATTTGTTCCATTAAATTCCTTTGTTTATTTCATTAAATATTCAGATGTTTTTGTGAACGTATTCGTTCATACTGGGTGTTTAATTTGTCCTATTTTTATAAAAAATATTTGATTAAGGCCCCGTCCACACTACTGCGTTTTAGTTTAGAAACGGATAATTAAAGTGAGCCTCTACTACGTCATCGTTTCTAAAGTCCTCCGTTTTGACCCGTCCACACTAAAACGCCCTCCGGAGATTCAAAACGAAAAACGGGTCAGCAGCGTTTCTAAACTTCTCCGTTTTGGGTCTCCGTTTTTGCCGTTTTAGTGTGGACGGGAGGTGCAAACGTAGCAAAAGGTTTTTAAACGAAAACGCAGTAGTGTGGACGGGGCCTAAGATAATTCAATCCTGAAGTCCTCCCTGGCCACCCCTCCCTCTGAGAACAGCCAGCACTGTGTTAGTGTCAGTCATTAACATATGAAAGGTCTTCACACCTAACAGTCGTCAGTCCCCTCACAACCAGCAGTGTTTATGTCCGTGAAATTTCACGGATTCCTGTATATGTCCGCATATGTGAGGTTTCCGGGTTTATCTGGAAATATACTGTTCCATGTTACTCTGATCCGCTTTTTCCCACATACATCCGGCAAACATCAAATTACACAGGAGTTTACAATGCCCGTATTTTGCCGGATTTGAGTCTTTTCATGCAGTGATATATGCAAACGGTAAATGCGTCTCGGCTGACAACTTCTAATTAAGTCACCAAAAATGCACATTTATGCCCTGGAAATGGGGCTTCTCTCTCTCATTCGATTTCTGGGACATTGTGTCTATCAATATGTGGGAGACTCCCGGACCTTCCGGGAGAGGTGGGATGTCTGCATACACCAATGTAGTAACTGCAACCAGAGTGTATAATTTATATAATTATTTTGGTCAAATGTGTGCTATTTGGTCACAGCATCCTAGCCACTTCTTGTAATAACAGGAAGAGGTTTTCGGAAGCTTTTCATATTACATCAAATTGTTTCCTGCAAATCAAACACATTAGCTCATGAAGTCCATGGGTATTTGTGACAGGTGGACAATCTCACATTCAGTAGACCAAGTTCCTCTCAAAATATACTCCTATAACTGCATGATTCTGGAGAGGTGGTCACTCATTTTGCTTTAACTTCTGCTTTACATAAATGACAAAGGACATCAAATGGTCACTTTACATGTATTAAATATTCTGTAGGCTATATTAGTAATGTGTATTTGTGTATTGTGGGTTCAAATACTAGCTACTATCACTTCTAAGAATCTATAAGAATGCCTAGCTGGCACTTAGAACTGGAGAGATGGAGAAAAAAACCCTCAAAGTTACATAGATTAAAAAGAGCTACATAAATTAAGAGGAATGTCCACATATTTGATATGAGATTAACACAGATATTTTAACATTTTATCTTTCCAACTGTCATCACTGCAGATGACCTGGCAGCTTTCTCAAGTGTCAACCTCTGTATCTGTGAATCACAACCCTTCATTTTGTGGGCAATGGCTTTTAAATAAATCTAGCCTTTCTGGTGTCTAAAATGGTTTTGAGGAAAAAAAATATGTTGAATGTAAAACTACAGGGGGGAAGATGAGAGAATAACAAGGAATAGCCAGTTGTAGTACGCTCAGATTTGGACCGCCTTGGGTTTCACCATTCAAGCAAACACAGAGATTGCATTCTTACACTGCATATATAGATAAGGACTGGAGAGGAGAGTCAGAATTGGAGAGAATGTGAACAGGAAGGTCTAGGGTGGCAAAACAGGATGTTGAATATTGCTGAATTTTAAAATGATAATGACATTCAATATCATTGCAAAATAAAATTAAATGGCTCGGCAGAGATACAGAACCTCATATTAATTTAAATCACACTGACTCATCTGAACCAGTTGAGTGAACTGCTCATTTTGTATTGTGGACAAATGTTGGTGCTAAAAGCTAACCTAAGAATGCTGTAATTCAGAGCCACAGGTCAAATTTCTCTTGGAGCCAGAGAAACTCGTGCCCGTTGGGATGGTACTTAACTTTTTGACTGAAGTCAAGCTGGAATATTAGAATAACAAAGGCTGAGATGTCTGATTTAAGAGGGACGAGGTTTGTGAGGTTCATATGAGTGAATCCAGCGATACAGGCTGGAGATTAGAGAAGTCAAAAGTGATCATGTGTAATTGGTTATCTCACCTCCAGCACCTCGGAAGGAATTATCCCCCGTAAGCCTCCTTAGGCTCTTTAGTGGACTTCCACTGGAGAGGAGAAAAGTTTGGAGGCTTTGAAAAGGCAATCTTAAAAATCTTAGCATTACCTGCTCCCACCGTGATGAAAGGCGAGATACCCTGACAGCAGCCAAAACTCAGGTGCACGTTTTAATATTCACCCTCTCTTCCAGCACTAGCTGACACACCCAAGGAAAGAAACGCGGACTGTACTGTGGGAAACTCGCGGCTGGCAATTATTTCCAACTTTTCGTGAACTCGCCATGTAGGAAAACAGTGAGCGGGAAGGGTCCTTTTGAAGTGATCATCGGAGCTTAATTTGGATGTTTATTTTGGCCATTAGTTTCCTGTCTTGGGTCTTATTGAATTGTTAATCCTGAGGCGATGAGATACACAAAGAGAGAGATCTGAATTATGGTATCAGAACGACTTAATGAAATGAGTGTTGTGTGCCTCATTTAATCAATATTGGAGTATCTGCCAATTAGCACTATTATTTCACTGGCAAGCGAAAATCAGGACCCCGCTAATTTATCAACGACTCCATCTTTCTTACTGGTAGCATTACATATGTGATAACAATGGTTAATTTTTGATTTTCCTGCTTTAAATTATAAGGGGGAGGCTAGATTCTAATTAAGCTCCATTGGAAGTGTTGATGAGGTTTAACTAGCAAAATTAATTAAAAGTTTTGTAAAGATTAGAATCATGACGTTTTGAGTATTTAATCAAAATGCATTTTGCCATTAATTAAATCCTCATTTGCATGTGTATGTTAATTTGTGGGAATAATTTGAATCACATCAGCACATTTCGCGTCCTATATTGTTAAGGAAAAAAGACGTTGACGTTCGCGAGTATCCACACGTACAAAGACAGCACTCCAGGTATCTGATATCTAAGATATGTGCTCTCATAATCTGTTTCATAGTCCTCAACCTGCTCGCAAACTGCAGATTAGCCCCAAAACATCCAATTTCCAGTCAATTCCCATTTCCACACTTATCTTTCAATCCTCTTAATTGAAGATATAGAGTGTTCATATATTTCATGAATTAGTGAAAGAATACTCTTAACTTAAGTCGGATTATGATTTCTGAAATCCCCTTTACTATGAGACATTTCTGGAAAAGAAAATCAGCCACAGAAAATGGAGAAAAATCATTTGGGCTTTGCATCAACACAAAATTCACATTCTCTCTTTTGGGCCTTGGAAAAGCGGGACTCCAGAATTCAATTAAGCTGATTCACTTCACAAGGTTTTTTAGGGTCGGGTTGAAAGCGAGTCCCTGTTCACGGACAACGAACATTACTTAATTTGGCCCTCGCCCCTTGGTTGATGGCTACTTTAAAAGCAATGCGATGTATTACCTCAGGCCTCCTCCCAGGTCCCACTGAACGTTTGCATTAAAAACCCTTTCAGACAAAAGAGATCCGGTGAAATTCATATTGCATAAATGTACTGTAAGTGAAATTCATATCTATTTTACATCCTGTCCTGTGTGTGACGATGATCAACATCAAAAAATCAACTCAACTTTCAGTTGTTATGAATAGGTAACAATGTGAAATCTAAATAATTAACAAATATAACAGATAAATGGGTCAATGCAGTATAAAAAAAAGTCTTGTTTTTAAAGAAAGGAAAAATCTAGTTTAAAAACGAATGATTCACTTCTTAGAAATATACTCTGTATTCAACTTAAGGTTACAAATGGTTTTAAAACACTTTTATGCCATTTTCAAGAAAGGTTTCATGACTCTACAGTTGACTCATCAAACTTTTCCTGAAAATGGTATACAATTTTCCTTGCACCCACGCATACATGTGAGTGTACAAGTCTATGTTTCAAGGTAAACGTATTTTTTCAAACAATATGGATATTTCATAAAAAGCTCATAAAAAATAACTTCATTTAAATCTCATGTCATTTTACAACCTGAACTACCACATAATAATAATTTTAATTCAAAAAGCACAAACATGTTTTTCATAGAAGAGTAGTCAAGACATTGTGTGTATGAATTTCATTTTAAAATATATATTTGAATAGACAGATTAGCGTTGTGTCATTGACCCAGATGCATAAAATGCCATGGTCTTTGCAATCGTTCTATTTTGCAAACTCTACTTTTCATTGCACAACCAAGTATCTGCAAACAATTTCAATGAATCCTGAAGCATCAGCAGGAAATAAACTGAGTAGGTGGATTTCACCAGACATAACTCAACAGAGGTGTGGACTTGAGTGTCAGACAGTCTTTCAATACGTCTTTCTGTCAGATCAAGCTACAAGAGCGTCAGCACTCGCAGGTACAGAAAGGGAATGACTAAGCAAAAGAGAAACCTTTAGGAGTCCAAAAACAAGGAGAACCTCCTGATGGCTGAACATATTTAATTTTGATTGGAAAATGTTGCATCACTGAGATTTGGCATTCGATTGTGTGGATTCCTGATGGATCGTAAGTTAAGAATCACATTCTACGTGACATAATATGCCATTTGCGAATGCGCTTTCACCTAATGAAATCTGAAGAATGTTTGGCACCATGAGAGAGAGCTGGCGTTAAGCTCTGGCAACAACCTCCGATCACAATATCGTTGCCATATAACACCACTTACATAGCCTACTCATAGAGACAGAGAGCAGGCAGATTATTCTAGTTGTTATTTTATAGTTGTCACGGGGAAGTTGTCTCAATATCTTGACGGAATCAAAAGTCAACAGCATAATTACACTAAAACAAATCAATATATTTTTGTTAATTTTTTCCCCAAGATAAAATTCCAAAATCATATTTTGTTCAAATGTAGCTGAGTAAACAAGTGAAGACAAGTGAACAAGAACTTTTTTTTTGGTCACATGTTTTATGCTTAAATTCTTGAAATTTATTTTGTCAACAAATATAAATTGACTACATATTAATGTCTTAACAAAACTAGAGAGAGAGAGAGAGAGAGAGAGAGAGAGAGAGAGAGAGAGAGAGAGAGAGAGAGAGAGAGAGAATGAGAGAATGAGAGAGAGAGAGAATACTGGTCAATATGGTCAAAAGTTTGGCCCGTCTTCTTCTTCTTCTTCTTCTTCTTCTTCTTATTTTTAAAAGAAATTAATACTTTTATTCAGAAAGGATGCACTAAAGGATGCACTAAATTGATCAAAAGTGACAGAAAAGACATTTATAATGTTAAAAATAATTTCTGTTCTTTTAAACTTTTGACTATTAGGCTAATCAAATAAAAAATATGTATCACGGTTTCACAAAGAAATCACACATAAATAGGCAAAACAGTAATATTGTCAAATAATGTACAAATAATAAATCACCACATGCTGCAGCTATTTTCAACATTGATAATAATAAGAAATGTGTCTTGAGCAGCAAATCAGCATTATGAATAATGATGATGAAAATGCCGCTTTGCCATCACAGGAATAAATTATATTTTTAAATATATTCAAATAAAAACAGTTATTTTAATTTGTAATAATATTTCACAATATTATAATTTTTACTCAAATATTTTTGGTCAAATAAATGCAGCCTTGGTGAGCATAAGAGACTTTTTTCAAAAACATTAACTTTTTCAAAAACATCATAAACTTTTGACAGGTACTGCATGTATCACTATATAATTCCCTTAAATGTATAAAGTTTTCACTGGTTTCACTTTATTTTATTAAATAAATGAATAGCATTATTTCAATCCATGAAGGCCTGCTGTTATTTAGTTTTGACTAGTTTTGACTTTTCAAATTTGTGTGGAAAATACACAAAATGAAGGTAATGTTAACAGCGGCTAAATTTGGAAGGTGTGCTGTTATCTCAGTGTTCAATAAACATTTGATCTTGGCTATACACTATGAATAACAGCATAAAGTAAGTCCTTGATGTTGCCTCTCATCTTTTGAAGTATCCACTTTTCATTGCCATTCTTTTCATCGACATTCTACGCACAAACAAAACACCCTGCAGATACAGATGCACACATACTCACTCGCAAACACAAGCAGAGAGAGCCACTCCAGCAACTGGCAAGGAATCAAAGATTAAAACTTTGTCCACTTTGTCAATGTCATCATACTGCCCTCTTTTGTCAGTTTGCGTCTTGGAGAGCAGTGAGGGTCCTATCTCTTCTACCTGCTTTCTTCGCACCAGCATTTAATGCTTGAATGGATGAATTCTCATGCTTAGACCAACATGGGATTGTCTCGGCTTACGCTATACGTTTATATATTTATTTAAGTATGTACACGTGCAAATTCTTTAGTGAGCAGGATGGGTGGGAGTGGGAGAAGAGAAGAAAAGCAGAGTGATGAAAGACAGAATCACACAGGAGGACTTAAAAAGCAGATTAAAAACGTATTGTTGTTATATGTATGCACAAGACATACATTTGGTTTCACTGGTTATTTAAATTACTTATATAGACTACAAATTATTGACCTTTTTCCCTACTAGAAGATTGAGAAACTTAAAAAAGAAGGAAATAAAAAGAAAGAAAACAGTTTTTTTTATTTACTTTCATTAATACTGAAATAAAAATTAAATCAAATTTAAGCTTTGCTCTTTAGTTAACTTCAATGACATGACAAAAGCACAGCGAAAACAATGGAAATAATTTGAAAATGAATATTGAGTAGGTCTACTGCAAACTGTGAACTGAAAATGACTTACAATGTCCTCTGATTATTAATGAATTGTAATTTTAGCATGTGAATATCCTGTGGAAGGGGTTTGCAGAGTGAAGATCTCAAATGAGGAGTATGGCTCCCCTAGTGGATAAGATGGTAACAGCATAACAAACAGGCTGTAGAATATAGTCTATATATATATATACACGTAGTCTACAGCCTGTGTGTGTGTGTGTGTGTGTGTGTGTGTGTGTGTGTGTGTGTGTATACCAACACTGAATGTAAAAAGAGATGATTAAAAGGGATGAAAAGATTAAATGATAAAGAGTTACAGAACTCAAATGTAAGGTGATTTTGATGTTGATATATATAAAAAAGTTATAGACACATTATGTGTCAACTACCCATGTACTGTGACTTACAGCAATCACCCTGTCTATTTTAATCTCTAGAGATGGTCACAGGTACATGCAATGTCCAAATCCTCTTACTGGTCATTTGTGCCTGGTAATGTCCCATACAACCATAATGCTATCAAATCACTTGTCTTATCCATTTATAAAAAGCAATAGCTCTTGTGGCTATTGGATTTAAAATGCTATTTCAATCATATTTTGACCTCTTGATTTGGCCGGAAATCACTGTCACCTGTTTACGTAGGGACAGCAGTTCAAGTTCAGCAGGATCACAATCTGTGCAAATATGACCATCATCACAAAATTAATAATAAAAAATAAAAAAATAGGACAGAGCTGCTCTAATAGGTGGAATTCATGGAATTCAGCCAAAGATACACCACAGTCACATCATACAGAGTCTACAATATTAGCGAGAGATTGTTTCTAAAGGTATGGGGCAAATCATGCTAAAGGCCTCAGATAGAGATGGCTATTTCACCTGGTGTATGTGTCCCGTACGCGGCAGCAGGTGTGTAATGCAGCAGAGGAAGAACCAGCTTTCCCGCAGAGCGGAGTGGTTACTTTGTGCCATGCGTGCTTGACAACAGTACATACTCAGACAAAAAAGATTCTCCCACCGCTGTCAAGATAACGTATTGGGCCCTTTGTAACACTGTGGGCTATTATACAAGTGATGTGGACTCCCCTTTGTTTATAGCACTTCAAACACACAAAGGAAAAGGAGGGGGACATGGCAGAACTGGATGCCACAGTTGTTTCAACATTACCAACACTGACAGACAGAGACTGAGGAGTCTTAAGACTGTCATTTCACCGGCCTCAATCAAGCTCCACATCATCAAAGTACAAAACTTTATATTTTAAGCAATTAATCAATCAATCAAAACAGGAGAGACAGATTAAAAGCAAGCATTTTTTTAAATGAAATTTATGATATAAGGTTGGGGCCGGTATGATTGCAGTGCATTTATTAGGTACAGCGAAAACAGTAATATTGTGAAACATTATTATAATTTAAAATAAATGTTTTCTATTGTAATTTATTGTGATGGCAAAGCTGAATTTTCAGCATCATTACTCCAGTGTTCAGGGTCACATGATCCTTCAGAAATCATTGTAATATGCATTCTATCAGTGATGAAAATGGTTATGCTTTGCTTAATATTTTGTGGAAACCGTGGCAAATTTTTTCAGGATTCTTTGATGAATTGAAAGTTCAAAAGAACAGTACTGTCAAATTTGATCCATTTAATGTGTCCTTGCTGATTAATATCTTCAAAATAAAATCTAACTGACCCCAAACCTTTGAACAGTAGTCTATATTAACATTAATGTGCACCAGCACAGATAGTGAAAAAGATGCTAAATTATCGCACGCAAAAGTCTCAACGGTTCTGTGTGTCTTTCTGTTAAAAAAAAGCTCCCGTGTGCACGCCGTTGTACATTTGAGGGCAAACTTAAATGTAGGAGAGATCAGAGAGATGACATTTGAGGTTGGAAAAAATAGTGCTCTTTCTTTCCTCATTCTGTTTGCACGTGATATCAGTGACGCTGACCTTTCACACACTGTTATTAACTGAGGAGATGTTTTTCATATAGCCTGGGTGTCATTTACATGATTAGAGACTATTTCCCTGGTACATTGTTTCAGCTTTGAATTACTCTACATTTCATTACTTCATATCTAATACTACATTTTCAAGAGAGAGATTCTTTATCCAAGGCCAGCGCATTTTGGCCTAGTTGGGCAAACATCACCTTCTGATGACTGCATAAGATATTACAAAAATATATATAGATATTACTACACAAAATATTTGGTATTTTCATTCATTTTAATCCAAATGACATTTCACGCTGGCTTATAAAGAGTTCTTTGTTGCAGTGTAAAACAGGTGTCTTTTTTTTCTCTTTCATTTCAATGGGACATTCAATTCTTTCCTATTCGTCTGAACAAAGACAACACTAACAAATATTCTACCTTTCTTTTCCATGTTAAAAACACAGTTATGATCAGATAAAGGTCTAGGCGAGTCTGATCAACTCTCAGCCTGCTTAGTATTTCAAAACAAGGTTATACTTGATTGTCAGCAATGGCTTTTAAATCATAGACCATTTCCAGCATTGTTTCATTATATGACTATTAGCTTACTGATTGCTACATTGATAAAATGGCAGCGTATAGCATGGATAAAATCTACCCCGCTGTGATTCATCAAGCACGCTCAGCTTGTATACATTCTTATAGTCTCTCTCTCTCCCTCTCTTGCTCTCGTTTTCACTCGCTCTCCTCCCCTGTGTCTTTTCCATGTTTAAATATCCATTAGTATGGAGGGTCAAGACATGTTCCTTCACAACAGTAAATGAATTATGTAGAAATCGATTTACATTTACGATATGCCTTGCACAACTTATGAAGACCTCATACAAATCATTAAGGAGATTTGGCAATATTTTGGGTATATAACAAGATGTACAGTATAATATAAATATGCATTTAAAAAAAAAAATTATATAAAGTGCAGGTCAAACATCTGGGTATTTTTTTTTTTTTTAATTTAATGCAATTATGACATTTCAAATTAATGTTTTAAAATAAACTAATGTTTCTACATTTTTATTTAAAAAAAAAAACGTTATTTCCCCTCGAAGAATCTTCTTTTGTACAGATCCTAAAACTTCCAGGTTTACATAATTAAAAAAATATGTAGATTCCCAATGCAGTCACAGACTTTTGAACACCGCTGTATATACAAACATATTAGCTTCCCAAATGAAAATTGCTCCCTAATTACTTACCAAAAGTTCTCTTTTCTATTCAGAAAGTAAAAATGAAAGTACAATTTCCATTCATGCAGCTCCCATTCATTTCGATTTATTCCTGAAAGCTTGGAATCAGTCAGAACACCCCTTTTGTAGTGAAAGACTACATTGATCATACATTGTCATGAAATCACTTACTTGTCAAGGTAATTGCCTCAAAAGTTTCACTTACAGTGCTGATCTTTTCTTCGACACACTGTAACCACACAAAAAAACAATGTTGTCACAATATAAAATACATTCATGTTCATTCCATGCTGCAACACTTAGGTTTCTGTGGAATAAAGTGTGTCCATTAAAATGACAGCAAAAGGATTTCAATGCAGTATGCATTACAATTGTACTGCATTAAAGTTTTACAAGAAAATTTGATTGCCAAAGCGATTGATAATAGCTATACACACAACCTGAAACCCCTTAAGGTAACAGTATTAGGCAAAAAAAAAAAAATCCTTCCATTAAGCTGTGCTGAAAAAAAGTGTGAATCTGTCCAAGTGACCATTCAAAAACCTCTATTCTTTAAAGGGCCGTCGACACGGGTGGACAACCGTAATCATTGCTACGATATAGAATATGCTGATATCATGGCTGTTTAAGGTGCAAACGTTACTGTAGCAATGGAACAGTATGAGATAAATTAATTCAGACATTTGATAACTACAGCCATTGTTCCACTTAATGTACAGATCTACTTGAGTGTGCGGCGAGTGAAAGTGACTGAGGCACTGCTGAGAGTCGCTATGCTACGTTACTAAAGGCTATAATTAGTAGTATTCTCACATATCTTGAGAACATATTAGAGACGAAAAGTCACTTGTAAAGACCCACTTGAATAGCACTCAAAATTTGTCTCTGTATTAGCAATTTAATAGCTCATTTGAAGCTGTTAACCCAGGTTAACATTACATGTGCATTTCATCATGCACTGCATTAAACTGAACTTGTAAGGGCAGGGATTCTTTTCAGGAAAACCTTTGACAAATACAATGTAACATCTCCACTAGATGATATGAGGTAGACAGGTGGACTATAAACATAACATCGATTGTGTTACACTTATCCATGAAAACATACTGAATGGTGCCATGTAAAAAATGGTGCATTGGAAAGCAAGGTGTGTGAGAGGCTAACATTTGCAAATAAACTTCTTTCCCGGCACTTAAAGAGTCGCAACGTAATAAGACCTCCATAATGAATTCAAAGTGCTTTCACACCATCTGTAATGGAAAAAAAAATTCTTTAGAAAGTTTGCGTTAAATCAGCAGCAACTTACTGGCAACAAATAATGTTTCATTGCCACATTAAAAAATCTGTATAATCACTGCTATTTGTATGGCACTTTAACCGACTACCATAATTCATTTTAAAGTGTGCTTACAAGTACTATTAAACTTACTAGTAAGCATAACAAGAATCTGTTATAGGTTAAAACAAAAAAAATATTGAGGCCTTGTCTGTTTGAAATTCAGTAAATATAATGCAGTGTTACTATATTATTAAATATTAGTAAATATAATGCAAATTTCTTGTATATATCTGAAAATGCTGAAAAAAGTATGTGAAAATGACATGAAATCACACTGTAAAAAATGATTTTTTGGTGAAGTAAATACTACTGGAAAAACAAAACAATGTAATTTACATGAAAAAGTTAGTTCAGGCAAGAATTAAAAAAACTAAGTAAATTCCATATCAGTACTTAATTCAAGCGAGTAGAAATGAAAGCGTAAATATCAACTCAATAAAATTAAGTAAAAATTACTCAACTTTTCTGATACTGGGGTTCCCATCATGCACTGGACCTTGAATAATTAATGAGGTTCATTTTTCACTGGTTTCCAGCTGTATTTACACTGTTTTATCATTGCTTTTGTTGTCAGGATTAGTAACTTGCCATTTTGTGACATTTCGAGTAAATTTTCTGCTCAAAATGACACATTCAAACACAAAAATGATCCATCAAATGTTACCGTCATTGTGTATTGTCTACCAAGTATTGAGGTCTTTGCATTCACATGAAGCTTAACATCTGACATGATGTAGTATAAATTACTTAGATAATCTAAGTAAAGCACATACTATATATGACTGGTATAATTCAATATTATTGTTTGAGTCAAATGTAATGCAAAGGAAATTTCAACTAAATCGATATTAATCAACCTTTAACTAGCCTTCTAACTAAGTTAAAATTACTTATTTTCTTTGTTACTTTCACTTAACTAGGTTAAGTAAAGTTTACTTAATTCCATATTCCAAGTAAATTTAACGTAAAGATTTCTAATTAAAGCTACTGATAAATATGTTTAGGTTTTTACTTGGCAAATCTTTGTAAATTTACTAGCATTTTCTGAGTGGAAAAAGTTGCCTAGCTTTTTTCAAGTAAATCCTACTCCAAATTTTTTTCAGTGCATTTACAGTGTGATCACAGAGCAAAAAGGATGGAATATCAACAAAGCAAAGCAGATTCAAATGCTGTGATATATTCGATTTGTCCTTAATAAATAAATATTCGAGGCTGGGTTTACCCTGTGTTAGACTTCCATCTGTCTACCCTTATACAACATCACCTCCCCTGTTCACATGACAGGGGTGTGTGTGTGTGTGTGTGTGTGTGTGTGTGTGTGTGTGTGTGTGTGTGTGTGTGTGTGTGTGTGTGTGTGTGTGTGTGTGTGTGTGCGCCCCAAAGCAAGAGCGGCACCTCACAAACCCACGGCGTCCAACCAAACCCCATGAATGATAGGCCCCTATTGTCTCTCCTTCCGCCCCTGCGTTCACGGTGCTAGTCGAACACATTTCCACTCTCATTAAAAAGATCACTATATTTGATGAACAATATTTTCTTCAACTACTCACACTTTATTTTCCAGGGGTTGATTCTTATTATTAACTAAGAGTATGTCATATTAAGTTGTCTTACACTTTTTACCATGCCTTTATATTTTAACTTAAAAAATAGTTTTTTTTATATATATATATAAAAGAAAGAAATATGATGCCATGTACAGTATGAAGAAAATAAAGAAAAGTTATAACTTTTGAACTGTATTTTTTTGGCATTCATAATATTACAACATCATCAATTAAGCTGTAATTTTATCAAATTATGCAAAAAAGTGTGAAAGTATTTAATTGTGTGTATTTAGGATTCATAAATTGTCATATGCCAAAAATATTTAAAAACATTTTAATTTAGAAAATAATCAGAAATTAGGCTATGTAAAAATAATAATAATAATACATCTAAAGATAGATACAGACACATTACATAATCTGGAGACTTTGAAAATTGCATTTAAAAGAATTTTTATTTCTAAAACTGCTCATAGTTAAAGAAACTCCCATACTGTGTATGTCTTTATGAAACAGTGCAAACTGATATTGATCTCATCTTTTTAAAATCATACCCACTGTGAATTATTATTGCACATGCGATGAATTCAATCAGATTCGCACAATTGGTTTTACTGGAGTATGCATATCAGATATGGTTGTAATTGCATTTAATCCTGCGAATATTCAGCATACGATACTGCTTACTTTTTAGCACAGCATCACCTCAACCACACTACAGCTGCATGCGTGTAGATCACAGGAACAGGTCAAACGTGCACGCAAGCTCCTCACTTGCACCAAAACTAACATTATACCAGGAAAGGCGGTTTAGTTTATAAAAGACAAGATAAGCCCCATTCTCTCTCTCTCTCTCTCTCTCTCTCTCTTTCTCACTCTCTCTCTCACTGTCACAAATCAGCACGGTTAGAATAAACTGCATAAGTTATCAGCTCCTTGGAAAGCAAAAGGAAGCCAAAAAAAAAAAAAGAAAAAAGAAAAAGACTTCTATCACTTAATGAAAAATAGCTTCCCTTTTGGACAGAACTTCATAGGCTGCAATCAAGCCATGGCCCCCTCTTCTTGACGTGCAATCGAGGCAAATCAAGTCAGCATCTATTAATAATATTTCCCTGGCTTCTTTCATTCCACTGCATGTCCTACGACTGTCAGGGCGCGTGATGGAGCACTGCCTTTATCTCTGCTCAGGCCTGCTCTGTCACTGTGATAAACAATTCTAACAAGAATCAGAATAAAGATCTTCCCAGTAGACTCCAGGAGATAGAGGCCCTTTTTTCTCATTTTCTAGACGGCAAAATTTAATCTAGTGGCTGGGCCCTTTTTCTCCCCTCCCTCTTTTCGCCGCCTTTTTTTTTTTTTTTTTCAGCGTCACATTCAAAGAGATGCAAATTTATCAGAGCTGGGACCTGATCGACTGGAAGCGCTGCGTGAATGTCAAAGCGGAGGCTTTGGAAGCGAAGACACCTCCGTCTAATGAGCTGAGGCTGGGCTGGAGCAGGTTGTGCTGACCCGTGCATTCGGACGACTGGCCCCTGTCCTCTTTCTGTAAGACGTGGGGATAAAGCCTCTTTTGATTGACTGTAATAACTGACAGTAGGCTACTTATTTTCTAATAAACTTGTGTTTTGCAAACCGCTGTCTGTCTTTCTCTCACATTTCCATTTTAGTCTCCAAAGTTTTGAAGGCATTTGACGTCAATGTTGCAACCACATTGGAACTGGGGAGACCAAATGTAATATTTGTAATATTTTATATTTATAATATATATATATTATAGTTATATTCAAATTTTGAATAGCTTTTATTTTTATACTTTTATTTTTTATTTTTAATGTTATTTACATTTTTTGTAATTTATGTGCTTTTGTCATTTTATTAGTTTTTTGGTTGGTCAATAACTATTACAATACAGTCAATAAAGGAGTAATAAAAGGTCTGATCTAGCAATGAAAAAAATACTTCTAAAGCTTTTTAAAGTTTTTTTTTTTTCATTGGTAGATCATGTTAACAAATATAGTTAACAAAAGTTAACAAATGAAACCGTATTGTAAAGTATTACCAATATATATATATATATATATATTGCTATTAAGGTTTCATTTGTTTTTGTTTCAGTTTTAGTTTTACCTAATTTAATTTCTTATTTATCTCCAGTCAATAATTTTACTGCTTCAGCTTATTTCAGTTTATTGCAAAGGCAACATTGATAATAACCCTGATCTATGGATGGATGGATGGATGGATGGATGGATGGATGGATGGATGGATGGATGGATGGATGGATGGATGGATGGATGGATGGATGGATGGATGGATGGATGGATGGATGGATGGATGGATGGATGGATGGATGGATGGATGGATGGATGGATGGATGGATGGATGGATGGATGGATGGATGGATGGATGGATGGATGGATAGAATATAACATATTTATATTAAATATATATATGTATATTTAAATATACAGTTTATATTTAATATAGTAATATTAATTGTGACACACATATTGTCAACTTCATAAACGGCTTTCGACTGTACGGCATGTACACAGTTGCTGCAACAGGAAACCTCTATCAATAGCAAATTCGTAGCGCACTATACAGTATAAAACCACATGACTTCCTTTGCCTCTCCTCTTTGCTTTTAGTCAAAAGCAATGTGTGATAAGCAAGCTCATCGACGCATTCTGTCACACGTACTCCCATCATACCTGCAGCCTGACAGTAAAGACATTATAATAGGCCTTTGGGTGACCAGAATAAGAGGCAGGTGCTCTGAACACAGGATATCTGGCCCATCAGGGATAACATAACCTGACAGCTGGGAAACCCTGCACTAGCAGGGGTGAAAATGCATTGATCAGCTTAACACTGTGAAAATCTCTGAATGTGAGAGACTAGAGTGAAGAGTAACAGCTTCAAGACAATAAATAATATTTTCTCAAAAGATCTGACCAATATATTCCAACTGGAAAGTGC
>NC_139983.1:15890153-15945153 GCF_963993115.1 Abramis brama
CCTAATCCTAACCCAGTAAGTACATGTAGTTAATTATTAATACTCAGCATTTAAATGCATAACTGTAACATGATCACCTTAAAATGAAGTGTAACCCAAATGGCTTACCTATGGTTGTTTCTACATATTAAACAAGTGGGGGAAAAGTATTTTAACACCAAAAAAGTACTTATTTCAGCTTTAAGGTTAAAATAACATATGCTGTTTTAAGCATTAAAAGTTAGTTCAAGCTTTGTTCTTTCAACCCAGAGGTGCACTGAACAATTATTTCAGTTATATACAGAGCAATCAAAGCATCCGTCTTTCTATTCCCTCCTTCGCATTTTTGCTAACCAAGCATTCACACATCTTAACAGTGATTTAGAAGCAACACATCAGCTCGCTCTTAAAGACAAAATCAGACTTGTTTCCACAGTCGACAGTCAATTTTACTGACGTATGCTCAGCAACCTCTAGAAAACTTTTTTTAGCCGCCTCAGGTGAAGAACCTTCTTTTCTCACTTTGTCTGTGTAATTTATGGAAATATCCGAGTGTTCTCTGCAAAAGCGGATTTCCTGAAAGATAAGTGCAAAATTCCACAATGCCGATCTACCAAGTGGGTAAACACGGGAGTGAGAAAATAACACCTCGGGAATGGTCTATGGATCAACATTCTCCAAAATATGATTTCCTAAATCCTTTATAAATTATAATAACACTGATAAGCTTTCGGCTTAAGTGATCCATGGAATCACTGGCTTGAGAGTTTAACACCAGTACCTGAAGAGGTAATTCTGATGCAAATGAGACGGAAGACTTCCTAATAAATGCCACTGGGTGGTGAATAAGGTCCAGGTGGGAGTGTTATTTATACAGTTTGGGTAAAGACTTGCATCAGAGATTGAGAAGAAACGGATTGTTGCTAAGTTGAGCCACGGCTTAATGTATTGTGAGAAGTTTTGCTCGGTTTCTCACCGGTATCGTTGGTATTCTCACTCACTCTCTGGAAAACACACACACACAACCTAGTCTAATCTGCACTGCTGATTGGCCTACTTTCCCCAGCAATTGTTAAAATGTATTTTATATTATAAAAAATATATAATTTAGTCTGGTGTGTAAAATAAATGAATACATATACATATACACACACACATATATATATTTTTTTATTATTTTTTTTTTTTTTTTTTTTATTTCTATGTAATTTATTACTGTGATGGGAAAGCAGAATTGTCAGCATCATTACTCCAGTCTTCAGGTCATATAATCCTTTAGAAATCATAGAAAAGCATATCTAATATGCTGAATTGCTGCTCAGTTATTATCAATTATTATTATTGCTGCTTAATCCTTGAGGATCATGTGACACTGAAGCCTGCAGTAATGGCTGCTAAAAAATCAGCTTTGCCATCACAGGAATAAATTATATTTCATAACATCATATTAAAACAGAAAACTGTTATCTTAAATTGTAATAATACCACAATATTATTGTTTTTACATCAAATAATTGCAGCATTGGTGAGCATAAGATTACTTATTTTTTTTTAAAACATGAACAAAATATCTTATTCCTAACTTTTGACCAACAGTGTACTGTACAAAACTCCTAAAATTCTTGACACAAGTTGATGAGTGTTTTTTTCATGTAATCTAATACAAGCATGCCTCAGATTACAAGGGTCATGTTATGTGCCGCAGACGTGTTCATAAGCAGCATAAACTATGATGTTCTGAGGACCTTGAACTTGAAGATTTTCCCTCTGTATTTTCAAAAGCTGAAAAAAAATCATAATGATATTATATCATCTCTGCAGATGTGATACAGTGATAAATTTACCCCTTATTACTCATGTCACGGCTATAAAAGATTAATACTTCTCCACAGTTTTAGCTCGCTCAAAGGCCATCTCCAGCCATTTCTAGCTATTTGTTATAATTGCCTTGACAAACCCTGGTTTCATCTCAATTAGCACCTGAATAGGCACTACTAGAGCTAATAGAAGCTGTTAGTCCATCGCACAATTTAGGCTGAACAGAAATGGTGATGGGTAAAATGCAATTGAATTCCTAAGTGCCTGTGCCTACTTTGTTTGCCAATCAACTGTAGACTCGGGCTTTGTTTCACTAGATACCTTTTGGGGATCCTAATGGAGCAAGTCCTGCCCCCAGGCAATTGGTGCCACTCAGGCAGTCTATTGTTTTTCCTCATAGGGGGTACGCTTCATACGCAAGGAGTATAGAGAATGGCTATGTGAATTAACTAGAGAAATTAAAGAAATCACAGACGCACCAGATCACGCATTTTATAGCTTTAACTTTTGTTAAATCTGCTAAATGAGTACGGGGAAAGTACAAACTATTATTAGCTCTTTTTTCTAGTCAAATTCAAAATAAATCCATATCTATTGGCAAGAAGTATCTTAAAGTACTCAATACTGAAGAAATATGATAAGGAAGCATAACTACTTCATATGATCCCATAAATTACTGTACTTTTCCTATAAAACCACATTTAGGTATTAAACTTTACAGTAGGCCTACCATTGAGCAACTTTTTGAGCAAGTTCCTTATGTAATATTCACTGTCTTCTTCTTCTAATATGTTTTCAAACCTGTTTTGGCATTAATTTTATAACAACAAAAAAAAGTGATGAGCTAACACCCAAGAGTGTGTCTAATGGCGTGTTCCTTAGTATTAAAAAGTAATACTGTACACACTTGAATTTGTGATGTAATAGAGTTTAACTGACAATAGCACCAAGTTAAATATCAAAACAAGCTATTCTAGAGCATTTCCCCCACAACTGAACACTTACGGACTGCGCATGATGTTTGGCTCTTAGCAACGACCTTGAATTAGCTTCCAGTACCCTAAACCTTAATCAATATGAGCTAAGGAAATACCCCAAAGTCAATATGAAAGTGGTAGACTGGTACTCATCTACTGTACCTCTTATTTTCTTTTCTGTCTGAGAAAGTGAGAAGACTAATCTATTCACCAGCAATACAGAAAGAAAAATAGTTTGTACAGGGTAAGGGATACCAGGAGTTGTGCGGTATTCTAGGTATTTCAATACAGAGAAGTAGAAAGAACATTAAAGCACTTGGGTGAACTAACATCCCTTAAGTCCTAAAGAGCAGGGATACAAAGAACATTTGTCCTTAGTCTGGTCTTTAAACACTTTTCGTGTTGCATAAGATATGAGCATTACAATGTTCATACACCTGTCAACGAATGGTGACTTAATGAAATTTGTCTTTGACCAGTAAATTATTCAAGCTACACTGTACTTAATTAACGGCTACCTAAATTATATCTTGCTGCCATACAGAGAACTAATGGGGATTTGTTAAATGGCTTCATCCAGTTTCAAAGGGAAGCTTGTGAGGGAAAAAATAAATGGTGCTTTAACCATTC
The DNA here is from genome assembly GCF_963993115.1 of Abramis brama. NCBI lineage: Eukaryota > Metazoa > Chordata > Actinopteri > Cypriniformes > Leuciscidae > Abramis > Abramis brama. The sequence goes on from NC_139983.1 coordinate 15,893,558, forward strand.
AGTTGAGTGCAAATATAACTAATGCACAGGTTGTGTTACAGTTGTGTCTATTTTGCACTTGGACATCATTGGAGGCAGTATAGTCAACAAACTGCCATTTACACAAAACACCTTTTTATAAGCAATTAAAGCAAACATGTGTTTTGTGCAACTGTAATTTGTCACAGACGCAGTGCAGAAAACAACTCAGCCTTAGTTACTGTAACTTGACTTCAAAAAATGTAATTTATGCTCAGTATAACGCTGAAAATGCAGCATTACGTGGCACAACACATGTTAAATTGCTTTTATAGCAGTTCAAAACGCAGGAAATCAACATGGAGTATTTTAGACACAATATTTCTAGTTTTGCTCTGCCAACAGAAATAGTTCCAAACCCGTCTTCGAGCGACAAAGTCGTTCCTGAATGAATCGGTATCTTTGAATGAACACAGTGGTTGAGTAAATGATTCAATGACTCACTCTTGTGTAATATTCATACATTCACATTCACACTTAAGTTGTGACTTAAGTATCCAAATACTTTTGTGCTGTATATTGACATAAGTCAACAGGTTTCATAAACTGCTTAGACTAATCTTGCAAGCTAGTTATCTAATTGTTTTCTTCAAGACTGTTCATACCTTTTTATAAAAACGTAGCTTGGCCTACTTTGACACAGAAAAGTTAGAATGATTAACCCATTAACTGCTAGTTGGTCATACTAGTTCTACCAGAAAGACTCGGGAGAATTAATACTGTGACAATAAACATTTATTTAAGAGCTCAGCAAACAATCAAGTTCTTTGGCGTAGGCCCCGTCCGTAACTCGCATTCTGAGGGTACGGAATCTGCATATCCTGCCTGAAGACGAAGGCAGGGGCCCAGCCCACCCCCTGCGAAGTAAGGAAGGGGGCCATCTGGTGGTGGTGGGGTGGAAGGAGGAAAAAGACATCCTGACGTCTTCAGGATGGAGGGGAGAGCCCGTCTGGAGGTGTTGGGGAGGATGGAAGGGAGGACCCAACATTGTGGTGTTGGGGGGGATGGAGGAAAGGTCCCGTCTTGGTGGAGATTGGGGAGGATGGTGGTGGTTGAAGCGACAGCATCTGCGAACTCAGACATGTGTAAGTACCACCCTTTTATACTGGGCTATTAAGATATGATTGGATAGATGAGAAGCTAATAAGTGACGAGAACGATTGAGTCTTCCTGGCAGAACTTGCGCTAGGCTTCATTTCTTAATACACAGTCTTAACATGATGGCTATGTTTATGCAACTGGCCTCAGATTGATGCAATAAAAATATACTGTAACTAATTTAACTAATTTTCCAGTCTTTTTCATTATAACACTGACAGGGCCATTTGAAATAGGTCTTCTGCTAAAGAGGCTGAGGGGAGGAAAAACTTGATGGAAAGTGGACTAACATCGAAGGGAATAAGTTGACTTAAATTCATGACCTTTGATAATGTTTATCCAGACCCTCAAAGCCTCCCGGAGCCTCCTGATGCATGTCAAGTTCGGAAGTGGGCTAATTTAGAGCTGATGCCTATTATGTAAACATGAGGGAAGTTCAGTTGACATGTAACTCATGTATTTTTGAATCTGATTAAAGCAAACCATGGGTCAAAACTTCAGTGCCATCGGCACAGGCATGGGTCAGTCTTAAATTATGCAGTAAGTCAGGGAGTGAAAAAATACCTAAATTAGATGAAGGAACTCAAATGTTGCCACTGGCACACCACCTAATTCTAGTCCCACTGAGCCAAAAAGACCCATAACTTGTTTCTGACACATAAGGTTGACTTGCCATCTCAAAAATGGAATTTTATGCTGAGAATATTTAAATAATAGGAAATGTTGAATTGACAGTCAATGGTGTTCACAACTGCCAAAACAAAAATCAGTGCTTAAAGATTTTTCAGGGTAAGTATTTCACTGTAAAAATGGTTCTAAATGCCACCAGATTAGTGTTCATTGACTTCTAAATGTTTTTTTTTTTTTTATAAATATATATATATATATATATATATATATATATATATTTGAAAGTGTAATTTATAACTGCACTTTCTTTTGCTAGATGTGTTGACAATTAAAGAACAATTTGCTAACATAGCATAGTTTCAGCATTCATTCCTCCTCCTTTTTTGCATGTCATTTAAGGGCTAGCCAGGGTTAACATGTTAAATCTGTTTTATGAGGTCTGCTGGAGCCCACTCTTCAACAATACATCTGTTCAACAATTATTAGACCGTTTTTGTCATAAAAAATTCAACACCCCTGAGTGTCGCATGAGTAAGACCTGAAAATTTATGCAGCGAATGGAATACTTAATTTCTCCTAGGAACAGGAATGGAGTAAAAACAGAGATTCACTTAAAATATTCTCCAATTAGATACAGTATGTTGAGGCGATTTTATTTTGGTGTATGTGATGGACATGGAAGAGTTATCATCTATCATACATATCATTCTAAACTGCTATGTGAATATCATATCAGTTTAGAACAATATAGAATTAAAAAATAATAATAATGACAAGCAATAACATTGGAACATCATGAGGTAAGACAGTGACTTGATAGATCAAGGGTCAAGGGTAGAAAAAAAGAAAATTAAATATTTGAATAAAAATTAATTTATTATATATGTATTAATTAATGATTAAATATTTATATAGTATAATAAAATAATGAGTCTGAGTGAGGAGTCATTAAGTCTGTAAAGGTTGAAAACACCCGCTTTAAGTCATAAAAGTTGAATTATATAAAAAAATGTACTGCTCATCGAAGGCGTTCAGTGATGACACATTCCATGACAGATGTCTTTAATGAAGCTACACCACTATGACCTGAAAATATGGACACATTTGGATTCAGTACATTCTCTGCACTTCATTTTTTTTCATTTGTTATTTAATGACCTGCAGAAGCAAGTAGTGCATTGCTCTAACAAACCAATGGACGTAAATGCCTCATTAAGGTTGGAATAGCATTATGCGTCATTTTCTCCCTGTTTCTGAATGATCAGAATGACGGATAGAAGGAGTTTTATTTAAGGACAGAGGCTTAGGAAACTGGAAATTGATCAGGATCCCGTTTGGCTTCTGCTGGCTTTTCATGTTCAGATTTGATATGAGAATCTCTTCATGATGTTTCTACACATCATGCAAATTCAACCATCTGTAGCTTTGTCTGAATGTAAACAAGCCCATCACATGGCAAGTTCTCCATCTGTAGTTTCACATAACAAAGGCAAAATCGCTCAACAACATTGCATCAGTTTCTCTAGCTTTTCTTAAAGGGATAGTTCACCCCCCACCCCACCCTCCCCCATCATTAAAAAGACGGTGTACGACAAGCCACTGTTTCCTAAGTTTATGTTGTATATGTTGAATGTTTAATACACATTGGCTATAGCCTTTTTCTCTTAATGACAAGCTCCTTACAGAAGAGGGCAGGAAGGTAGCATCGCCTGGCCACTTCCTGACTCCTTTTAGGAAAGAGCAATTCCCCCAGACCCTCCACTCTCCCTGGCTGGAATGCGTTCTGACAGGCAGGAGGGATGACCCTGAGAATCACATTATGTATATTTCTAAGCGGCCTCCTGCATTTGCATGTAGGAGACAGTTAAAATAAGGCCATAAATCAGCTGCAAACATATAAATGGATTTGTGGGAGATTGAAACCCTCGGAGAGTCTCCCGAGCAAATATTTCAGGGCCTGTCTGAGAGATATCCACTGTCATTAAGCCGCGGGAGCTCTCTGACCACTCGCCGTGTATATTTCCTTCATTACATGACCAGGAAGACGGCCACGTATGGCTAGTTCGATAAATCTATCTGCATATTCCTGTGTCTGCTTTGTCATCAGGGACCAGCAATTTAAGTGTTTTACCTATTTTCAGGAAAGTTGAATAAAGGAGAAGAATGTGTCAAAACGGTTTATGTGTTTCATCAGCTTGTTAAACTAAATGTAGCATTCATAATTATCACAGATTTTCATTGTCACATCACAATTTACATCAAAGATGCTCCAAAAATATAAATTATAAACTGACCTAGTAGGTCTCACATGCAGCAAAAGCATGAGATTTTTTTCAAAACAATCTCATTGCAACTCATAACCAATTTACGTTTTGGCGAATGGGTGGCTAATTCGTATGAATAAATCTCATTCGTAAGTTTTCGTACTTTTTGTACAATTCACATCGTATTAATTCATGCAAAAACGGCACCTCATCAAATATTTAAATTTCCGCGTAACATCTTTTAATTGAATGGAATTCTACAGTACCGTATTCAAGTAATGTTGTGGAAACAACATTCAGTTAATGATGACATTTGGGTCTAACTCAAAAATGTATCTCAGGATTTTGCTTTTCATTCACAAAATACAGCACATAATGCAGAAAACCTTACATTTAGACCTAAAAAAAAAAAAAAAAAACCTTAATGAAAGTGAATGGCTTGTGCTTTGAAAAACATCCTTAATTCAAGCACAAAGAAATTAATTACAATTTCACTGTGTTGCTGGTCAGCAGCCATTAAATGCAGTTCCTGTTTAATTGCTGACAATGCCGTTTAATGAAGGATTAGTGACTGTCGCTCCCACATGAGAGAACAAAGCATCCCCGGAGGAAAAAATAGAAACAACTCACAGTCACAGATATAGAGTACCTTTATAAGACTTGCTTTGCAATGAGGACACCTCTAGCGTGACATATCTTTGGAGAGCACTATCTGTATGCTAATGAATCAAATGAACAGGCAGAGGAAGATAAAAAACCTAAAGTACTGCAGATGAGAGAGACCTTAAAGAGTCTGTTTGCAGTGGATGATGATTTTGTGATGAGAATAGAAGATAATGATCAACGCGCAGAATCGTTCTGATACACAATACAAACAGATACTGTACTCGCTCATCCATTTGTTTATTCAGAAACTATGAGATGAGCGTTTACTCTGGAAAAGCCTAACTGGTTAAATGGAAGGAAATGTGCAAGACGAGTCACCCAAATGAGTGTAAACTTGAAATGAAATCGTGAAGCTCAACAGGGCTTACATGAGCACTCTCGAAATTGTGCAAAACGTTTAGAACATTTTAACGGGGTTTTGGGCAATGTGTAGTTCCTTCGATTATACTCAATATCTTTACATTTTGAGCATGAAAAAATACAATAAAACATCTTTGATCTTACCTTTGAGTGACTTTATTAAATCAAGACTAAGGGCCGGTTGCATAAACCTCTGAGACAGTCTTACAACTTAGACATCAATTTATTGTCTTTAAGACTGTTCATATCTTTTTTAAATCAGTTACATAAAAATATAGATTAGCCTAATTTGATACCAAAAACTAAGACTGACTGCCCCTGATTAACTGCTAGTGGGTCATACTTGAATTTAAGACACTGTCTTAACATAATGGCTATGTTTATGCAACCGGCCATAAGAGTGGTATCATCTGAACTTGCAGAATTAAATACATTTTTTTCCTCGTTGCTGCACTGTCAATTACACTTTAATACAAAAAAATAAACATATGCATAGTAATTTTTTATAAAGTATTTAAACCATGTTTGCAGACGTCTGATTCATATGGCTTCTCCTCCAGTGCCAAAAAAATGGCGTAAAAACACATTACTTTTTAATCTATATCAGTTAAAGCAAGGAGCAACACATTATCATCATGTAAATACATAAATGATGCTGCTAGCCCTTTTTATTATTTATGAGACTGGACTCATAATCACATTACATTATGGTGCTAAGTAACCCAAGAGGTCAGAAGTGGTTTACATTAATGGGCAGAGCAGTCGCGAAGGATGCTGAGCATTACATATCATTTAATAAGGCTCATAAGTGTCATCTTGATTGGCGTTAATGCCATTGTTTTAGCATGGAAACTTTTTCGTGGCCGGCACGTCAGCCCATCCTCAGCCCAAGCGCTTGACAAGCCGACATGCAAGGGTGCCGACTCATATGGCTTCATGGGTCCAATTAATATTTGAAGATATTAATGTAGATCGTATGAAAGTGGGGCATGGAGGCCTTCAGAGAGCCTATGCTAAGGGACAGTGTGTTTCAAAACAAGCAAATTACGAACATTCATACCCGGACGTTATGCTGGATATAAACAGGCGAATGGCTTCTTTTGTGAGATTTGATTCTTTTCTGCAGCTTGGCTCATCGCCAGCGCTTAATTCTTTCTGGTAGGGAGCCACATCCACATTTGAGCTTATTTCATCACCGAAACACGTGTGCGCGATCTCCAAGGATTCTGCTCACATAAAAAGTGATTTATTTTAACTTTCTGAGTGAAAATATGATATTTAATTACTTCTGGTGGGAAAACAGATTCATCTTCTGGTGAGTTATGGACAATCTCGCTCATGAGCGGAATGAATGTAATATCAAGTGAAAACTGTTTCATAAATCTGTGAGAAAATGCAAATGTATTTTAAAACCGGAGCCTCGCAAGGTTAAGCCAGTGATCTGGCAGCCAATAACGCTCATGTTAAACACTCAAGACCACTGTCAGATATGAAGGTCTCAAATGTAAACCAACAGAACGTTACTGTAGACGGTAGTAATGCTTGCTATAAATTAATATTGCGTACCTAACCGATATTTCTACTGCATATATACAGTAAATCTGCCGTATGGTGAAGTGTAGTATAAGTACCTTCTTAGACATGCAAATTATGATGGTTGCAAATGTGATTTCTACAAAGTAAAGCCTTGTTAGCAAGGAGGTACCAAACATTGAGGACAATCAAGATACCTCATCACTTTGTTCTTGAAAAAAAGAAAGAAAAAAAAATCTTCAAATCTTGACACTTTGAATCTCCTACTCTTTTGTGCATTTGCATTACAAAGCCCCAAAGACTAAGGTATTGGAAGAAAGAAATATTGTAGCATCGGCCAACCCCATCCCTTGGTCTCTCTATCAACATGCCATCAGCACAAATATACACATGCACACATACATTCACGCTCAGAAAAATACATGTGCACATTCACATGTGTGGGTGGATGCATGCATATACAAAGCATGTTTATTCTCCGATCTTTGCACACACGCACAAAAATACACATATCTCATGTTTTATACATATTAGCGCACACTCAACCCAAACATACAACAATCCCCTTCACGATAAAAGTTCCTGACAAGAAAACCCCAAAAGATCTGTAATCTCTGTAACGCATTGAACACACAGTCAGCAAAAAGAAAACCTTTAAAGGGAAGTTAAAAAGGAAAGTAAAAAAAAAAATCACCTCTCTACTTGACTACAATCCCCCCAGCCACCTACATATACCCCCTCCTCTCCTTCAGCACCCCACTCAGAAAGAAACAGGATGAAATGACATTATGCATATGAAAATGTCCAGAAAGATGTTTGATTTATGTATGCATTAGATGCAAATTCTATTACAGGACACAAGGCGCTTGTGAGATTTCTCTCTGAACACTCGGCTGCCCTGATCAAACCTGATCTCATTAATTCCGACAAGGGGAGAAAGATAGGAGCGAAAGAGCGAGAATTGGAAGAAATTTACAACCCGGACACAGATTTAAAGAAAGAAAAAGGGGGTAGTAAATTGCATTCTAGCCTCTAAGGCCACAGCAGACCGGCTCGGACCAGGCACCAGACCACCAGGGGAACAGCGCGCTCGGTCAGAAATCATGTTTACGCAGCACAACAGCAGCCCCACACAGCGCACACTATGCAATAAGCATTTACATTTACAAACCTTTTTTGGTCATATTTAGTGTACAGATTATGCATTTAACTGTTAGATATACAGTGGGGTCCAAAAGTCTGTGATCACATTTGAAATCTGGGATTTTAACTTGGCATTTTAAACCTGGAAAACAAATAAGTTTTAGGATTTAGAATATTAGCATAAAAATAAAATAAAATTGATTTTAATTGAATTAAATAGAATCATTTTTAACAGTCCTCCCAGGCCTTTGAACCCCACTGTAATTGTCAATTTTTAATGGTAGATAATGAACCGGTAAACCTGGTAGATAATGACGCAAGACACACAAAGGCGAAGGAAGGAAGGAAGGAAGGAAGGAAGGAAGGAAGGAAGAAAGAAAGGAAGAAAGGAAGAAAGGAAGGAAGGAAGGAAGGAAGGAAGAAAGGAAGGAAGGAAGAAAGGAAGAAAGGAAGGAAGGAGGGAAGGAGGGAAGGAAGGAAGGAAGGAAGGAAGGAAGGAAGGAAGGAAGGAAGGAAGGAAGGAAGGAAGGAAGAAAGGAAGAAAGGAAGAAAGGAGGGAAGGAGGGAAGGAAGAAGGAAGGAAGGAAGGAAGGAAGGAAGGAAGGAAGGAAGGAAGGAAGGAGGGAAGGAAGGAAGGAAGGAAGGAAGGAAGGAGGGAAGGAAGGAAGGAAGGAAGGAAGGAAGGAAGGAAGGAAGGAAGGAAGGAAGGAAGGAAGGAAGGAAGGAAGGAAGGAAGGAAGGAAGGAAGAGCATCAGTAATCTTAATATTGATAAATTGATTTAATGAATAGTGAAAGCAAAGTTGAAAAATTAGACAGCAAATATTAGACAGCAAAATTGAAGCCTTTTCACCATTGGGCTTTGAACCGCACTGTAATTGAATAACTGGTAGATAATGACACAATAAACACCAAGGTTGTAGGTTTGATTCCGAGGGATAGTATAAAATGAAATGAAAGCATCAACAGAATCTTAATATTAATAAATTCATTCACTGAATATCGAAAGCAAAGTTAAAAAAATGCACGTCCCCTACAGTGAAGACCATGGTGATGCCTGGTACGAGAACAGAAGAAGCATCAGGACATTGCAGACCCTCCTCTATTCTTTCTTCACCTTCTCCTGTGGCTGCAATGATTGAGGTCAAGCTGAGGATTCTTTACTGGCCTAACTAATGTGATTGCATCAGAGCAATACCCTTAAACCATATCAGGTCCTGATCTGCATACTAATTGGCTCCACTGTCCTTGGCAGTGACCTTGAAGAGGCCTACACCACTGCCAGGAGAAGGGGGTGTGAGAGAAATACGCATACTGTCCGTCTTGAGCATGCATTTCCATGCAAAGACACCCTTGCTCCGAATAACCTCTGTTAGCAGCCTATCTGCTTCTCTATGCATCAATGCAAATTATAACAATGGCCAGGGCTTTATTCCGAGGGTAAGCCTGCGTGACCCTCCGTGACAGGGAGCGGGGCAGACAAAGGGGCCTTTCCCATTGACTGCACATGGTCACTGTCACAATGCCTCACTCTTGCCTGCATGCGCTTAAGAAATGAGATATGGGGGGTGCCGGTTCTGAGAATGCAATTTGAAACCATAAAATGCAAAATAAAAGCATATGTTTATGATGCCATTTCATTCCGTCTTCTTGAAGAACGCCACGTGTGCTCCCTGAAAGTGCTGAGCTATACGGTACCATGCCTCTAACATTTCCATTGAAGCTTAGTCATCTAAATATCTGCTTAAATTCTCTTGCTGTGTTTTTTTTTTTTTTTTTTTTTTTAGTAACATGAGCCTAAAGGGATTATATAGTGTTTTTGACACAATATAACTTCTTATCTGAAACCATCGGCTGATCTCTGACTGGCTCAGTTCTATTTCTCTGGATTATTGTAAACATTATCACACAATTCACACATTCAGTAAAGGCCATTTCATTAAAACAATTTGTCTGTCATGACAACTCTTGGAGTGTTTGGCATGGTAATGGATATGACAATGTTGATATGTTTGGTCTTGGCTGAATAAATCTGCTACACTGCTGCTGTTGTTGGTTATTGCTACTGCCAATACATGTTTACATGTTCAATACAATAAATGTTTACTGCCAAATAAAACATGCTGTTGCTGTACATAGCACAATACAGGTGGAGCTGGGGAAGGTGGAGGGTTTCTGAAGCACGCTGCAAATGTTACAGCAAACATGGACCAAGTATTTTAAAGTTGAGCAGCGAGCTCATTGGCTGCTGATGTAGAGAACGATGTGATTGCAAGCAGACTGAGTTAAGGACCTATCGGCCTGCGCCATCTAGAGTTTCATGACAACCTTTTTCGTATTTTCTTCTTTCTTTCGATTGCTTAAAAAGAAGAGGGCTTGGTGATGACAGATGAAGACAAAAATTGTTTTCTTCACTATAAGACCCAGAACATGTATTTACTAAGAAAATAAGTAGGGTTTTTTTTTTTTTCATGTTGAATTTCCCTCATTAAATTTTAACATACAAATGAAATAACCTGTTTAATTGGTTAAATACACAATGTTGGATACACAAACTTGTCTAATTGGCCTTAATTGTAGCTACAACAGCCAGTGTAGTTGTTCTGTCTCTGCCTCTCTCAGAGACACTCAACAGAAGCTGGCCTGTGGGAAAAAACAAACCAAAAACAAGCTCATTTTTATCACAACTCTCTGATGTTGAGAGCCAAGGCCTCAGTGAATCTGCTACATTTCAAGGTGGATGTGTTGGACAACCTCAGAGACATTTGCTCATGTTGAGAATGGTTATCATGAAGCAGATGCATTTGCTCTGGCACTGATTATTCCACAAGAGAACAGCCAAGCAATCTGCTAGTCTTACATATGCTGAATACAAAGAGTGCATTGGAGAGGCAGGTAGTAACTGGAAGAAAAGAAGTGTAACGGATACAGACCTATGTTATGGGTCTGACTGCTCCATCACAGCTTGCTTTTTTCATAGGTGTATAAAGGAATTCAAGAGGAAGAAAGTGTTCAGTGTATTTAAAGGTCCCATGACATGCTACTTTTTGTAGGCTTTAATATAGGCCTTAGTGGTCCTTAGTACTGTATCTGAAATCTCTTTCCAAAAATTCAGCCTCGGTGCAGAATTATAGCCACTAAAAGCCAGTTCCAGAATGAGCTTCCTTCAGACGGGCCGTTTCGGTGTCTGTAGCTTTAAATACTAATGAGGAGGAGAAAGGCGGCGCAAGGTGGAGGGTGGGTGTGGCCTATGACCATCTTGCGCAACGGTACCATGCATGTTTGTTTATGTTGGATATAGCCTATTGCAATGGCACGAAGACACGCAGTCGTTCAAGCATTTCAGTTTGACCCAGAATCTGATCCAGATGGAGAAGCAACGGATGAAGAAGTTGCAACTCAGCGGCTCCAGCAGGACGTTTCCGAATGGTTAGTTTAAAATATTATGTCTGGATACGGTACTTTATTCGGATGGTTTACAGTTATTATCATGTAGCTAACGCGAACCTACTGTTGCCTTTACATGAGAGATCTGTAACGTCTGTAATTTATCTTATTACAATTACATCAAGCTCTGCGATCTTGAAATGCGGATATCGCGCGCGCCATATAACCAACACGAAAACGGTTATCCAAATAACAAAGAAATGTACAACACTCGCGTTACAGTGTGTGTAACTTGATGCTGTCTACCTTTACATTAGCGCAAGTAACTGCATAGCTGCATAGCTAATGTGACAGCCACATTCTACGTGTAAGAAGCTAGGTAACCATAAACAGTAAAGCAACACACTTATATATCATTTGTTGACTTACTTGTCCGAGGTGTGTAGCTGTGTGTACCCTTCGGTGTTCATTTGTACATCCAATTATTGAGCAATTATTATGCTTCGCTTGCTCAAAAGCCATGATATCTCTTGTGGACAAACTAAAATCACGCGCGCGCGTTCTACTTCCTAGCTCATTTTCTCATGGGCGAGAAATATTCTCTGGGCGGGCAAAGCAGGGAAAGGGGAGGTAACATTTCTCCTTATAACGTCATAAGGAGGAGATTCAAGATCAGCCCGGTTGAGCTTCCATTTTCTCAAAGGCAGAGAAAAATAGCAAAAGCTCGATTTACACCGATTCAAATTTCTAGAAACTTTGGGACCATATACAGGCTAGGGGAACTCATATTAATGTTAAAAAACCTCAGAAAGTGGAAATTTCATGTCATGGGACCTTTAAGAAACTGTCAGTTTTAAAGCAACAAGCAACATTTAAAGGAAAATACAGAGAATATACTACTGAACTACTATACTACTACTGAATATACTATTCTAAGTGATTGTTTTAAGGAAATGAACACCCTCAGAGTAAGAGTAAGATAATGAGACAGAGTGCAATCATATATTTCGCCAATGTTGTGACACATTTAAACACAGCCATTAGATTTTCTTCCACACAATTTGATTTCCACACTGTTCCATTTCTGTTTAAGTCTGTGTTTCCTACAGGTTGGGAGGATTTTTTTGCTGTGAACATGGACAACCTCTTGTCTTATTTTATCTGTAAGTACAACTGTGGAATTGACTGCTGCTGCCTCGGAATCCTAAGAGATGACCATGAATTACCAAATCAGTGAATCATTACCAAATCATTACCTTATAGTGCAGTGATGGCAAGTGCTGATGTGTTCAGTGGGATCATACAATTATTATATATATTTTTTTTAAATGAAACACTTTTAGGGTGCAGGCTATGGGTGAAGGCTGTACAGCCTGTGCTGGATCACGGTGTTCCCCGGCTAAAATGTTTAATTCAACCATTATAAAAAATATATATGTTATCTATTACAGACATATTCCAGCCAAAAATTAAGGAGGAATGATAATACCTAATATATGGTGACAATAGAACCCAGTCAGCAGTGTTACATTTAGAGTGAAGCACATGTGCCCCATCAGAAATTCCAAATGCCATCTTAAAGCAATTCATCCTTAAATAGACTCTGGACATTCTATATCTAAGGCCCTGATCACTGCTTTACACATCACACACACATGCACAAACATCTATAAATAAACCATGAAAATCTAGAGAATATGGTTCAAGGGAATCACACTGCGAAGTGATTACTACCCATTTCTATCATGCCCTCTTTTATTGTTTGATCCTATGAGGCAGTGACAGACACTAAGTATTTAAATGTATTTATATGCAAATAGATGGAAGAGTCATGCCAATTATTTCAATCTTATTTGTGTAGTAACCGTTTAACTATTAAAAAGCATAACATTTGTACAAGCAGTGTAAGGAAAGCATGACTGTCATAAGAGGACAGTCTTTCTTAAACCCCCTTCCCCTATTTCTCACTCTCCCTCTCATTTATTACGTGACTCATTTTTATGTACCATTAAAAGCTCACCACATCAGACAAGTCACTCAAACCAGGCCTCACGGGACACAACAGCACCGTCAGTGGATCATTAGACATCGCGAAACTCACAATACCTAGGATCAGCTCACCACTAAAAAAGAAAAACAGCCCTCTGCTCTTGTTTTGCTTCATGCCTTTCCCTCCAAAAATTTTAATACAAAAGAAAAGCGTGAAAGCTCGGAGGGATGAGGTGAACCTACTTGAAGATATTTTAAAAAGAGAAATGCTTTGTTAAAAATACAAGTCCTTCGGGTTGTCTGTGTGCTCTCTGGTTTAAGAAACTCCTTCTTTAAGTGGAAGAAAAACGCTGTACCGCAGGGTTTTTAGGTCCTGACATATCTGTCACCTGCAAAATATGAGGTAAAAGTGCATAAAACTTCTTGCCTCTCGCTTTATCCTCTCCTTTTCCTTTTCTTACTTACAACGTATTTTGAGCTGAAAATTATGTTTATTCCGGTTCCCACTACAGCTGCCAAAAATGACCTAAAACAAAACAAACTAATTATAATATCATTGAAAGCTGAAATGAGACACATAATATAGTCATCAACTCACAATATTTGGATTGTTTTGTCATGAAAAGGAATAGTTTACCCAAAAATGAAAATTCTGTCATCGTTTACTCATGCTCAAGTTGTTCCAAACTCAAATGACTTTCTGTCTTCTGCCAAATGCACAAGAATCCATTTTGATCAACTCTTTTACATTCAATTACAAAGAACGGGGGACTGACACTCTTTAACTTTTTTTAAAAAATGAAAAGAAATCAAATCATTATTAAAGTATGGTAAAATAAATCCATACTTCTGCATTATAATTCAAATCTTTCAAAGGTAAATGAGAGAATCAGTGATGTCCGATTCATGAATTAATCATTCTTTTGAAGTAATTTTTTTATGATTTTTTTATGATCGGGTGGCAAAGATTATCAGTGAATAACAACATACATTTTAATTGTTTCTCACAAAGCTATGATTTATAATATAATGACTTTAGAAGACCTGGAGTATAGTGTGCAAATCATATGGACCACATTTATAATAGTTTTATTGTGCTTTTGAGTCCTGAAAGCATCTGTCCCCATACATTGCATGGAAAAGAGAGACCAACAGTTAATCAATCTTAAATTTTGCGTTCGGAGAAAAAGAAAGTCATACAGGTGTGGATCAACATATAAGAGTGAGTAAATGACAGAGTTTTCATTGTTGGGTGAACTATTCCAGATTATGCATACAGTATAACTATCCAAACCCATTGCCAGATTTTAAAAAAAGAGATCCAAAAGTCATACAATATTTAAAAACTATTACACATATTACAACTCCAGTGACAGATGTTGAGGCCACTGCAGACACATTACACGTTAAAAAGCGAACAATGGAGCCACACATTCTTTCAGACACTCTGTCAGAGATAGAGCTCCTGAATATTATTGAATATGGCCATTTGCCACTCTGACACCAACCGCTTTGTACAGGTGAGAGTGAAGTGGGGTCCCTCAGGGATCCTTTTGTATGGAGCAGCAGGAGAAAACTGTTAAATTGTACCAGCCCTCTTCATATGTATATATAAAAATGCCCTGAACAAGATGCTTATCTTAATAGATGAAGTAGGAGCAAAAGAGCTATAATTTTAATCAAATCTCTGGCTTATTCGTACGAGGCCGTCGAGCGCTATTGAGGTTTTAAATGCATGTTGTTGGGACTTTGCTGAATGGACTCAGTAGGGGGTGTCTCTCTCAGTAATTATACCTCACTTACAGGTATTTCTGTTGCTGTGCTCTTTATCTTCTCTTGTAAAGAGGAAATCAATTTGTACAGATGTATATGAGAGAGGTGATTGCCTTGACTAGAAGGGGGGAGAAAAAAAGACTGGCTTGGCACAAAAACGGGAAAAAAGTATTGTCGTAAAATGGACAAGTCGTTTGGAAAATTGAGGAGAGTTGCTTTTGAATGTGTTTGTTTGGGTCTTTTGTTAGCTTGTATTTAGCGTCTGCCACAGGTGCACTGCACCACCTGCAAATTTGCTCTGCGGCACTAGTGGCGCAGTCTCGGAAGAAAGAAAAGAAGAGGTGAAAGAATGAAACAAGTGAAGGAGACAAACTTCAAAAATTACTCGAAATTGACCAAAACGATCCACTATGCCTTTTAAATCACATTTACTGTATAGCCTGTATGTCGGTCTGCATATTTACTATGGTCTTGACACTTCGCTCTAACTGACCAAAGGATATGCTGGTCAAACAATCTAAATATTATTTTCCCGACTAGGTTTGTTGAACACACATTTAGATTGGACACATTGCATTAGGTGCAATTAGCTATTATATAAAAATAAATATATATATATATATTTTTTAAAGGTAATTAAAAAAAATAATAATGTTAATTCAATAAAATGCTAAAATAAAATTTTAACACATAGCATACTTTTTCAGGTTTTTTAATGAGTAAAGATAACAGATTGTATTATATGAGCGACATTCAGGACAGATTTATATAAGCAGGCAGGCTAAATTATCACAATTAAGGTCATCATCATCCTACTCAAGAGTGGTCAAGTGGAATAATATCAAGACATTAGGTCCCATGGTTTCCAGCGTGGTCACACAACTGCTGAATGGAGCCATTAGCGTCCAGCGTGAGCACTCGTGGCACTTATTAATCAGGACTGAGATTACATAGCTTAGCATATTCTACATGTATGGCTAGCCAGGCTCGTGGGCGTCAGAACGACAAAAAAGTTCTGTCACAAGCATTAGCAAAGCACACAGCGATTGTCAGGGACAATTATTTCTATTTAGAGGATTCTGGGATTCAAGCCTGCCAACGAGGCTTAGATAGCCCCTGGGGCCGGCTGTGGCTATAGTGGACAGGAAGACATTACGGTCTGGCCACGACGCTGTGGGAGTTAAAAGGACACATGGTCCAAAAACTGAAGAGACAATCGAAGTAACCAGGATGGACTGTGGCCTGATGCTTCATGTATACTCAAGAGACCTAAATGAAGACCAATGCTTACATTGATGAACATATTGTGCAATTAGACATATCGCATAGTGTTGAAAAACACTATGGAAAGATGGGTTAACAGAAGCACGCCAATCTTCAGCAAAGTTAACAAGCGCAAGGTTTCATTTATTTCTAATCTTATCTGTTTTTATCTCATCTTATTATTTTCATTCTCTGCACATGAAGTACTCTTGACCCAATTACCAGTTCTTCGGGCTGCGCACTTCTTTGTAATCCAAGTTATTATCTAGTCTGAAATTTTTGATTTTCTTTGTTTTGATACCTTTCCTCGGCTCCCACGAGACTGTGTTGAAGGAAGGGGAGGTTCTAACACCATATTTTTCTTTTGGATTCTCAGTAAATGCTTTTTCTCTAGAGGGAGGGAAAGAGAAACTGCTCAAAGTCTGGAAACGGTGGTGCCTTGATCAAATCAGCTGAGCTGAAAAGGATTCAACCGCAGAAATAACAAAGACGGAGGTGATTAACAACACATTCTTACCAGCGTGGTGCTCTTAGTTCATGGAACACAGCATTCTTTCTGTCTTATATTGAATCTGGGGCAGTGAGGACTGACTGCAGTGGGGGTCCAAAAGACTGAGACCACAAGTGAAAATGGCTTACTTCATTTTTTTTAAATATACACACACACACATATATATATAATATAACACATAATATATATTATTATTAGTAGTATTTATTAAAAGTAAACAATTTTCATATAGCCTATAATGACACAGCAAGAGTCTAAACGAGACCCGAGTTCATCGACTATGGATATTCAAGCTGTCTACAACACTGGCGGGAGCAGCTCTTATTGGATCTAGAACATTCAGACAGCTCTTCATATCTCTGTCTGTGTGAGTTACCAAAACTGCATATAAAACACGCAACGAGATTGCATTGTACTCGACGGACAATTGTCTACTACACTTCCGTTCACACAGCACGGGGCTCCCGTGAATGAGATTATCGAATGAGGTTGGCAATCTTGTAAATAAGCAAACTCTGTGTGTGTGAATGCAACTGTATTAATGCTGCCTTCACGTGCAATCGGAATTATGGCAAATACGAGTTTCCTAGTAGGAAATTAGACATGAAATTAGACACGTCATATTTACTACTGGGGAACTCTGTACTGAGTTTCCAAGTTAGGCGTGCTTTAAACGTGGGAGAACGATTGCTCCAATTTGACTGGTATTCTTATTTGTTTTTTCCACAACAGCTGCATTACATGGTCTTGTCATTAAAGTAGTGCATATTAAATATATGAATAACCATTTGATACATATTTTATGTTTTATGCACAGTGAAAATAGACAGTATTTGACACAAATTCCAGATTCGGAGGAAAGCTTACTAGATGTTGTGGTGAATTTTTATATGGTTGTCAACGAATGGGATGCTTCATTTTATACAAAATTAAATATCTTCAATACATTTTGGCTTTAATAAGATTTACTCCCAAAAATAGGCAAGAATAAACATGGTGTCCTCCATGATTCCTATTCTTTCCGACAACAAAGCATTTGAACGTGACAAGCTCGTAATCACGACTTCAGAAGTGGGAAGTAGTACATTTCCAATAGTTCGTGAAGGGCAGCTCTCAAATACAGGACTCGCAACCGTTCTGCTGCGGTGTGAACATTAGTGTGTGAATATTAAAGCCTATGGACAATTCTTATTTTTATGGAATATTGCAGTATTTATTATAAATGGTTTATCGGTACACATCATTTTTTTTTTATTAATGTGCCCTTGTATGATCATTAATCAAAATAACTTCTCCTCCCTCTTGCAATGGTATCTCTTTTCTGATGATGTGCTACTGGCACGAGAGCGGGACAACCTGTCACTCACATGGGATCGCAGCACTACCAAATGACACTGATCCAATCCTTTCCCAAAGGACAGAATTAAGGCACCGTCCCAAAAAAATTCTCGAAAAAAGCCGTTTCACTCGGAAATACATTATAATTGAAAAGAAAAGACTATCTAACTTCTGTTTCATGGTGACTTTAAGATGATCCAAAGAGCATCTTGAGCAGAAGCGAGAAAGCAGAGTCACATGATCAATGTTCTTTTTGGATTAGTGGCCAAGAAATGTCTTAATTTACATCATAATGTTTCGTTGTTTACAGTTTTACATTTGAAATCCAGCTTTTTAATGTGTTCTCAGTCTTTTGTACCACACTTTAGATTTAGAAATACAGAAGTCGTGATAGTTATACAGTAAATGCTATCATTCAGACATGTGTATGCAACCTTAAGAACTGAGGACATTATGATATTTCCGGTGTCCTTGGTTAATGACACCAAACAAAAGGACATATGTGTATGGATCCAGAGCCAGGATAACTAATATTTCCTCATCAAAGAGCAAAGCAATCGCTCTCCACAGCAGAGCCCAAGGCGGGCCATGTCGAGGTCCTAATGAGATGTTTAGAGACACGGCTGGCTAATGGAACATTCTGGAGTTTGCCTCCTTAACTCCAGAGCCCTCTACCTGAGGAGACAAAGGACGTTGTGTCTACCAGGGGAAGAGCTGAATTTCAGATAATCTGTGTCATTCATATTATGCTTCCTGACACAAATGATCAGATAATTCACATCTGAAGTGAATTAACATCTGTTGTTTGAATGGGGCTAATGTCTAGCAATTCATCAATTTCACAGGCTAATATTGCTGACCAGAGATTCACGTAACATGCCCAGATTTAGGCACGAGAAGACAGTTTAGAGCAATGCTTGGCACTCTGCAGTGTGTTCTTGCACTAACAGTGCTGTCAAAATTAGAAATGGATATAATAAGTGTTTGTGGTGCATTAAAGAGATAGTTCACCCTAAACTGAAAATCAGACATTTGTTCGAAACGTGTATGACTTTCGTGTATGATGATATTATAAATCAAAGTCCAAAAGAGGTCCACTGTCATTTGAAAAGTCCCCAGTGACTCCCCCAATGTTCCACAAAAGAAAGTCATAGAGGTTTGGAACACCATGAGGGTGAGTAAAAGAGAAATGGAAGATGGACTTTTAAATAAAGTGTTTAGAAAAACTCTCCCCAAACTAAATAACACCCCAAAGATAATGGGGGGCATCCTGCATGTATCGATTTGTGCTTTCAACAAAATGTATTATTGCATGTGTTTAGCATACTGGAAAACCAAGATTGCACAGAAAGGATATAAAACAAATCAATAGCAGATTATCAAAACAGTAATGATCAAGCCTGTAAATTATACACTCCTTAATACAATAGTGTAACCATATCCAAACACACCAGTTCTATGAATTTTTCATGGATGTCTAAACCTATACATCCTCTTCAGACTTTGCATGAGTCACCCAAGGGGGCTTGACGCTGGGAGACAAAAAAAAACAAAAAGCTATGGTATAAATTCCTGGGAGATTGTAATTGCGCGATATTTAGACACTTTAGTCACACTTTATGAATGGCATTTGATAACAAAATTTGTGTGGCTTTTCTTCTCAGAGCTAACTTCATCTTTATTCACTTTTCAGGTCTCAAGGTGATTTTACAGTGTAAATATGAAGTCAGTTCCCTTCAAATTCACACAGGTATTCTTGTGGAATAACCACAGGTGAAGTTTATCATATGGTCATGTTCAGCTATGGAGGTGTTTTGACAACATGAAAATGTCTACACCTTTTTATCAGGATTTGGAGTGGTACATTGCCAAGGGACTGTCCATCATTTTCTCATTCTCATGACTTTGTTTTATGCCGAGGAAGACCAGAGAAGATATTTTAAAGAAACTGTTTTGGTTCATACAATGAAAGTCAATGAAGTCTGGAGCAACACTAGACCCCATTGACTTCCTTTGTATGAAAGAAAGAAAAAAAACTGAAGTATTTTCTTGTGTTCCACTGAAGAAAGAAAGTCATGAGGATGAGTAAATAATGACAAAATTCTTCATTTTTGGGTGAACGCTCCCAAAAAACATCTTGGGGCCACTGTACATGTACATACACACAGAAGGTCAGGGGTAAAGGGAGCCATCTATCAGTATGTGATCATCGTGATTTCCTCAGTGCCACATTTAATGCATATTAATCTGTTTTCCCATCCAAGGATCCATGACAATCGAAGCGATGAGCTCTGCACCTCTTCGTTCTCACTTCGCTGAAACGCTTCACCAAAAAATCTCAGCGCCGCCACTAAGTCCTCCTACTGCAGAAGAGAGAAGTGAAAGATTACTGCGTTCGGCTCATTAAGAATGTTTTATTTTGTCTGCAATTTTCCCCCCCTTCTATTGTCTCTCCACCTTCTCAGCACAAGTCTCGGCGGAGTCACAGCCCTGGGAGCAACGCGGCGACGGAATAAATGCAGAAAATAAACTGGAAGAAAACAGGGAGGCGAGAAAAACGGCACGGCTGGCCGACGGTGGCCGAAAACTCAAAGGAGAGGAGGGTATGATTAAATCAAGCTTAATTCTATTTTGATAATTGTCTGCGTACGCGGCCGCATTTCGCCGTGGGGATGTTGTGACTTGTGTACGAGACTGACAATGAAGTCGGCAACAACAGCTGCTCGGTGCCGGCTAGCTCGTGTACCTTGCCGCTCAAGTCTTGTCAGTCACATTTTCCCTAATTAACTAACATCTGCTTTCCATTTTCAGTTACACTGCATCGCCAGCTTGCCTCATCTGAATCCCTGACTCCTGACCTCCCCTGAGGAAGGTGCTCACTGTCAGAAGAACCCCCGGCATCCTACCGCCACAGAAAGGTGATTCCTTTAAAGCGCCAGAAACGGATGAAGGAGCGAGAGGGGGCTGCGCGAGGCGGGCAGACGGGGAGGGGAGCTGTCGCTTGTGTCAGGTTAACCTCAGAGACACATCCGGAGCTCAGCATCTGGGAGACGGAGGGGAGAGAGAGGCACCGTCGCTCCATTTGGCGCAAGTGAGTTTGGCATTAAGCATCATGCAATGGCTTTCATCAGCTTTTTTCTTTCTTTCTCTCTCTCTCTCTTTCTTCCTTTCTCACCTCCACTCCCTCCCCCAAAATAAAAAAAGGCTAAAACGCCAAACTTTGTGCACTGTCAGTCCCACAGGCTGTGCTTATTCCCAGATTTATGTTAGTAGCGTTGCAGCGTTAAGTGTTAAAGAGAGAGAGAGAGGAAGAGAGAAAGAGAGAGAGCTTTGCATGCAGAAAGGAAGGAGATGATACTGATGTTTGTGCAGCACATGTGTTAAGTCACTCACACACACCACAATAACACCTGAAATCGCGGCAGCTGGCGCTGTTAAACATGCATTCTCTTGTTCCAGTTTCACCTCTGCAGCAACAGATAGCAACAAAAGTCCTATAGAGGTCTTTAAGGTAACCAATTATGATGTCTTCAGCTTTTTGATATTATATTTTTTTATCAGATAGTTTTAGTTAAATTAAATGTATAATATGCACAAGTTCCTGTTTATTAAGTAGATCCTGCACACCTTTTGTGTAAGAGAAAAATAAAGCCACTCTCTGGCGATACTTGTTGACTGTGTGGACATGCGCTATAAATGATCATTATTATTTCTTAAGATTTATTTTCTAGGGTTTTTACTCTTGATCACAAACCTCATGATTTGTGTGGAAATGCAACAAATCTCCCAGGTTTAGAAAAAAAAGGGTAAATGATTACATAAAAAAAAAATATATATAAATAAATAACAGATGGGCCTGCCTAAAAAAATATGATTTTCTACAAATGATTGCATTCTCTCCCCTTTGGTGTGAAAAGTAGACTCAAGAACACTTTTAAATAATTTGTTCAATTTGTTCCACAGCCAAAGAAAAGCGGCTTGGTGGAAATTCAGATTCATTAAAACTTAATTAATATGCATCATTATGTAAATGAGGTTGCAGTTAATGAGTTCTTAAAAGAAGCCTTCCTTAATTAGTTCACTTTTTAATGGCATCATCATTTATCTTTTTTCTTTGAAGCAGAATGACGCGAGGACCTCGCCGTTCCCGAAAGTGCTAAAATTTTCCATTTTTTAATTATTCTTATTTCCTTAATTTTTATATGATTAAGAATGCATTTAGGGAAGTAAATAAATGAGAAAAACTTAGACCTTTTTTTCCAGACTCACTTATTTCCATTAAAACAGAGTCTCTCTAGATGCCGGAGTGTTTAAAAAGTTAAAGGGAAAGCATCTTTTTACAAAACAATCAAGGCTGTCTCACAATTACCTCCCTGGCTTTTGCAAGTAGCTTCATTTCCACTAAATCTGAGCAGCCTCTTAATTGCTCTCTCCAGTTGGGCTGTAGTATATATTACCACACTCCATTACTATTTATGGAGCCTGAGACTCATATTGCAAATATGAAGATGACTGTGGTCATTTCCTTCTGCATTCATTCTCTCTTTTTTTTTTTTTTTTGATAAATGATTCACCTCACCTGATGGATTTGTGAAACTAAACATAATTTAGAAAGGTGTTTGAATTTTCATATGAAAAGTATGCAGCGCATTTAATTTGTCTTCTCTGCGACTTTGTGACCCAGGTGAGGTGGAGATCAGCGTCTGTTATATAAGTTGTATAATAAAAACCTTGCTAATAAAGCATATAAAGCAATTGCGAGTAGGGCGATTTTACATTTATTCTCACAGGCAAGATAGTGCTTAAACTATATGATTTGAAGACTGTGTCTGTGTGTGTGTGTGTGTGTGTGTGTGTGTGTGTGTGTGTGTGTGTGTGTGTGTGTGTGTGTGTGTGTGTGTGTGTGTGTGTGTGTGTGTGTGTGTGTGTGTGTGTGTGTGTGTGTGTGTGTGTTGTAAAGGTAGAGAGGGTGTGTGCGGAGGGGGAGACACAGTGTTTTTATGTTCCCGCTCACTAACCATCACTCTGCTCCTAATTGATAACCACTGGCATTTGATCAGGCGGTCTTCAAACAAGGAATCTATCTTTGTATTTTGTATAAGAAGACCATCTGTTGTTGCAGAACTCTACATTCATTAAATTTAATTTCTCAACTCAGGAATACAATTTTAATTGTCCATTGTTACTGAAGGATTTTCCCAATCATCCCTCCCTGGTTCTTTTTCCCCCCAGGGTGGAATTTGGGGGTTGTTGCGGAACAGTTTGGTGTTTGTTTGTTTACTAGTACTTGTCGATGTGACCTGGCCATTTTTCAAAAGTGAAACTGACATGTGTGTGTGTATGTGTGTGTGTGTATGTGTGTGTGTGTGTGTGTATATATATATATATATATATATATATATATATATATATGTATATATATATATATATGTATATATATATGTATGTATATATATATATATATATATATATATATATATATATATATACACACACACACGTCAGTTTCTCTTTTCAAAAATGGCCAGGTTACATCGACAAGTACTAATTAACAAACAAACACCAACCAAATTCTATAATATAGATTAATATACATTAACCAAATATACAGTGTATATATATATAGATATAGATATAGATATAGATATAGATATATATATATAGATATATATATATATATATATATATATATATAAAATTGTGTATATTATATTTTTAATGGTCTTGCAGAAAGTCAATTGAAGCAAGTAAAATGAGAACATAAAAGTAGTGTATAATTAGGAAATAGAAATGAGTGTATTTGGACCCATTTCTTGCAGGTTGTTATTGGACATTTTTGAGCAGTGAATCGTTTGGCATTTGGTGTTCTGCGAGGAGCGACGGTGGGCATGTGTTAACTACACACAGGACACTCGAGCGAAAACCAGACGCCCACCGAATCCTTCAATCTGTCATTTCCTCTCGCAGCTCCCGAGCAAGATAAAAATAAAGCGAGCACAAAACACTTCTCTCTTATTACTCTTTCAAAATAATGCTCTTCACACTTTAGTTCACTTCTTGGTAGCCTTTACTTGGAAAACATGTTGCAGTGAGCATATTGTTTGGAAAATAAGTAGGCCTAATTTATTTTTTTATTCGCCATGGGTGTTCAGCAAATGATCTATGATCAGTATCAAAATTCAAGAAACGGTTGTATTAGGAATCTGGCTTGCCTATAAATAATTCAGATATTTCTTGAACGGTTTTTAAAAATTATTTGTTTTATAATGAATCCCCAACCAAAAAGCAATTATAATACAGTGATGAAACAATTTCATAAATGAAAACATTTTAGTTTAGTAATACAGTGCGGAAATTATATATTTTGGCTTTAAAAATCTTTATTCTTTTCCATTGAGATGTTAATTAAAAATTATGCTTATGAACCAAATCAATGTTTATGATGTATATTAATTATTTTTTTTTCACTGTGGCAGGTGTAACAGCTGTTGGTCATTATATGAACCGAGGAGAAAAAAAAAAAAGCATTCCTGGTGCTTTTTTTCTATAGAAGTGAGACTTCTTTTCCCCTCGTCCGACCTGTGAGAGAGAAGTAAACTGCTGGTTTATTTGGGTTCCGGTGCTTAAATAGAAGGTTTTTGACACACGGTAGCCTGGGGTTTGATCGCATGATTCGTTGGGGTTTTTGTAAGACAATGATCGGTGCTGCTTGATACAAGCATTTTGCATTAACAGTTAACTATGCATGAGTGTAAACCCTTGTGGTTTCTGAGACCACTATGAATAAAGGATGCATGCCTTGCAAAATTTAGCTTAATAGAGTCACCAAAATGAAGTGGAGAGTTTTGGTAGTGAACTATGACTCTAGAGACTGGAGGTGTACAACTTAAGACGAGTTTCGACGTGATGTGTGCCGTACGGAGAGGCGGCGTATAAATAAACGCACGAACACGGTTCTCAGAATCAGAGAGCACTTCCTGTCAAGTATTTCTGATATACAAGAATTTTCCTTGCACTGACTTGACCCAGCAAGATTTCAGTTAACAGATTTTCATGCCAATAGTGCAGCAATAATATAGTGAAAAACAATTTTATATGAGAAATCTGAATTCAATTTTGCTTAGTTATAAGTGTGTTGGTTTTGTAAACCTAATTCAGAAGTCAAGTGATAGCATCTTAATATACAGAAATACAGAAATTGTTGTCATTAAATGCATACTGCTAATTCAATAAAGTGCTTTGCTCATTATGAAATGTTTTTCTTTTTCATAAAACGTGTGAAATAAACAGGTCATTTTTAAATTGTGTACGTGTTATTTATACCCCATTTTTCCATGTGCACATTAACAAAGTGATTATAATGTTTTAAAAAAATACAGTGGTTACACAATATTGATACATTTATATTTACTATATTCAAATGATCTTTGCAAAAAAAAGAACTTTCAAAGTCACAATTATCATAGCACTTTATTTAGATGAGAAGTATTCTAGAGTCAGTTCTCAAAGAAAATCTAATTTATTTTAAAGCAAATCCACACGTGATGAATTATTTAAAGCAACTGGGATTGCAATGCCATCAAATCGCAGAAAACAAAGCTTTACGCCGTGCTCAAAGATTTCTGTTTGAGGAGCAGAGAATGGAGAAAGAGATGTTTAATGCTAAACACAGAGGGAGAGAGGGAGGGCGAGAGAGATATCTCAAACTGCTTATGCAAAAATAATTGGTAACCTCCATGTACAGTTCTGCACTATTATTCAAATCTCGCCTTTGTTGGCCTTGTTTACAGGATGTTAACTGGCGCATTTTCACCCCCAGAGTGGACCCCTATTTTTCTCTCACACACAGTCTATTCTCACAGCTGTTTGATTTCCAACTGCCAAATGCAGTTTATTTCTGCCTTTGTTTTTGTTTTTGTTTTGTCTTTCTGATTTGCGCCAAGTTCTCAAAGTTATCTTCAAAACTAAACATGTTCCCTTACAACTAGGGCTGTCAGTTGATTAAAACTTTTAATGTAATTAATTACATGATATGACAATTAATTAATGTAATTAATCACAATTAATTGCATGTATCAATATTTGGAGGCAAAAGCCTTCAAATGAAGATCATTTAAAGATAAATTGTTGTGGCAGACAAATAAATCATTGAGCAGACATTATAAAAAGTGGCTTTAGAAGATTTTATTATTATTATTGATTTAATTTTGCATAGACTGACTGACTTGTATTCTTTCTGCACTATATTGTTGATATCTTTGGTCATTGTGTTTTTTCAGCATCTCACGGCATTAGCGCAGTGTTTTAAGACTTGGTTTAAAACTTGGTTTAAAACAATGTTTCGTCATCTGTAATTGATTGCAAATATACGTACATCCTGTTTGAACGATGCTACTCATTTTGTGCATGCTTTTGGCAAGTGTGGTTTGGCGGGGTACGTTGGCTGTAGTTGCCAGAAAACTTGCAAAAAAACACGAAGGTGGCAAAATTGCTTTGATGGTAGGATGGTAGTCTTTGTATTATAATTTGTATAAGAAATGTTCTATGTTTGCAAGCTCCTCTCCTTGTTGAACTTTGAAAAGTGTTAAAGAAATTAAATGTTTTATCATCATTAACACACAAAAATAACAGCCCTACTTCCCACAAAAAACAATATTTACAATAAAAGCACAAGTTATTCATAAAAAAATAATTTTTAGTAGAAATTTTAACGGGTTTCAAATTTCTGTTGTGAAATATCAATATTAACCCCCTTACTTTTTTAAAAATTCACACTTTCATCCCAAAAAAAAGCACAGATGACCTATTTATGAATGTTCATGTACTTTTGCTTCTCTGAATGTTGCCGGGATGTTGTGTGTACAGTATCTGTGTCACTGCCAGGTATGAGAACAAGATAAAATCGCTGTCATTCGGTAAGCAGGTATGCAAAGAACACTCGCACACACACAAAACAAGCTATAAATACGAATGTGGTGTAGCAGGTAAAGTTTGGCGGTGTTCTCGCCCACTCTTCCTCAGCTGGAAGCAGCGGAGTAAGAAGAGGAGGGGTGGCAGCGGGAAGTTCCTGCCATCCAGCGCTCCGAACCTGTGGGTTTGTGCCGGGCTGAGCACAGGTGGGCGCACCTCCACGTTCATGCGGCGTCGGAGATGCGTTCGGAGGGGGAACCAGCTCAGGCAGCCTGGGCCGCTCACGCAGGAAACAGCAGAGGAAGCCACAGGGCAGGCAGCAGAGTTTCAACACCATGTGTGCACATAAGCAAACACGCAAACGCACACTTCTCAGGGAAACAGTGCCTTAGAAGTCACATCAGACTGTCTGACAACACTGTCCCAATTAGGATGCCCCATAAACAAGGGGAAGTGGTGCCTCTCTTGGGACCAACCTCACCCCCACTTCCATCCCTTTCCCCTCTCCACTAAAACATGCCATGGATTGTAGGATGCCACTGTATATTAAGCGCTCTAAAGTGCCAAAGCCATCTATGATAGCACAAGGTGTCGCTTGGGAAAGTGCACTTCCCCACAGAATATGTGCTTCTTGGAGTGGAGTGGAAAACTTTGCGAGTCTGAGTTACTTGCTCTAGCTATAACCCTGCCAATTATCACTGGCTTCTGTGTGAACTTTAAAGCCTGGAGAAAATCTAAAAGTCACTGATGAAACTGATTATGGAAACGCTGCAGATTTGAATGGAGACGGTGAGATGCATGTACATTGGTTCTTTAGTTTAAACGCAGGGTAGGTGATTTGTTCCAGAAACATTTTTTGTTATGGTGGTTGAAAGTCTCTTCACATCCTAATAACAATCACTAAGTTAGGTGGTCTAAATGTATTTATATGTATATATCTCGCCTGTGGAAGATGTAGGCGTCCAATCATTGATACGATGCCCTACCTGCCTGTCAATGTATGTATTTCCATACCTCACACGTCATCAGCATGTTTCATGCTATGCAGAGTTAGACAGACGTCAGTCACCGAGCATCGATTCACAACCAAAACAGCAGCCACCTTTTACAGTTCCTCCTGAACCAAAACACTGAGCTTATGCTGCGTTAACGCCATAACTACCGTAATTTGTAAGAGATAGAAACCTGTGATGTTATACTCAAATTTATGCGTTTTGCTATCAATGCCGAAATGAATCTGCAGCAGTCAGGTGATACAGGTCAGTTCTTTTTAAGTTGTTTATGTTCATTATTATTGTTATGTGCTTTGAGACATGAGGTAATTTAACACCATCTCTCGTAACGCTTTTGTTTGCTCTCTGCTGTGGGCGTTCATGTGCTTTGGAGGAGGTGTGGCTTTGGAGGCGCTCTGAAGGGAGGGTGGGATCTTGTGCTTTCAAAGCTAGCTCGCTATTGCTAGCCTCTCCGAAAATCGCCTACCCTACCTTTAACCCTGTAAAGCCTGACATATGAAACAACACGTCAGAAAAAAACGTCTTTTTTTTTTTTAAAGAACAGTTTATTGAACATGAAGAAAAAAAATGTTTTTTTTTTTTTAATTCTGCATGTGTCTTTTTTGTTGAGTATATTTGATACATCATACTTTTATGGCTCATATAGTATGCAATAGGAAAATATGGAGCTCATACTTGAGAAGGAAAAAAAGACAACGTTTTTAGAATGATACTAAAAGGCCTTTTACTTGGTAAAAAAAAAAAAAAGAACAATCAGAGGTCAGAAGGAATGTAGAAGATCATGCTTTTCAGCAAAGTTTTGATTGTGTTGATAATTTAGAGGCATTCGAAATGTGCATATCTAATGTAAGAAATAGATAATTTATCATCATTTTCACACCATCATGTCTTTTATGGAAAACAAAAGATGTTTAGCAGAACATCCAAGCCGCTCTTATACAATGAAAGCGAATGGGGACTGAAGCTGTCGAGCTCCAAAAATCAAAAAAAAAAATCTCATTTTGCATATTTAAATATGCTATGTCAAAATTGAGAATAATGTCTTGCATTTATGGCTTTTTCATGACATGACAAGTTAGATTATGGTGCTTTATGTCTTTTGTACTTTCATTGTATGCCAAAGAAAAGCAGGTTTTGGTTTTCCATAGACGAAAGAAAGTTGGATTGGATTCACTGGTGAATGACGGTGAGTATATGATGACAATTTTTATTTTTGGGGATAAAATGACACAGAGCACACATGGGAATTCATACACTTGGCCAGATCCTTTGCACTCAGAAACGTCTCATCTGTACATTTTATTTGAATTTCATTTTTCTGCTCTGCTCAGGTCCTACCTGTCTCCTTTGGCAAAAGGCTACATCTGTGTGCTTAACGCATTTCTAACGAGCTGCCGTTGTTTTTCTGGAATGCACTGGAGATCAGTCATCGTGCCACAGCGAGTAAGATCACATTTACATGAGTAAACCATGCATCACTCTGACGCGCCAGACACCTTCTTTTGCAGAATGAAGAAACGACTTGTTATAATTCACAAAGAAAGATTAACATACTTCTGCTGATGTCATAAAAGTGTGCCATGTTTGGTTGCTTCTGTGAAGGAGCAATTCAAAGATCAAATTTACCAACAGCATCAATGCAGTTCCATTCAGAAATGTCTGCCAAAGTAAGACTGATTGCACTGTCTCTGAAATATTTCCGTGCAAGCAAAAGAGCAGCGATCATGTATGAACAAGGATAAACAAGGGGAGGGGGAAAAAAAGATATGAGACGCAAAATGTCCATACAAAATAATGATACGAAAACTAAAACTCATATGGCCACAGAAAAAAAGCGAGTCTATCAAATGCATCACCCTACCGTGAACTGTAAACTTTTGTGCAGCCTGATAATATGATATGATGGAGGCCTGAACAGATTTTTTTCTTCTGTTTTACGGGGCTGGGGAGAGGAAATGCTGTTCAGTCAGTCAGCATGAGTCTATTTAGAATGCTGAGAAAATTCGAGCTCCTCTGTTAAGTCTCCAGTGAAGTAACCAAGAGTAAGAAAATTAAAACAAGACTCTGATCTGTGATCACACTGTAAGTGTGAATTTTAAATTAATCTCAATTTAACAAGCCTCAGTGCAATTGTATGCGAGAATATATAATACAGAGGGGCTAATTGAATATTTTCTCAAGCGTCGATATCCTACTATTTCACTTTTTATTCATTTAAGACTTATAATAGCAGAGATTTAACATATTAAATAAAGATAACAATGGCTCATTTTTTAATAATGATGTTCAAGGTTTTTTTTTTTTTTAACGTAAAAGTTGTAGACCAATCACAAACCACATGGTACTTCCCACAAATAGGGTACAAAATAGTGATTAAAACTTAAAAAGAAGTCACTTTATCTTCTACAACAAATGGTCAGTAAAAAAATAGTTTTGTTTTTTTAACCCTGTTGCCAAAAATCATAAACAAAATTCTAAATGAAATGGACCTTTGGCCAAAATTAAACAAAGTATAACTTTTCGAATGTTCAGTTCATTTTATAACCAAAAAATATTCTAGTTTTGACTCATATTTTATGGACTGATTAAATCTTTAGTCTATCTGACTACCATGGGCCCATCACTGCAACCTGAATAAATTAGCATAAACATACAGTATGTTTTCCCAGTGTTCATAACGTTTACCGAACAAACACCAGAAAAAAATGCTGTCCTTATTAAGATTCAAAACTCATACAGTACCAAATATACACAAATGAGGCCAGCGACCTTTAAAATGAGCTATTGATACGCTCAGTTTGAACCACTGGTACCTGGCTCTCCACACAGTCCAAACTGACACACACACCTAATTTGATTGGCATATTCTATTTATTATCATGCAACCAGATCTCAGCCGCGGTTTGTTTTCAAGGCGCCCATCAAACACCAGGCCGGGCCAGCGTTACAGTGATGTCACCGGCGCAAGTTGAATATACAAAAGTGGTTTGCCGTGTTTAAATAAATGGAGCTGGAATTTCAATTTTGAACCTTCCCTCTTTCCTGTCAGATAATTTGGTTGATCCAAGTGGCAAATGCAGGGCGGCATAATGCAACATTCCTCTTAAGTGGCAGTAGGTTAGACGCTGAGGGGAGGCCCAGATCTCTCCCTTTAACGCCACTCAAACAGACTCTGCCTCTCTGCTCCGCTGCCTGGGGATCATTAAAGACATTTACGGCTCTGTAGAAGTCTCCAACTCGCTTTGATTCAAACTGATCTGGGTCTGGAGTTTATCTGTCAGTATATGATAAATGCTGAAATAAAAACAAATCATCGAGCGGCACGAGAAAGAGATGCTCTGGGGTCAGAGATGTCGGCACCAGGATCTCCCCTCTCACGTTATCGCGAATAATTAAGACACAAAGTTGCGTTGAGCGAGTTATCAATGGCTTATACAGTTAAATGTGTACTTAAAGAGACAAATACTCCTTTTTTAAAACCGTACGTACGACACGTTGAACGGTTAGAGTCTTCAGTCTCATCAGCATGCCCTTAGTGTGTATTTTAATCTGAGCGACTGGAATTATTGCCTGTTACGGCTGTGTATCCTTTAGGAAAAGTGGAGGAACTATACTCGATATCAACAACATTAGCAGGAGAGCTGTTCTCATTGCATTTTAATCAACTTTGCCGGATTGAATTTCAGAAATGTAATTCTGCCCTCCACTGGCACAAAAAAGGTGCACACAGAAAGGCAAGCATTTCCTGTCTGACTGATACCAGGTAGATATATATATTGTGTGTGTGTGTGTGTATGTGTGTGTGGTACATATACACATACAGTTTGCCAATTAAAGCATCACTTACATAAAATCACATGAAGTAAATTAATGCATGTCTTTTGTTTGCATATTACTGGGTTAAAGTGAAGAAACATGATTATAATAGAAAATGCAAATTCTACAGGAAATACATGATTTTCTTTCTGTGTGTATTTAAACATTTGATAATGACTTTTAACCTTTAACAGAAGAAACATAATAATAATAGAATAAAACTATGCAACAAAAACATAATATAAATGAACACAATTATACAACAAAAGCATGATTTACACATTTGATAATGACCTTTAATCTCTCTTTCTTTTTTTTGTGAACAACTTTTGCCAAATAAATAATCACTTATATATGTATGCATTTTTTTATTTTGCAAATTACTGGTTAAAGTGAAAAACATGATAATAATTTAATAAAACAGGCAATTTATTTGCAGAAATTATACAAGAAAAGCAAGATTTCCTACCGTTTGTATTTAAATTGATAATGACCTTTATCCTCTTTATTATTTTTATTTTATTTGATCATTTTTTAGTGAACAACTGTCTCGCCACGTTTTGCCAAATGAAGCATTACTTGCATAAAATCACATTAAATAAATGAATGCATGTTTTTTTTTCTTTGCAAATTACTGCTTAAAGCGAAGAAGCAGAAATTATACAAGAAAAGCGTGATATCCTACAACACACTTAATAATGACCTTTGACCTCATTATTTGTATTTTTTTTTTTTTTAGTGAACAACTGCCTCTCCACATTTTGTTTTAATTCTCTTCTTTTCACTTTCAACATGCATGCGTTATTATCCAACCCTGGTTGATCATGAAACAAAAGCCCTGAGAGGTGACACAGTCTCTCCCAGGAGGCATCGGCAGTGCCCATGTCACCCGGGGTGTTGCCAGGAGCGACGGCACCAGTGTTCCAAGAGCAAGTGGGAGGGGGGTGGTGGTTTGGGGAGATCTAGCGCAAACAATCATACCGGCTTCCACCCCCTCTCCTGATGCTCTTTGAGCACCTTCAAATGCCTGCTCCTCCTTGAAGAGCATCGCTGCTCCAGGTGCTAAAAAGCCACATGTTAATCCAGGCCTGTCTGATAGGCAAATGTCTCTATGAGCCAAAGCATAAATAATAATGATGTCTATAGAGACATATCATCTACAGTAAAGCCTGCAGTGCTACTGGGGAAAAGAAAAAGCCATAGATTAACTAACAGTAACAAAGTCGACTACGCAAAGTGACATCACTTAGCTAAAACTTAGGAGTATTATGAAAACAAAACACATCTCAGATTCATTCTACCAAATGTATAATTTTACTTCTCCTACTGTGAAGGAAGGGGAAAGTGTTTACTGGGATTCCTGGGGAAAGCAGGGGGGGAAATCATTTGGCGTGTTTGCCAAAAATCTTTTGGTAATTACATGTAGGGAGCAGCTTTTCTGACCGCCATGCATTTCTAACAAAGACACCTGCATTTCCAGCTGAAAGGGCAAATCATAAAGCATTTGTCATTCTGATTCGAATGCTCCACTGAGGGAGTGTCTCCGTTATAGCCGAGTCCACAAAAAAACACTTGACAGTGTTTCTCAAGTCTCTCTGGTAGGCACATGTGATACACAACAGAAGTGTGCCTAAAATCTGACCGCGACTCATTTCAAGAGTGTTTTAATGTGTTCCTGAACCCTATAGGAAGTGCTCATTAATTTGGCCAATACACCCAGTGTCACAGTTCTTGTCATGCTGAGGAAGAAAACGAGACAAAAAATAGGCCGTTATGAGAGGCCTAATTTACTCTCTGACTGAAAAGGGCCCAGCTTTTTGCCATAAAGGGCAGAACACTCGACACAGGTGAAGGTTTTTAACAGCTCTCATCAAAAACACTGTGCATATCTTGAGCTCATCTAATATGACTCTGCACCTCAGTTTAGTTCTAACTAATAATGCACGTCTGACATGTGTGAGCACATTATAGGCTACTAAAGGCATGGAAATAAATTGTTTTTGGATAGCCACAGTGAAGTGCAGATCTGTTACTGTGAGAGTGAGTGTGTGCACTAAAGACCTTAAACTAGTCTCTGTATCACTCAGGCCACAGTACATGCCCCATGAATTCCCTCAACTTTTTGACACCCGAGGGCAAATGAAGCAAATGCAGCAGAGATCCTTGGGAGTGTTGTGCATAGACTGCAATCTATTTCTCCAGATGCTCCAAATTTGATCCTGGGTGATTTTAACAAATGTTTCATGAGGCAGTGTTTGCGGAATTTTTATCAATATGTGTCTTCCCCCACACGTCATAATATGATTCTTGACCTTTGTTATGGATCAATTAAAGGCGCATATAAGTCTGTTGTTCAGCCTACAGTGGGGTCGGCGGACCGTCCCTGTATATAAAACTGTTTTAAAAATTGTACGACCACAGACTAAGAACATCACTGTGTGGTCTGAGGAGTCTACTGCATCTTTAGAGGGATGTCTGGAGTGTACAGACTGGGATGTCTTTTGTGACTCTTGCTCGAGTATAGATAAACTTACAGATGCCATTAGTAGTTATAGTTCCTTTTGTGAAGATATGCTAAAGATATCCCCTGTAAGATAAAATATATCCAAACAATAAGCCATGGTTCACCAATTCCCTCAAAGCACATATGAACGAAAGATGTAGAGAATTTCATGAGGGTAATTTGGCTAAAAAACTTGAACTGCAGAAGGAAATAAAAATAGAAGTGAGGAAAGCAAAGTCAAATTACCAAATACACCTTGAGAAAGAGTTGAGTATGAACAATTTAGGGTCTGTTTTGAAGGGGATGATTCTCAAAGGGTGTGAGATCAAGAAAGTTCATTTACCTGGGTATGACTCTAGTAGTCAAATGGCAGAGGATTTAAATTTACGATTTGATGCACCTGAATTTGGTCCTGTGATAGAGTCTATGAAATCTAAAATGAGTTATGGTTGTGCTTATAACTTTTTAGATGAATTGTCTGTAATTAAAGTTTGTAAGGGTTGTAATATGAGAAAAAGCCCTGGTCCAGATAACATTGGAGGGCGTTTAATTAAGGTCTCTGCAGAGCAATTGACCCCAGTGTTTTGTAATATCTTTCAAAGATCATTTGCCCTCCAGAGAGTCCCTAAACTTTGGAAGAAAGCCACTGTGGTGCCTGTGCCGAAAATTACAAATGTTGTAACATTAAATGACCTTAGGCCAATAGCATTAACATCCCTTTTAATGACGTGCTTTGAGAAACTAGTAAAAAAGGAATTTTTATTTAAAACTATGAATCTGTTAGACCCTCTTCAGTTTGCTTATAGAACAAAGCGAGGTGTCGAAGATGCAACAGCAACTCTCCTAAATATGGTATTGCAGCACTTGGAGGGTAGTAAAACGCACGTTAAGCTCTTATTTATTGATTTCTCATCTGCTTTTAATTCCCTACAACCCCATATTTTACCAGATAAGTTAATTACTAATTTTGGTCTTGATCTTAACTTAGTGGGTTGGGTCTTAGATTTTTTAACTGAAAGAACTCAGACAGTGAGAGTAAATGGAAGTCTTTCAGCCCCCCTGATAACATCTACAGGTTCTCCTCAGGGTTTGTCTCCCTTATTGTATATTTTACAACAAGTAAATATAACAATAGGCATTTTTTAAAATTTGCAGACGACATAGTTATTTTGAGTCGTCTAGAAAACAGTGAAATGTGCCATGGTCCAGTGGTTGATAACTTTGTAAAATGGTGTGATGATGCCTATTTGCAGCTTAATGTATCTAAGACAAAATACATGATTATTGACTTTAGAACACAAACACATTTTCTCAAGTCACATATATTAAGAGCAATGGAATTTGTGGAAAGTTATAAATATCTGCGGACAATTATTGATATAGGATTGCGTTTTGATGTGAACACGGAGGCTTTGTGTAAAAAGGGGCAGCAGCGCCTATATTGTCTTAGAAAATTAAGATAATTTAATATAGACAAGACATTGATGGAATTGTTCTATAAGTCTTATATAGAGCCGGTGCTGTCCTGTTCTATTAGCTGCTGGTTTGGAAATATTATACAATCCAATAAACGCACTGTATTCTATCCCTCACAGCCTCATTTTTTGTACCTGTCTAAAATTAAATATGGCGCTACCCTGACTAAAGTCGGGTTCACACTGTTTGATTTTGGCCACGATTTAGCCGTCTGAGACTAATTTTGTGAATACTAAAAGATTCCTCTGATCCTAGGCCAAAATCTGAAGTCTTTGATCGCTAGTTTGACATGTTGGCTGACAGCTGATTAATGACCATTGCGATCAAATTTTACCTCTGACAAAGTTCTGGCAGTGTCAAAAGTTTTGAGGCGGAGTCATGCAGTGTGGCTTTTCCTACAGGAACCGTCAAATCAAAAACCAATAGGAGTGCAGAACCTGATGATGGAATTAGTGAGAACAAAAAAACACATGCTCCACGAACACAAGTTTCTTTTTTTTTCTTTTTTTGAATTTTCTTTTTTAAGTAAAGCCATGATCAAAATTAACACTAGAGATTGTTTTTGTTCGCTAGCCACCATTTCTATCCCTCATGTAAATGCAGCTCAGAGTCACCAAAACGGATTGATGATGTAACTGAGAGTGTGACATGGCTTACAGTGGGGATCACGTTCGTACAGTCTGACAAGCAACAGTCATAAAGGTCTATCATAAATCGGTCTATGTTGTGCTGGAAAGTCAGATTCGTTGAGTCAGTTTGCGTTAAAGTCCAATTCATTCTGGCGAATCTGTTTGTCTTAAATATTAGCACTGAAAAAGTCTGATTTATTCTAGCAAATTGGTTCGTCCTGAATAACTCTCTCTCCTATGTAGTACTGGAATCAGTTCAGTCAGACAGTTCAGATTTTAAAAAAAATATTCGACTCCCTGTAATATATACTATATTTTTGACTCAGTTATGTAAAATGGTGTGTTTTATATTGTTGTATTTAGTTTAGTTTAGCATAGATGTGGCCATGATTTAATGATTATTAAATCATTGGATTGTTAGTTTTATTTTATTTCTATAAATTAATTTTTATGTCTCTAAAGTAACTTAAGTGTAGTTAGCTACTTTTTTTGTGCGTAGCTACTACTTTTTCTTTCCTACAGAAATCTCAACATTCATGTCACGGCCCACAAAGGCAACAATTTTGCCAGAAAGAGCTTTAAATGTAGCACTATGCTTTTCTTGCAGGGTCAAGATGAATAGACAAACATCTACCACAGAAGCAGAAAAAGACGTACTGCAAATCCATGCAAATCGGGAAAGCAGCAAAGAGGGGGAGTTTCTGCCAGGCAAGCACTCTTAGCTTCCCCCTTTAGACCACCATCTTTTGTTTGTTCTGAAGTTACACATATAGAATTGCTATCAGAAGCCAGGAAGGAGTGAAAAAAGGGTGGAAATGAGAGGGAAAAAAAGAGCTATAAGCATTTCAAGCTATTGCTGAAACAATCCAATTACAATGCCTATCAAACTTAGCTTCACAGGTTAGAGCTTCTAATTGCCTGACAAAAATTGACACTTCAGTCGCAACACTGTAATATAATAGAGGGCCAAATTAAATTTGATCGAGGGGCAGAAAACGACGCTATCATTCAGCCGCGCGGAAAAGAGATCAACTGGCATGATATAATGGATCAAAAATGAAAATTATTCATTAATCGCGTTGGGTTTTCCAATAATGGAAATGACACAGTTCAGACGCTGCCGTAAAAACACTATTAATTAAAGGGATGATAGATCTAACAAGGCATGGAACCGAGAGAAGTCTTCCTCCACTCCTCTCCGAGGTGAAGGATTGTGGGAATGGGCTGACTGACAGGTCACTTCTCAGTGTGTGACAAGTGTAATGTGTGTGTTGTGTGTCAGTGGCATGTTGTGGACTTCTGAATTTATTAAAACAAAACAAAAATACATAATTAAAGAGGCCATATTATGCCCTTTTACAAAGTCTTGATTTTGTTTGTGGACTTTACTAGAATAGGTTTCTATGCTTGCATGTTGAAAAAACTCATTTTACATTGTTGCAGCACCTCTCTTCCCAGTCTGTCAGTAACACTCTGTTTAGTTCCAGTCTCTATGAAGTCCCTCCATCCGAAAAGCACAATGTGCACTGATTGGTCGGCTGGACCAGTGTGTTGTGATTGGTCAACCGCTTTGAGCGCATTTCGGAAATGCCACGCCCCTTACCATAATCGCGAGTTTCAACACGCTACTAATGCGACTCAACCAGGCCTCATCCCCACTCCCTTTTTTTGTTTTGCGTATGCCTTGGGCAGGAATTATTTAAGGAATATTGAGGAATATTGTGACGTGTACATTCCCAGAGGAAAATTCAAGACTATAATCTAGGCGTTTTGGCATTTCCGGGAGTTCAGAAACAGTGCTTAGTGATATAGAGAATAACTCCTTTTGAAGTGACTCTGTGCTTTGTAACTTTTCAGACCTTTTTCATGCTCAAACAGCAACATTAAGTTGAAAATGTAAAAAGGCATAATAGGTCCACTTTAATTATAGAATATAATATTTAACATTTATTATAAATAAAAACTTTTTTAAAATATATAATATGTATTTAATATAAAATTTACATCCACATTTTTGGAAAAGCACTGCCTCTTTTACGTCTTCAGAGAAAACACCCCTGGTGTGTGTGCGTGTGTGTAAAAAGACGAGAGACCCAATATTCAGCAGCAGATGAGACGTGTGCATGTGTCTGTGAGAAAGAGGCAGATGAAGAGAGGAAGATAAGAGGAAAAGATGACAGCACTCAAAGGCTAAAGGCAGCGCTTTCTCTCATCTCCTGACCACCGGCTGACCCCGAGACTGAGAGCCGAGAGCCGATGGAGTGACCCGGCTCCCCGTGACCCTGCCAAGCTGAGCGTGAGGCTCCCCAGCCGAGCCCACCGGAGCTACAGCATCACTGATCTCCAGCCCTGTAATTGGGTCAAAGCTCTGCATTGCCTTATTGATGTGCAAATGCTAACTGTCGAGGCATGTCACTCTCAGCCATATTAGAGAACACCTCGAGGATGACTGCAGGAGATCAAGGACGCCAATGCACCATTTCATATCAAACCCCAAACATGAGAGGGGTGCTGTTCATTAAAATTTAGGCCATCAAGAAATATCCAATTCAAAAGAAATGTCTAATTTGAAGTGGTCCTTAACAGTACACGATCATATCTTAACGTATTTAACAACCAGTTTTGACATGAGTAATGGCAACCTAAAAAAGTATGTTCTCACAAATTATGATAAGAATTAAAATCATGGAATGTATGAACATGTCAGCTAAGCAGGAGGAAGCACATCAGTCAGAAAGTCAAAAGATATCATTTGATATTCGATATAGCAGAAGGATATCTGATTTGATATTCATATACATGAAGTTATGAAGGACATGGAGTTTCTTTGAAGCAAAGGAAACTATCAAAAATGGATGAGGAGAAGAAAATAGTACAAAAATAAAGCTAAACAAAAACAAATCATGAAATAGTTCAAATAATGTATAAATTGCTGATTTGCTTGATTTAGATGTTCAAATCTAAAAATGTGCCTGAATGGGCCATAAATTTATATGTAGCCTATTACTTGTGTGTGTGTGTGTGTGTGTGTGTATGTATATATATATATATATATATATATATATATATATATATATATATATATATATATATATATATATATAGAAATACTTTTTTTTAAAAGTAATTAAGATACGGTAAAAATGTACAATTTTCCAAATATATGAGAGTGAGATATAATTAAAAGCAATGTATAAATATTTGAAAATATTACAAATATAAAATTAAAAACTATTTCAAGGGCCTGATAAGACCACGGAGAGACGGCATTCATTATCAAAGTCCATCACATGCAACCAGAATCTATGTAGGTTTAAAAAATAATAATAATAATAAAAAAACAGCAGCAGATAGTGAAGAGACCTTCAAATGGAATTTTTGCAGTGGGTTTAATGTGGTTTTATGGGAAGCATTAAGTTCATTACATTTCTTTTATTGCCTTGACATATCTAGTAGACTGTTAATGTGTTCCTCTTGGTTGATTGTACATGTGCAAGCAGCGTTCCGAGGATCAAAACATCAGATCGCTAGGACTGTCATGCTGTGAAAGAATTTAAAAGTACTGGTATCCCAGTCTCATAATTGGGTATCGATGGCCAACGATTCTCTCAATTTCATCGTTTTTCCACTTGGACAATCTGGTGGAACTCTAAGACAACCTAATTATAACCCCCGCTGAGGAGGCCGGCCCTGAGCAAGGTTTCATAACTGTCTCAACTTTCTCATCCTCTGCAAACTTTCACAGGGACATGACACAGATACTAATCACGTCAAGCCAGTCAGACAATGCTGAAGTGAAGAGTTAATCATGGTATGAACATAACTACAATTTATTCAATGCTACTCTTTCTCCAAATCAATCTTGATGCCTTATTCAGAAGTAGGAAGAGAGGTTTTCAGCACTGCGCACAGGCTTTCACTTGCTATGTTATGATGAACTACTATATGCCTTTCTCCACTGACATTCAAAGTTGTTCAAAGCATTTCTAAGGATGCTGATTTTTAGAAGGTAGCTGTCTGACTCTGAGGTGGTGAACAGGAACATGGTTTGTGTAACATTAGCAACACATTATTAGCTGTTTGATAACATAGTCAAGCCAAAGGCTAATCATATCAATGAAAGCGATACATAAAAGGTATTACCATTCTTATACATCAGCTTATAGACAAGCATATATAATTCACTCTTCCTCTTCTTCTTCTGAATCAGTTTCTGGGTTCAAACATATATGGCCGAGTTAAACCAGTCTTTTCACCGTGTAGCATTTACTAAAGTAAAGTTGACCGAGTGGATCAGGTATTCTGAGCTGGTGTGAGTGAGTGGAGGCGGGGCCTAACATGCATATTCATGAATCTGTGTATACAAAATGAAGCAAGGGTGTACATTCAAGTTACATTCAAGCTATTTCAAGGCATTATTTTAGAAGAAATTATTTTCACAGGAAAAAAATATTTAAATATGTCATTTTGGTGATCAAAGATGAGTTTTAAGGATAAAATAAAGGACTATGTGGGGACTTTAATAGAGCTGTATTATTTAGAGGTACACTGTAACTTTTGGCCCTCTAGTGGCAAAACAAAAACCAAAACTGCATGCATTTTGCGGAAGAACATTGTTTTGGTTGTGCTTCGGCTCTGCGTGACTGTGCAGATTAATATGGTTCTTTCTCATAACTAAAAAAAAGAGAGAGAGATTATCCTACTACTCAATAAACATTCAATACTATAGGCTTAAAAGATATAACCAGTTTAGATGGAAAGGATCTCAAGCTGACTAGCTGAAGTCATTACAGTAGCTTTACCCATTAATAGACAGTATTTCCTTGAAAATAAATTCCAGCAAAGTGCTACAACAACCCATAATGATAACCCTTTACAATAGATAATGCTTTACAATGAACTCTGTTAGAGAGCTACATATGCCAATTTATCAGTTGAATAAAATGCCTTACTCACCAGGTACTTTACC
The DNA here is from genome assembly GCF_963993115.1 of Abramis brama. Taxonomy (NCBI): domain Eukaryota; kingdom Metazoa; phylum Chordata; class Actinopteri; order Cypriniformes; family Leuciscidae; genus Abramis; species Abramis brama. Next base: position 15,934,846 of record NC_139983.1, read on the forward strand.
AGTAATATAAACGCCAATTCCGCTATATATCTGCTTTTACAACATTTCAAATCCAGTTCTCGCCATCTCCGAGAAGCCAAGCTAATGATGATTCTCATTTTATTACAAGGTCTGTTGCATTCTCTTTTTGCCAGCAGACTCTCCTCTGTTCAGTGTTTAAAAAATACATAAACGGGTGATTCCCCAGAGGTTCCAGATTTAGCGTGCTCCACACTGTTAGACTTTTCAAGGGTTTTTTACAGTAACTTACTGGCAACACTGTTGGCAACTAACTAACCTATGCCACTTTCACACCATGGATAAACTTTTCTCTATTTATGGATATGAAAAGACACACACAGGCGAGTGTCAAATGTAGCCAATGCAATTTCCCACGAAAATAATTGCGTTATCACTAAAATATGAATCCATAATAGGCTTGCCATGGGTAAGACTAAAATCACATATTGGAAGAAGGATTGATGATGTATAGACTTAATTACATTTTGTTCATTTTAAACAATAAAGTAATATAGTGTACCTTTAAAATATATAACTATCCAATGATATTTAAAATTTAATCACAAGAAAATGAATCATTAGTGGGACATTATTAAACTTAAAGGGGACATATCATAAAAATCAGACTTAAAGTGCTAAAATTGGGTCCCTGGTTAGTAACTTTGTTTTGGTAAGCCTTTCTCTGCAAGTATGTCAAAAAATAAACTAATCCGATTTCGCTCCCCTTCTGACGTAGGAAGGGGATCTTATTATAATATTATGGCCCCTTAATCTGCACGTTTCCACCCACAACACCGCCATTTGGTTTTCGCAAGCGAAAACAGTGTAGCCAGTTCTAACACAATGAGAAAAAAAAAAGTTCTAGCAAAGCATGCAAACTGTTCTGTTGTTGGCTGCACAGACGAGCACAGAACAATATTTGACCAAAAAAATGTCACAGCTGTCTTATAAGGATCTCAGGGAACTGTGTCAACCTGTGTAAAAGTTAAACATGTTGGTATATGCAAGTCAATGAGATGAATCAATGTAATTCCACAACAACTAAATAAAAGTATCCACTAACCATTCAGAAACGTCCAGGTGCAGTTTAATCCATAAGGCTGCACTCCACTAATGGTTATTTTTGAGATTTTGGATGACTGAATTTCACGTTTTGTTATTGCCAGTATCCGAAGCTCGTGTAAAGGATCAGCCATCTTCAGAACTAAGGCGGAGAACAGCAGCTCATTTGCATTTAAAGGGACACACACAAAAACTGCACATTTTTGCTCACACCCAAAAAGGGGCAAATTTGACAAGCTATAATAAACTATCTGGGAGTATTTTGAGCTGAAATTTCACATACATTCTGGTGACACCATAGATTTATATTACATCTTGTGAAAAGTGGCATAATTTGTCACCTTTACTGATTTACAGAAATTTACAGAAAATACAATAAATAAAACACCCTATTTAAAAGTTATAAAAATGCATAAAAAAACAGCAATAAACAGCATTTTAAAAAAGCAGACCTAAAATGCCATGAATCTTTTTTTCTTTTTTTAAGAATTGCACAATCCGATTCACTCAAGTGAATTTGAATTTCCAATTCTACATATGTAAGAGAGAGTGCAGTTGCCTTGCTTTGCTGTTATGTGCAAACAATGTGTTGTGAAATGTGTCATGTTTGTCAAGCTAAACTGATCCTTGTTGGAAAAAAATTACACCAATCTGAGAGTTGAAAAAAGCCGCCCACTCCCATGAAGCACTGCGAAATCGGGTCAATCCATACGCCCTCAAAATACTGAAATGTTATATGCATATTTTGCCATGAGCGCCTGCAGGATTTCGTCTGATGGTACGCACAGAGGGGGATTTCTTTATTTATTTATTTTAAAAAAGAGCATTCGCGGAAAGACGTCAATACAACAGAACAATGTAACATCACATTTACCTCAGAAAAGCCATTCAATGACCATAAACCTTGATAGTTTGCTAGAAAAATGAGGAACATTTTGATTAATATACACTATATAACTACGAGCACTTCCTTTATGCAGGATTTTCGGACCATCAGTAAGAGCAAAGCCTACTGTATCTCTAGACACGTTTTAAATGTTTTTAAACCTGAAAACTGCAAAAAGCATTGAAATTGCCAAAGACATCCATTTAGCGCATATTCATGAAAACAACTGAAAAACAGTGCTGTTTGTTCTCTCTGTCTGTTTGTTTTAATGACTGAGAAATTGCTTCAGATGATTCAATGGGATGGCAGTAAGAACGTATGCAAATCGATTTAAGAACGTTTTTGCAAACATGTTTGGCCAATTCACTGAAACAAAGAATCAACTCAAAAGAATAATTAATTCACGAATGATTGGAATCGCTGGTTCAGTCGACAGAAATACGGGACATAATACCTGCTGAAAAAGACAAGCTTTGTCTTTTTGTCCAATTTTCTAAAAATGTTTTGCTTCAAATCAAAGTTTGTAGTGTTGTGATTCACCTCTGATTGTCTTGGTTCATGGCTTATAACTCTTTATCGAAGACTATTTTCAAATCCCTATGAAAAAAAACGAATGAAAAAAAAAAACCTTCCAGAACCAACGCCACTGAAAAAGGCACTGTTGCACTCTACATGGCGGAATAAGTCACGCCTTCAAAATAAAAGAGCCAATCGGCGATTGGTAAAGTCATTGCGTCACTGCAGCTGCCGTTAGAAGCAACAAACAACACTCTAGAGCAGGGGTGCCCAACCCTGCTCCTGCCGATCGACTGTCCTGCAGAGTTTATCTCCAACCCTAATCAAACAAGCAACCAATTAAGGTCTTCAGAATCACATAAAAATTAAAGGCAGGTGTGTTTGATTAGGGTTGGAGATGAACTGTGCAGGACAGTCGATCGGCAGGAGCAGGGTTGGGCACCCCTGCTCTAGAGCAACATTCATCACAATTCTGCACTTATGGCAGTCACTTCAAAGATCTGACACACCCAAAGTCCAAGACAGTTGTGAAAGGTATTGAGTGGAAGGACAGTGATAGAGCTCATAGGTATTACAGTGACAGCTCTATATACAAGCAAAACACAACGGCTCGTATCATAAATGTCTAAAAACTGCTCTCTTTTTTTGCATCCTTGTCTTTGTTTTTAATATTGTCTGTGCATAAATTAGCTGGCTTCTGCGACAGATCACACAATAAATAAACTCAGGCAAAATTAATCTGGATTGGTCACGTGGTACAAAATTCAGAGTCTTTACAAGTCAGAATCTCGGAATTACGGTAATTTCAACATGCTGTGAACGCACCTTAATACCAAAATAACTGTCGTAACTATGCCAGAGAAAAGGATGAACATTCTGATAAAGTAAAAGCAACATATATTGCTTTTATTTTAGTATATTGAAGATATTTTACCAGTGCCTTTTTTGTTTTGGAGAGATCCTTTGAAGTAGCTCAGGATAGTTGCAAGTGAAGGGCTAGAAAAGCACTTTCTTGTGGTCCCATCATCCAATTAGTGTTTTCATGATGTCATTCTCCTTCATTAATGTCGTCCTGATGGAGTCAAGAAAAAACAATACTTCATGCACATTTTCTAACTTCAAATTACACTCCTAATCTGAATAGTGATCAGTGACCCTGGAGCTGCCGGCATCGCCCCTGCCCGGCGCAATGAGGATATTTCAGTCCAGAGAACAGGTGGACACCAGCCAGGGGAGACTGTTCAGCCGGCTTGCCCACTAACAGGGGTCAGGGTGGGCCACACGTCACATAAATCAATCTGACGTGTTCACCCAGGCCTGCACTGGCACAGGCCAACCCGCGGCCCGAGCCCCATGCCCACTGAGCTACTGGCGGCGCTATTTTGATGCATGGTTCAGGGGTGCATTTGAAACGGGTCAGCTGACTTTGATCCAGGGCCTGGCTGGAGAGACTTCAGGTGCCTTCTGGTTCCACAGATATCACGCCAATGGTATGAGCTCGACTGCAGGGGAATTGGGCTCTCTGAAAGAGATCCTGGTGGGCAGCAGAATGAATGTGCAATGGCATGTGCAATTCAGGACATCAGTCACTGCAGTTTCCTCATGCCATGTAAGTTTCTTTATGTCATTTATGTGTTAATATTTCTCTAATTTAAAAAAAGGGGAAATGATTTCCAGTTTGATACTTAAGTAAAAAAACAATGGAGAGACTGGGAGTTGGTTGTCACAAAGGTACACAGACAGGATGAAAATTATATTCAATTTAAGGTCACACTTTGCAAGAAGGTCTCATTTTAACATTAATTACCTTACATAAACTAACAATGAGCAATATATTTTTACAGTAATTATTAACCTTTGTTAACATGTTAGTTCACAGTGCATTTACTAGTTTTAACACATTAAATTTGATTTTAATAATGTATTAGTAAAGGGTTAATTCTCTGTATTAACTAGTTGCTTATTAGCATACATACTATTAGGATATTGGCTGTTTATTAGTACTTATAAAGCACATATTAATACCTTATTCTGCATGACCATATTCTACACCCCTTAATCCTACCCAATACCCTAACTTAACAACTACCTTACTAACTATTGATAAGCAGTAAATAGGAATTTGAGGCAAAAGTCGTAGTTAATTGGACCCTAATCTAATGTGATCAGATTAATAAATGCTGTAGAAGTATTATTCATTGTCAGTTCATGTTAACTAATTTAACTAACGTTAACAGATGAAACCCCAAATGAAAAAAGTGTTACCCTATATATATATATATATATATATAGGGTAGGGCTGTCAAAATTGCTCAAAAATGACGTTCGAATATTCCCTCTAAAAAACACACGAATATTCGAACTATTCGAACATCTGGTTGCACATTTTGTCAATGACGCGCATTACGTCAATAACAGGACTAATTAATACAAAGAGACATAACTACTTGTATAGGTAGTTTATTTAAGTTTAAACATATTTGACAACGTATTACCTACACAAAAACAAACAAGTAAATCTCGCTCACTCGCAGGCACTCTTTCTCTCTCTCGCCCTCACCCGCTGCGTTCACACACCAAACGCAAATAGAGCGTCTGGCGCGAGTGATTTCAATGTTAAGTCAATGTAAAGACGCGTTTACGCGCGTCTGGAAGTCTTGTGGCGCGAATGAGGCGTCACGCTCTCCGCGCAAACGCGCATCAAAGTTTTGCTTTTGACGCGCGAATTCAAAATGTTCAAGAGTCCAACTAGACGCGAATCCGACATTGAGCGCTCCGAGCGAGCTGTTCTATGGTAAAAATTGAACTTTTCCTTGACATGAAACGGTAAATAATCAAACCAGTGGAAGCCTGCAGTGCATGAAACTGCTGTATCTAACCTACCTTATTCATGCTGCGCAATATCTATTCAGTCAGTACAGTAGCCTACTCTTTAGTAATGTTTCTGTTTACCGTTAACGCTTCTTCCTGTGACCTGTCCCTGAGGCAGCGCGCCTCTGCTACGGCGGGCGTTTTTCCACATTCGAATATTAATTTTCACATTCGAATTTCTGTTTTTTAAAACTATTCGAATATATATTCGAATTTAGAATATTCGTTGACAGCCCTAATATAGGGTAACACTTTACAGCAAACACTGAGTACAAAACACTGAGTATTTGTTCAATTTTTTTGGATAAAAAATGAATGTACTCTTACATTTTAAAATGATTTACAATCAGCTATGACATCTAAAATGGGGATTAAATGGGGATTAAATGTTTCTAGATGTTGCTTATTTGGTCAAGCGTGTTTAAATTATGTTTCTGAGTTGTAAGTGTGAATGTGATTCTAACCATCTCAGACAGTCACAAAATCTGTTCAATGCCATTGCAAGACAATAACAGAATAATAAATAAAATAAAATAAACTATCTCCAAAGGAAAAAGAAAACAAATGAGAGAAATTGAAGTCTGCATGTCAAGATAATGTCAAATTTGGTCAAAATTCTTATGGGCTTTCAACTTTTCTCTTTGGTTATGTTATTCGTGTTTGCATTGAAGTTTTTCATATTTTCTTTCAAATAATTCATTAATGGCTTGCTAATCTCAAGAGTGGATGAAAGGACTAAATTCCAACTAAATGATTTATACAAGTGCTTCTGAAACTCACCCTTATTAAATTAATAACTCCTGCCAATAAACCATGGGTATCTGCCGTTTAAAAAGTTGAGGAGACACCTGAGAATTCTGCAAGAAATAGGAATAATTCCTCAAAAAGAAAATTGGCTGGCTGAACTTGGAGGATTAAAAGTAATTGTAATTTCCCAAACATTCATTTTGCAAGTGCTGTTGTCTGTAAAAAGATGATAAAATACTCAATGCCCCCTGTCTCTTAACTTCAACAATAGTCAATCAGACCCGCCATTTTACTCAACCACAGAATAAGCTCCATATCAGAAATTAACTTATAGTCGCAGAGGCCTTGTCAAGCATATGCACAAGGGCACTTTGAGGTTGCTCTCCACCAACTGTTGCCTGTTTGATTTTCATCAGCATATTTGATGGCGAATATCTTAATGTTTGCTCTAGGTCGTGGACAGCACAAAAAACATTGATAATTTGTTATAAATCGTTGATTATGCGTAATGTTTTCAGAAGGATTTTTGGCACAGATAAAAACAAACAGCTTGTATGCATGACACCTTGGCATACTGGATTCTGAGGGCACACAGTAGCTAGCTTAACCTAATATGCATAATGCGAGTGAAAGAAATTTCACATCAAGGCTTACAAAGTCTTCATCATTTATTCAAAGGTAAGGTCAACAATATTCAGATAGTGATGTAAGCAACTTACAGTACACTTATTACCAGTGTTGGGAGTAACGCATTACAAGTAACGCAAGTTACGTAATCAGATTACTTTTTAAAGTAACTAAACTAACACATTACTTTTAAATTTACAACAAAGTTACTTTTCAAATAGGTAATGCAAATTTTGTTTTCCCATTTACAGGCATCTCTCTTGTCCCGATGTTGAGATAAATCAGGAGTAAAGCGCAGAGGCGTTGTGTGTAAACATTAAGGTTATTGCAGTTCTATACACTAAATGTGAGCATGCATTTACTCATCTCACTTCCACAAAAACAGATTTAATATTCCTCAAAAGTACTAAAAACTATGAAACTCAGAATATTACCCAAACCTGCAATAATTAAATGTTAAATTGCACAAATATACTTTATGCATTTAATCTCACTTTATTAGCCAATGACTTTGCTGTTGACCTTCAATTATCCAATTCCACCATGCAAATAAGCAAAAATGACTTCACATTTGTGTTTATTTATTTTTTATATTGCTGAAGTAAGAGCGTTTATCTTTCTTCTCCTGCATCCTATTCTTCTGTAATCCAGAATGGCAGCACAGCTGAAAGGTTTGTTTGAGCTCCATCCTCTACTGTACATTTGCATTTCCTTCAGCCTGAGGCTTAATCATTTCATTTTTGGTGTGAAAGGGCCGTTACATTTTACATTTGTTAAAAAACAAACAAGCAAGCCCAGCCCAGATGAGAAAAAGTAACCAAAGAAACGTAACTGTCACGTGTTGTAGAGTTTAAACAACATGAACGAACTAGGAATGCTAATAGTTTTTAATAATAAACATTAAGTACACAGGAACATAAATGTAAACGTTAATGGTAACCAATAAAGAACTAAACTGAACAGGGAATATATATGCAGGGGATAATCGGGAACTTAATAAGATACAGCTGATGATAATCACAGAAACAGGGACATAATCAGAATCCAAGGAAACAGAATCTAAACAGAGCAGGGAAACAGGAACTAATGAAAACAGAACAGAATATCAAAATAAGAGTTTATAACTGTAACAGCAACACATTAATTTCCAAAAAAAGGTAACTAAGAAAAACTATTTTAGTTACTTTTTTATAGTTACAACACAATATTGTGATGCATTACTTTTAAAGGTAACTTTCCCCAAAACTGCTTATTACGGTGACAAACCACCCGGAGCAAAATGAGGTTTGGTGCCTTGCTCAAAGTCATAGTGGCCATAACCAGTGTGGAGGAGTAATTAACTTTAAAAGTAGCAACATTACAAACTACAAACTGCTGTATTATTGAAAAAAATGACCCTCTTTTCCATTTATGACATAGTGGCTCAGGAGTAACAAGCTACTGTTTCAAACAAACAGTGATGTAGCATTACAAAACACTGTTGCAAGGCACAAAAAATCTCATATTAAGCAGTGGAAAGTCCACATCATCACTGAGCATTAACCACTATGCCACAATATCCAACCACACTCACCTGGATGAAAACCAAAAGATCAAGAAAAAACTCAAACACAGCTTCAAGCACAAGTGTTTGAAAACTGATCAGTGCTGGCTACTTTAAAAGACCAACTAAGTGTGTCGCTCTTTAACAACACACCACCCCATTAAGAAAAGCAAAAAGATTCACAGATGCTAAACAAACCGAATGCATTTTCCAAAGTGCATCCCCCCCCACAAATATGCATGTTTAACCTGCCACCACTATGAGATTTCAATATGTATGCACACTTCTGCCAATTTAAATCCCGTGTCACTTTCCTAGCTTTGGGATGTGAGAAGCGAGATTTTCCTGGGGGCATTCAATTCCATCCCACTGACCTTACTCTGGCCTCTGAGCGAGAGGCCTCATGCCATTAGCGCGAGGGAAAGGCTTTTAAAGGAAATCTAATCTCGTCTGCATCTGATCTGTCCACTTCAGAGTGGAGGAACCTGTCCTGGGTATTACAGCAAACATCCTCTGCCACTGTATCCCTTTCTTCAGCGTTCAATATTCCCCCTCCACTGTAGGACCCATTTTTGTAACAAACTCCCTGCAACAGGTCTGACCAGCGGCTGTAATTTCACTCAGAGCGCTTGCCCTCCGAACCCAATGTACAGCAGCACTCGACTGTATCCACACGCTCACCCGAGCTCAACACAGGCGCCAGTTGTTTAGGAACGCGTGTCTGCTTTGTTCCAGGTCTTCTCTTTTTATTTTGGTTAATTGTGGGTAAAGTGTCTCGCTGACAGGTTGCGGTGAGGTGTATCACCTGAGATCATCCCACATTCATTTGGCTTTATACCTGCACAGGCTCAAAACATAAACCACAAATCTCTCTTAAATTGCAGGTGATAATAGAGAGTTTAATCCAAGATTTTAACATGTTTGGTGGGCTTTATGAATTTAGCAGATTTTATCAGGTCATGTCCCCTCTGATTTGATCAGGTATAGTAACTGGAACAGATGTTTCCAAAAGCAACCCTGATTCAACAATGAGTTAATATACAATATTCCAGGGATGCACCGATATGAACATTTTTGGTCGATACCGATAATTCTTTATATTTGAAAGCCGATAACCGATATATTGGCCGATAAATTTAAATCCAAATTTTTATAATTTTTTAAAGACTGACTTTAAAAAAGCACAAGCACACAATTATAATGTTCTAATTATAATTTTATGTCACCTATATGACAGACTTGTGCATGTACTGTATTTTCCTTTTTTGAAGTAATTCCAATCATATTTCAAGCAATTCAAAACCATCATGTTGAACAGTGCACATCTGAAGTGTCTCAGTTGAAGGAAATGATACATTATTTATCGGCTTTAGTATATCGGCCAAATTTTCTTATCGGGCCGATAACGATAACATAAAAAATTTTCATATATCGGCCGATACCGATATGGTAGCCGATATATTGTTCATCACTACAATGTTCTACTGACATTAACTTTTCCAAGGAACAATACATACAAAAAACACGTATGCATAGTATTAATATTGTGAGAGATATTACAAGGCACAGTATGAAGGGTGTAAAATAATGTAAATAAATGAATGTTGTAAATAATGTAACTGTTGGAATGTGCAATCCATTTATTATGCGGGTCATTCCAGTACTTTTTTTTTTAATTTAAGAAAGCATTTCTATAAAACAAAGCAAAGCAAAACAAAGAAAAATAAAACAAAAAACCAAAATAATCTTTTGTTGTAATTTAAGGAAGTATTTCTATAAAAATAAACATTCAGAAATATGTTCTGGGTAAGTTCAGGCACTTAAACATAATTCATAATAACTTTATTGTTTACAGACATATGGAATTGAACACAGAAAATACTCATATCTTTTGACTGAATTTTAACTCTTCTGGCATAAAAATTATCATATCGTCTTCTGGATGCAGTGTTTTAAAATGAGAAAAACCAACTAATGTCATGGTAATGTCAATGGCATGATGTCATTAAGGATGGTGTATGTTAGCTAAAGAGATATTACTAAAGACTGTTAAGTG
>NC_139983.1:15950153-16101864 GCF_963993115.1 Abramis brama
GATGTTGTATGTGAAGTTTTTGTTAACCTTTCCTCGTTAAATTTTACTGTTAAGATTAACAAGCACTATAAATGAGTGACTATTTAATATGGTGAGACCAAGGAGATACATATACATAACAATATGTTTGAACGCCCAACGAAGACACGTTTCAAATACTTAACACGGATTAATCCCAGCCCTCAACTTTGCAAAGTCGAGGAGTTGATGCGGATGGGGCGCATTTGTTAGGAGGAGTGAGTTGGTGAGGGATGCACCCGATAGTCAGAGAGCAAGTGAGAGAGAATCTTTCCCAGAAAATGTTGGCCTAATGAAACAGCTGGGGATGATACAGTTGAAACTATCCAATTGGAAATGATAATTAATGGCATTAGGGCACAGAACGGTTTGGTGCCGCTAAGGATTAGAACACTTTAAACTGTAAGTTTTGTGATGTATCATAACTTTTGTTGTGAAGTTTTTTTCATATAAGAACTGTCAAGGTACTTTGAGGCAAATGCTTTCATGATTTCACACTGTAACAGGTAAAAGAAGATTTAATTGTTTCCAAAAAAATTTATTTGGAAGCAATACTAAGCAATGTGACTGAAAGAGTTTATAATTCAAGACAATATAATTTAACAAGAACACATCAAAATTAACTTCATCATAAGTTTTTAATTAGTGTTTTTTTATTTCTTTTAAAAAAAACTTGTTAATCAGTAAAAATCTCTAAATTAAATGATTTAAGAAGCAGCACTTCATAAGACATTACATTTCCTTAACTATAGAAGAATACAAATTTATTTTGTCTTATTGCTCTGGATTATCTTCATTTTTATTCAAAATGTTCTTTAGTAAAAGGATATTGTTTAAGGATAGATCACATTGCAATTTCAATATAATATAATATAATATACTGGAAAATATCAGTTTATGTAGTGAAGAGGTTTCCAAGAAGTTGAGTTTCTCCAAAACATCACCAAAAGTTGTTCCACGTCCACAAAATTTGAGACGAGAAGCAATTTGAAACTTTAAAATAAAGATATTCTTGATTAAACATTGCAAAAAAATGCAACCCACCCCCAAAGGAAGGAACAGGACAGGCCGGGTTAGTATTAGTTGTCAACCAATGATCAAATAGCATCAACGGGAGGCAACTACAGAGTGCCTTGCTGGCAAAGAAATATAACGTCCAGATTTAATTCTGATACCAAGAAATAGAATTTCAAAGCTGGATGTCTTATCGTTGGCATGTCCCTTTGCTGGACTGATTTCCCTAGCAAAACCCTGTCACTGCTATTATGTTGAACATGGAACCAATTTACTGCACCAGCTAAACAGGGTTACTGGTGCTCCTGTAACCCCCTAAATGTTTGAAGTTATCACAGACGTGAGGGAGAAAAAGCATTTTGAATGTTGGCTGGAAAGGGGGAAGGTTGAAGAGACTGTAATTGAAAAGTATCAATCAAAAACAAGGCAAGGGGCAGAATGGAAGCCATAATGTTAACCCAGTCTGAGGAGCAGAGGGACAAAATGCATTTCCTTTGTATAGGTAATTCACTTGCTCTCTCCAGACCATAAGCCCCCAGCCTGGGTCCTGGAAAAAATAAAATATATAAATCCTATCTCCGGACAAGGCTTTTGGATTATCAAAATGGAGCATGTGCCCATTACAGGCCTGTTTTGTGATGGTATCTGGTCGTACAGATAAGGGCCAACTGGTCAGACGTTTGCAATTTTGATACATGCGAAATAAAGAGCTTGTGGTGTGGATGCACCTTTTTCCATGTTCAGTTTGAATATAGTTCATACTGTACATGACATTCATGCGAAATAAAGAGCTTGTGGTGTGGATGCACCTTTTCCCATCAGTCATTTCATGTTCAGTTTGAATCCAATTAATACCGTTCATGAAATGCATAGGCTTGAATAGAGGCTGTCAATCCAAGATGCAATATGTATTGGTATTAGGAATAAAGCAAATACAGTACAGTAAATTTTAGTACAGTACGTGTGTAAATATGTATATTAATTATATTATAAATAAATTAACTGTAATATAATAAAAAATAATATACATGTGTAAAACCCATGAAGTGGACAAATAAATATGAAATTTGATAAATGATTACAGACACCATGCCACAATCAAATTGAAGCATCCATTTAAGGGTCAGGCTTTTTTTCTTGTTCTGTATTTTGAAATTGATTATTGTTTCATATCTACAATTTCTTCCTCTTTTTGAATAAATTCTGAATGATTTAGCATTAGACAGATATAGTTCCACCAATCAGTCTATAGTTGAATGAAGGTCATACGTGTTGACCTCCAGATTATGCACTTCCAGTGTCTTTAAAACAAGGAGTGTTACCATGCATTACAATAATTGTAAGACATACAAATTCCTTCAAACAAAAATAGTCAAGCAGCTTCCTTTTATGCACTCATTATACACAATTTGGAAATGCAATAGAGTTTTTAAAATATCCCATTTAGCAGACCAACCTAAAAAAAAAAAAAAAAAGATTCACACGTTGTTCTTGCTAACACTGCTATATTCAGAGGTATATAAACCCTAAAAAACAACAACAAAAAACAAATTCACACCATAAGACTTATTGTACATTTTGGTACGTACGTTTCACAACTGTTTGCATACTACTGTAGATCTGTCAATTGCAAGATCAGGTTTTTGACTCTTAAAATAGTTAAAGATTTGGTCTTGCAATGTGCGCTTGAGTTTACGTGAAGAAATACATCGAAAACAAAATTCAAACAGCCCATATCATATTGAAATGCCACAGAAGATACAGTAACTTTAAATTACATTACAAAACATGTGCTCATTATGACTTCATAAAAGTGGGGAGTGTATGACCGACAAGCTAGCTCATGGCAAACACATAAGTCAAAATCACTCCACGTTAAGATTCACCGTGCCTTTCCGAGCAGCCCATCCAGCTTCCTCTGTCCAGTCATCCATCTACCCCCACCATCTATCTGTCTCCGAGCTCAATGCCTACGTGCCTCTTCGCCGGCCCCATTTCCCCCCTTTGCACAAGAAAAAAAAAAAAAAGCACGGCCAAGGTTTTTAATTCAAATTTCATCTCCAGTGCCGCGGCCCGTAAGCTCACTCAGCAGCCACTGGAGTCTAAAGTGACTCTAGGGAGCCCTCTCACAGTTCTATATGCAAATAGGCCTGCACCTGGGCAGTGGAGCAGGCCTGCTGAGAGCTTACTTATGCAAATCTGATTGAGTGAGAGCATATTGCTGGAGCGCGTGCGCAGGCCGCCAACACCTCAAGTTATATTTCACAGGATCGGCTTCCTCTGTGTTCTGATAAAGCGGGGAAAGAAGGGGAGCGGAGAAGAGGGGATAGAAAGTGGGGGAAAAATGAGAGGGTGCTGGCCATTCCAAGAATGGAGGGCTGTTGGTTTGATGAACACCCTTTTCTCTTTCCTAGATTCCACCCTTCTTGGTTTTATAGCGTCAAGGGGCAGATGGAGTGTAAATGACACAGGACCTCTGTAATTTCCTATGCACACTTTGTAAATGGGTTGACATCTCAATATGTCCAACACACCACCATCACTGAGTGTGGTATTAACCCCATGATTAAGTGGTAAAGGTTGGATGCAGTTCAATCTCAAACTGAAAGAAGGCCTTGATGTAGATAAATGAGACTGAGAGCGAAGAAAAATAAAAAAATAAACCAAATGCAAGGCAAATCAGTAACTGAAAACAGACAGGGAGAAAGACCAAGGTACTGTACATAGATGGATAGAAAGACAGACATACAGTGTGTATATATCAGGGCCATTTCCAAGGGAGGCAGTGTCTCCTCAAAAAAAACTGGATGAGAAAATAATCAATATTAAAAAATAACACAACACAAATATAACAAAATGTGACATTAAAAAAAATACTTTGTTTTTATAAAGTAACACTGCTAGCATTGCTTCTATGATTGGATATGATCAGTTATGATTAGATATGATCAGTTATGATTGGATATGATCGGTTCCGGCGATAAATCCATCCTCTAGTTTTCATGCGTGTTCTCGAATTGGCCTGAATGAAGACAATGATGACCTTAATTGTTAATAAATGAAGACTAATTAATAAGTAAATATACAACTCATCCATTTAGATATCAATACAATGTCACGTCAAAATCAAACTTGAAATTCTGTCATTTCCTGTTTAAAAAATAGTTTTCTGAGGTTTTTACGTATGGAGGCGCTTGAAAAAGCATTCAGTTGTGTTCTAGACGGTGGGACAAGTCTATGGCAAAACTCAAGTGTTTTCTACATACCATTCAGATCAAAAAGAAGGTCGAAAGCACTTGTTGGAGGCACAAAACTTCTTTTAGCATTAGGTAAGTGCCTATATTACCAACATAATCCAATCTGAATTTAATAAATACATCGTTCGACCCGACCTAACTGTTAAATATAGGTTATATGTGTTTGCGCACATGATATCAGGAAGCGACGTAATACGCACACGACGACAGGTGTGACGGCGGTGAGTAAATCGAGTTACCCCTCCCACTTCTGCTAGTTTTACTGAGACATCTTATCCCACGCGAATTGGCCATTATTATTACAGACGTCCTGTGGTAACATTACAATCTACCCTTGTAAAACTAATCCCTTCCGAAATCCGAATAGGGCTAAAGACAGATAAACAGATAGATGTGAATAAACACTTACATAGTTTCATAGTACAATTACATACAGGAAACGTATCATTATTATTATAATTAGGCTATTATTTAAAGAGTTTTACCTAAACAGGAATATCAAATAAAAGTAAAACACTGCTGATGTTTGCTGATTTGATTTGGCATTATTGCAATAAACAGACACCTTGAATGACATATCGAGAGAGGAATATTCTGTCTGGTGTCACATGATCAGTCAATCACACCAGTGGATGGTTCCAGCAGCAGCACATCATGTATGGAATCACATTATAATTGCACCAGGTGTAGGAGCATGTACCCGTTTGTTAAATACACAGACATGATTGCATGCACTTTTGGTCTCCAAGGCAGTATATCAAATCGATCATTAATTTTTGAACAAATTAATCCACTTCACTGTTACATAATTATTGGAGATAACAGTCAAGGCTGTTAACATATCAGTCATGACCATATACTGACTCATGGATAAAGACACATATTATTAGTGCTAGACTCAGGGGAATGAACCATAGATTAGTGCACTGGGATAAAAAATATATATATGTGCGATTACGAAGAGTCTTTTGTTTTGGAGCCATTGTGTTGTGGTCTGTTGTTTCTCTCCATACAATTCCCCCCCAAAAAGAAAAAGAACAACAAAAAATGTTTTCTTCTATTGAAGTAGAAAAAGCAAAGGAACTGAAGGGAAACAAACACATTCCTCCCAAAAGTCAGTGATGAAAAAATGCTTTTCTCGTTTGTCTATGCCTCATGCACTTATAATAGCCCAATTAAAGAAAGAAAATGCTTGTTTTCTTTAGGTGTGTCAGAAATTGATTATCTCACCATGCGCAGACACCCCAATGTTCAAAGATTACTGCTGTTAAGCCAAATCAGGCCGTTTATTCACACTGTCAAGGACTCTCGAGCCTAAATTGCTCTAATAAGTGATCGTTTTCACACTTGTTTAGTTTTTAAAGTGCTCATGCAAAATACAATAAAAGGAAAAAAAAAGGAATTGGGGGGTTGGTTATGGAGAGCATGCTGCTGTTCCTTTTAATAAGGGTGAACATGTCATCCATGGCAGTCATTTTTCTGATGGTGTTCCTTCTCAAACGTGCCTATGCAGCTCTGCATGAGCTCTAATGTCATTTAAAAAGATTAGCAGATTTGTCCCTCACTGCCGTCTGATGATGCATCAGCCAATCGCAGCCTTGAAAAGATAAGCCCGACAGGGTGTGGAGCACTTGTTCGCCCATTCCGCATAAAAAGAAGTTAAGGAGAGGAAAGGAACTGGGCAGAAAAGGAGAAAGTGGCTCATATATGAGGATCCCAGAAAAGGTCATCTCCGATGCCGGTCCATCATGCCCTGTCTGCATCCGAGTCTCTGACAGATGAGCAACAAAAGGGTCCCTGCGTTTCTGATTGACAGCTTCTCTAATTGTATCCAGTCATTCATGACAATTTGATTAAAATATTACGCCAAAGTCTCGCCCCCTGTTTGTTCCGTTGCTCCAAATCTAATTTTGATTTAAAAAAAGAGAGATTAGCACCACAAGCGTGACTGAGGATGCTGTTCACTTCTATGATCTTTGTCACCGATGTGATTTTAACATATGTATAACTTTCGTTTCGCTCTCTCTTTTCTTTTTTTGCCACCTATGAAATTTTAACTGGGAGTAGAAAAAGGCAGAACAAAGATCTATTTTCAGAAAAAAATGCAAAGAATATGACATCACTATAAGTTCAAATCACTAATATAGAGTGGTCATCCCAAGATTCTATCAAGATCCTGCTCATACCATCAAAACTTTGTCTAGTTATGGACCTAAAATGGAGGTACAACCAGCCGAGGTGTGACCGTTAACACCACAGTGACCTTTTCTCTGAAACTTGAATCATCGTGTTGAAAACCACATTAAGGTCATATCCATTTTTGCCCAATCTAGATTTTATTGCAATTAAGTCCACTGAGTAAGGCATCAAAAAGAGAAGGGATCCTTGGATCAGTAACTCAATGTTTTACCTCTACCCCAGTGCTAACCTATGGTACGATGAATGAAATATGGCTCTCAATCTTTCTGATAGAGTGATCTCAGCAAAATAGAAATTGTTCGTCCTTGTTTTAGGTCATCAATTCAATTAGTTCATCCACCGCTAAGACTACAATAAATCTGAGCAATTCAACCTCTTCCTCCAGTTAGAACACCTCCTATTACCCTCCCTCAGCCCTTGTGGCTCCTGCCCTTCCCCTGAAAGAAAAATAAATCCATTGTAATATGATAGCAGTGAGCGGGGGCTGATTGGGGGGGGTTAGGCTAACAGCTAGGAGGATTTCGGAAAGGAAAAAATACATGTATCATTCACCTGATTTGAATTGTAGCTCCCTTTTTTGAACCTCTGCCAATTCATTTTGTACATTAAAAATTGGTCAGGGTTGATAAGATTCCATTTTCACGGTTGGCAATGCAGAACTGGAGAAAGAATACAATTACAGACCCCAGAGTAAACTCTCCGAATGTCAACTTGATGTAAATGATCAAGAGCGGCTGCACAAAAGAACAGGCTTCAACTTCAACGTCAACCCCCCCCCCTCCAACTCTCCCTTTCTCTCTTTTCTCTCACAGGGACCTTTTCACCCCAGTGATCTTGCCCCCGCACAGCCGGTTATGTAAACCAAAGCTCTAGTTCAGTCTGTTCTGGAAACGTTGATAGAAAAACAGCCATTTTAAAGTAGGTTAATTGACTTATACAATGTTAACACCAAAAAGCAGGGGTTCCCAAACTTTTTGTCAGCTGAACCCCATAGGTGTAGAGTATTTACTTGAAGTACCCCCTGAGATTTTAAGTTAATATTTCAATCATTTCACGAATATGTCTGTTAATGGTCACATGACATGGAAGTAAAGAGATGCGTCATGCCCTGTTCCCATTCCCCTAGTGCTTTCTTGTTCCCCACTATCCTATCAATAAAAAGAAATTAAGAAATATTCACTCATTGCATTTATTTTGCATTTCAACAGTAAAAAAAAAAAGTCAATGTGAACTCTTTGTGAATTGTCTGAAAGTACACCCAAGGATAAATGTCTGGTAATGAGAGCAGTATGTAAATGTCTCTGGGCACATCAGAATTCAAATGTCAACCTCTTTGACACTAAGGCTGTTTGGAGAGACCTCCGTGCTATATTTCGCTCTGGTGTCATCACCCAATGCCAGCCAGGGCGGAAGCAGCTGCATGGGGCGACACCTCATAATTACAGAGCCGTGCTACCGCCATATTATCAGACAATATTGGCCTTTCTCTACAGTCATCTCCATCTAACCTTTACAGACAGCTGCCCTCTTTCTTTATCACTATTTATGCATATGTCCCCTCAACCAAACAGATTAGATTTCGATAATGACCGGCATGGCCCCATTAACAGGAGCTTCATGTGCGGACATCGGGAAATAGGATGGAAATCAAAAGCAGGTCAGTTGTGCGCAACCTGTGTACAAAGCAAGCATTATCATAGGTGATAGGTCCTGATGAATAAATGCACAAACTACATGATAATGCCTAAATGGCACAGAATTCTGCCCCTTGGATCGATGTCATAGCCTACTGACAAATTGTTCTGGCAACAAAAATGTAATCTAATAAAATTAAGGGTTGTTTTGTCTATAAGAGTATAATTCATGCAAATTTATTTAGCAATTCACTATTACTGTTCACTTTTTGTAATTAGAACTAAAAATATGTTATTGACTTGCCCTCATGTTGTTCCAAATCTGTATCTTACTTTCTTCAGTGGAACACAAGGAGAAGATTTGTAATCTTTCCATTCAACAAATATTTTTTTAAAGCTTCAAAAAGAACACATAAATGCCATTACATACCAAGTACACATACTGTACCAAGTATCAGAAAAGTGGTCCATAGAGTTATTCCATTAACCTTTAAATGCATGAATGTTTCGCCAATCATTATTACATACTCGGGTCTTTAGCAACCCGATCTATCTCTAACACCTTTTTAACAATTTTTAATAACAATTACAAAATAATAAAATAAGGCATATTTTGTTACCTTTCGAAACATGGAAGGGTTCATTTTGAGCAGATTTTCATCATTTTCAGATGGCATTTACATTCAGCATCTGGCTAATGTTCGCGATCTTAACCACATTCACAAAACATCACATTATTATTGTGTATCAGACATTGACACTTTTAGGAATAAAGGTGAATTCTGCTAACTGAGTCATCAGAGATTCAATTATTATTGTGCTTATTGCGCAGACAAAAATATACTTAAACTATTACATATCTCTGGTCTCTAGGGACCCTATAAACTTTACAAAAAATAATTAGAAAACAGACATTCTTTTATAATTTTTTCGTGTTATATTGTTTCTAATGAATAGATTGAGGAATACTAATAAGTTTGATGTCTAAATTAAAAAAAAATGAATGAGGGGGAGGGTAGTGAATGACGTCCTGGGTCACTAAAGACCCGAGGTATGCGTTTAAGTGTTAAATTTACTGAGTTAAATAGTTATTTACTGATTTTTTATTTTTTTATTTTTTTATTTATTTTTTTATCTGCTGTGACTGAATCATTGAGTCAGCGAGTTGAACTTGAGAACTGGATCGGTTTAATTTGTAAACAATTCATTAAGATCAGTTATATGAACTAGATCATCCAATTTATTGAAAAGATCAAACTCAAAAAAACACTGTAAAAAGTGATCAGTTGACTTAACTTAAAAAATGTTTAGGAAACCCATTGCCTTAAAATTATTAAGTAAATAAACATCATGCTTAATCGAAAAAAAAAAAAAGTAATGTGGAATTGTCAAGTTCGCATAAGTACATTTTTTCAATTAAGCATTACGTTTATTTACTTAACGGGTTTAGTAAAAAAAAAAAAAAAAGTGACCTGAACACTTTTTACAGTGAATGATTCGTTTTCGCAAATCAGATATTGCTGCTTCTTTATTAACTCTCATGAAGATGCCAAGAGGAACTAGTGTGGACATTAATTTTTTTGTGAATAATGTCTGTTCCTCACATAAAGCCATCACATTGAAATATAGTGCTTGAGTCTATGGACCACTTTTGTTATACTTTTAAAGTGCTTCTGCATCATTTTTTAAGTTTGATAGCCTCAAGTCACCATTTATTGCATGACAAACAGTGACCTGTAGAAATCTTTAAACCTCTGATGTTCAACAGAATGAAAAAAGTCATACAGGTTTAGAACGACACAATGGTGAGTAATTCTTTTTGGGTGAAATATCCCTTTAAGCATCACAATCAATTGAACACAAGGAGAATGCATATTTCGTAATCTGTACATGGTGCAGCAATATGGACATGAATACAGCGAAACATACCCCTGTGGACCCACTATCAAAGTCACAAGGAGACTAGATTAGAGGAAATAGACCCCATATCTGTTTGACTGCAGTAAATGCACTGAAAAAGTGAGATTCAGAGGCGGCAAAATGGAAATATTGAGTCCAAACAATTGGCACACTCAGATGACTCGTTTTCTAGTTATAGTCGAATCATCGTATCATAGTTTGGCTACTCTCACATCTGTTGCACCGCCAACAGAAAACATAAACAGCACGATAGAATATAAATTTTGCTGTTTGACAGGTGGTTTGGCAAGATGGAAAGTGCACTGAGATTTCTTCTTGTGTGGAGGAGAAGCAGACGGCTAATGGTCAAGCTCCCTATAGCTTTGTTTCTAAAGTTAGTGGCTTACAGTAGGTACTATAAACAGCCTAAATGTTTCCCTAAAAAAAGAATAAGAGTAAAACAAGATATTTAAAGAATGATTTATGAGATTTAAGACAGTTCCCATCGCTCTATCCCATGCAATTAAATTTATTGTGGACTGAAGCTTTAAAACTTAAAAATGGACACAAAAGCATCATAAAGTTATCATTAAAGTGGCCCATAATACTTTAATGCTCTATATTCTAAGTCTTCTGAAGCCATACAATAGTTTTGTGTGAGAAGCAACCCAAAAATGGAATGTTATTATTTTTATGTTGTGAACAAATCATTCATACCAGTTTTGTGAACCAAATCAACTTTTTATTGACGTGAACTGACTCAAAATAATGATTCATTCACGCATACTGATTTCCAGTGAATAACAGCTTTTTTGAAGTTTGTTCATTATAATCAAGTTTTCCTTCTGAAAAGAGACTTGGAACAACATGAATCATTTTTGGGTAATCTATTGCTTTAAGTGTTGGCTCAAGCGTTTTAACATGTCCACTCATCCCTGACTGTATTTTAAAAGATTATCTGTCAAACAACAGAACCCTAAAACTTTAGCATAAAAGTTCCAAAGTGCCTCAGCATGTGATGTGGCTTTGATGTGCTTTAAGTGGGCTGATGAATTTCAAGCATAACATCCTGCTTTCATGATGCTTAAGATCATCAATATTCATTCTGTTCTGACAGCCCCAGTCGACTTTGTGTAACAGTAAATGCTTTAAAGACCGCACGGAAAACATTTGAGGACGTCAGTACGTCTTTGAGATGTGCTCATCAACGAACGCTCGTACGCAGTGTACACAACTTGTGCTGGACACAGGTCCTGAGTCTCTTCTGGAGTGGCTCGATGGAAATGGGAGTTGACACCATTTGCAAAGTGGGAATGAGGATAGGCATTGCGCATAGCTGGAGCGGATGCCAGGGAACTGACGATCTCTCACCCCGACTGGAGAAACAGCCTTTGACACCCGCGTGGCACCGCCATCTCTAATGACCACATGGCCATTTCAAAGAGATAAAGAAACACGCTCCGACAACCATCTGATGGGCCTAAAGCTGCAGCGCAGGAAGAGGAAATGGATCGGAAGGGGTTACTTCATTATGCAGTAAATTAGAAAAATTCATAATTTATCATTACACCCAGCCGAAATGCCACCCGACTGAGCCTCACCCTGTGAAAAACATCACGCGGAAAGAGAGAAAAAAAATTACTGTCAGAGGCCTGCAGCAGCCAACGGGCAAAATTAATATGCAAATGTATGCAAGAAATTAAAAAGCAGAATTACACAGGCAAATGAGGTAGCTACACTTGAATTGTTAGGATTATGAATAATTACTATGAATTTCCTGCTCCTAATATAACTTGTTTTTTGATAAACAAAGACTTAATTATCGAGATGCGCTGGAGAATTTCCGCGGCACTCATTAATCTTGCAGAAAAAACAAGTCCCTGGTGGCCGGCGGTAATGAAGAGAGCGTGCCCTGAATCGGCAGAAAGATCAGAGGCACCAGGGTGCCAGGGTAGCAGGAATGAGTTGACAGTGCCACTGTCCCTCACGCGTACCCAAGAGTGTCATAACTTCTTCCCCTAACTATCAAAGGGACTTATTTATGCTGGCAACCGAGCCATAAGTCCAATTTTACGAGGCCTGAAGCGCTTGAGGGATAGTATGTTGATGCGCTCTGGAAATGCCACTTTTGTCGGCTCCCCCAGCTTGGTCCCCACTGATAGCGAACGGTAATGGACCTGAAGGTTGCTGGCAGAGGAAGGGAGTTGGCACACCGTGGCGCCAACCTATGGGGGGCCATCGGGGCCAGGCACTTTGGGGACACGTGCCATAGGTCTTCGGTAAGAAGCTGGAGTCCAGTGGTGCGGCGGGGGGAGGTTGGGGGGGTATGTCTTCCCCAAGGATAGGTGAGCAGATAAACATGGACGCATGCTACAGATGGCTTTAATGGGGCCTGCAGGTACCGTTTGTTCTTCAGGGAAATCAGCAATTTTCCAACCTTTCCAACCAGAGACAGACAGGACGTACACACAAAGCGGAACCTCCACATGATAAACAGAGGATGAGAGAGATGGAGAGAAACACACACACTAAAAAAAGGCAAGAACACAAGTCAAGGGCACACTCCTTCTTGGCTCACTTGGTGTCATCTGATCTGCTGCACTGGTCCCAAAAGTGAAATCTGAACCCAGAATGAAGATGAATCAAGGGCCCAAGTCTGGCAACAATATTTCAGTTATATATTTATTTGACTGCTCGCTCTGAAAGATATACTTACTTTATGTTTCTAAAGGCATATATAAGGGACTTCATGTGCAGTGTCAGGTGGGATGGTCGTCCATCTCCAAGACATCAAAACAAACGCAGAGCAGGCTGAACAGTTAATAAAGGACAATGGATGACACAGGGATATTGTGAAAATATTCTTGCTCTGTGCATCTGCTTCCATCATGAAGTATTGATATATTATAAAACAAATAGTTCTGGTCTTTGATCATAATTGGTCATGCTTAAATAAACAATATAACAGCTATGATTTTAAATACTTCATTTTTTGGTGTTTGCATGGCAATTAACGAATTTGGTTTTAAAAGTCAAATAAAATAAATAAATTCTAAAATAAAAAATGTCCCTAATATTTAAATTTGTTAAAAAAAGCAAGCAAGAAGTTATTGTCAATATAGTAATGGCTGAATCAAGTGTGCCGCACACATCCTGAAAGTGAAGCCAAACCATTTCGATTGCCCCCACTAGTGGTTGGCTGCAGTATAGGTCATAAACTCCTCCCCTCTCAGTGTAATCGAATGGGACATGAGCCAAAATAAAAATAAATAAATAAATAAATAAATAAATAAATAAATAAATAAATAAATAAATAAATCAGGAGCAGGAGAATGGGTAGGACCTTGATACCGCGGCTCCACATCAGGGTCGCTACTGCGCAGAATCGGGCTGCAAATGACGCAATTGGCACAAGTTCTCAATTTCTTCTACTACAGTGGAAGAACAGTTTTTCTACAGTGGAAGGAAGTGGAGACACATCGTCCATCTTTTTTACAGTCTATAGGCTGAATGGGCCATTTAGTTGTGACTATATTATTTCTTATTTAATGTAGCTACATCAACATGGCCATACTACATATAACATACTTATGTACCTAAAGGTGCAATATGTAATATTGACAGCTAGTGGTTGAAATGGGTACTGCCATACAAATTTAAAATATTGGAGAGGGTTGTTTCTCCTGTCCCCTCAGACTAGACACTTACGCTGGTTACCAGATTAAAGAGACACAATAGGAATGAGCGCAATGGACATGCGATTGACCTAGTTTGTTTGTTGGCTTCCGTGGCTACAATACGCTTTGTTTTCAGCGAAATGGCAACCCGGGGTGTCGAAATACTATGGGAACAAGGGAAAGGAAAGGAAAGGAAAGGAAAAAATAAATAAATAAATTTAAATAAAACAATTAAAAGAATAAAAAGAAAAGAAAAGAAAAAGAAAGAAAAAGAAAACATACACTCACTCTTTACATGCCATAAGGTCTACCTACAAATATAAATTATATTTATGAAAAAACAAAACAAAAAACATTCCCAGATATTTTGTAGGTCAACATCAGATACTTTTGTATCAATTAGCCAACACCGCTGTCACACTGGCAGCTCCTGTCTGTTGTTTCAAAACAAAATCATCTATCCCAGTGATGTCTAGCTTTAAGCTGACAGGGGGCTTTGATGCTGCAATGCAGCTCTCCAATGGAACACTTCCACCCAACACTCACCTCTCACCACACAGCCAGCGCTGTCTGGAGCTGGCCTAATCGACATGAAAAGCAAAATATATCCTTTAAGGAAGCCCTGCCATGCCCAATAAATTACCTCTGAAAAATATGAAAACAAGCCTTTTGACACTTGTCAAAAGTATCATTTCAGGAAAAAGGGAGTATGAAAATTAATAGGCAACAGTTCCTCACAGGTGATGGAGAGCAGGATGCAGACGAAAAAGAGTAGAGGTGGTTTTAATCTTCAAAGGCTGTTCTTCCAACAAGCACTCCATAGGTGCTGTTAAATCCATCTGAAATCAGCACAGTGGACAATTTGACTACATAATTGCCAAGTCCTACTTCCTTAAAATGAACAAAACCTTTAATGCAACAGAGGACCAAAAGTTAGCCAGTGAGATCCCTCTTGTTTTGCAGAGCCTTGTGAACAATGCGAGTGTATTGACTACAAAGTGGCCACAGGAGGTCATGGAACCTCAAAGATTAAGAGACCACTAAGACCCAATTAGAAGAATGGCGACCCAGAGGAACACGGCCTTTTCCCTTCAACCGCCCTCTGTGGAGTTTCATTACAGGAAAGATGCATGGATCTGATCTCTAAGGACATTCTGGACAAACCAACAGGGCTCATCTTCCTCTAAACACATGCACACAAACACACCATTAATAAAACACCCAAAAAAAAACAAGCAGGGTTTATGTCCACGATGAGTTGAGCATGCATGCAATTAGGCACATTGGGAAAAAAGAAAAGACAACAGATGGTGAAGTGTTGAACATGCCATGATCTGGTCAAGCAAGGACATGGCAAGCTGGTGATTACACCAGCACCCAAAAACAACAACTGCATTAGAGCTGAAAATGAGGTGATAACTGTCGTGATATATGACAGGCTACTAGACCAGCTA
Source organism: Abramis brama (assembly GCF_963993115.1). Taxonomy (NCBI): domain Eukaryota; kingdom Metazoa; phylum Chordata; class Actinopteri; order Cypriniformes; family Leuciscidae; genus Abramis; species Abramis brama. The sequence goes on from NC_139983.1 coordinate 15,965,306, forward strand.
GCGGGGAACAGATTACTGAACAACATGTTTTATCCTGGTCTATAATCAAAAAGGCACAATACTTGAGAGCAATTACTCACCCTTATGTTGTTCCAAACCCGTATGGCTTTCTTTCTTCTATTAAGGAGGACTGGGCAAAACACAAATTGTGTGCAAGACTTCATGTTTTCTTCAACCATATGATGGTTCTGTTTGAGAAACGAAACGAAGTTTACATTGTTTTGTTATGTTTTTTCACAGAAAATCTTGGCAAGAGGGGATTCAGAGAAGAGAAGTGATTCATATTTACAGATTCACTCTTTTTTGTTGGATGTTTGCAAAACTGGTACAATTCGGTGTTTCAGTCTTGAAAGCTACAGTCCCCATTTATTGTAAAAAAAAAATAAAATAATGTAGAACTTTTTGTGTTCCAAGGAGAAAATTAATTCATACAAGTTTAAAACGAAGAGGGGAAGAAAATGATGCCATTTTTTGGGTGAACGAATTCTTTAAAAACAGCAAAATGGTTTGTGTATAATAGTACAGTACATACCCATTGCATAAGTTAAGAGTCTTTAAAAGCATTTCTGAGGCTGTATGAATAAATGTCAGCAGAATGCACTACTTTTGCCCAGGGCTTGCCAATAATGTCCATTTGTCCCTCAGCGTCTTATAGAAAGAACTGCCTTCTAACAGCTCGGGAGCCCTAAAGACATGCCTCTGGATGTCCTGGCAGAGAGATGGCAGTTAATGTGTTTGACCAAAGATCTGAGTCCCACAAGCCAGAAGTATCTTGTTTTAATTGAAGCCCAGTCCAAACCAAAGCACCAGGATTTCTAACACATGGTTGGGAGTTATAAATGCAAATTTATAGCCCTCGTCTTGCCAGTAATGTGCCCCTCTTGATTTTTAAAACGCAAAGATTTATATCCACGGTGCAGTGGACACTTTCTGATGCGATGCCAGTTACTGCAGGGCACAGGGGCATGTTTTTGGCACACACAGGAGGCAGGGGTGGGTTCTTGCGGGTTGTAGTCGTGCTCCATTTGCACAGAGAGCGTGAGGGTGGCTGTTAACGGATGTGATTGCGCTGTGAAACGAGCGGTTTGTGTGAAGAGGTGATTAACATAGGTGGGAGATCGCACGTATACGTGTCATCAAGAGGAGCTGTTGATTCTAGCCTGGGGACCAAAGGCAGAGGTTTCTTAACTCATGTACTATATATGAGAGAGAGAGAGAGAGAGAGAGAGAGAGAGAGAGAGATAGAGATAGAGATAGAGAGAATTTAGAATTTAGTTTGATTTTGTGTTTGATTGTTCTCAGCAGGCTAAGTAAAGAGCAAGAGTGCAAAATGCTTAGCCAGCCTTTCGGTTATCATTTGAAGCTGGCAACATATTCTGATTTGTGCCTCATTATTCAAAAAATTAAAACAATTTAGCTCTTTCATGCTAAGCTTGTGCATGTCATCACGCCAATTGAGTGGTGCAGGGATGATGTCAGTACCTGGAAGCCTAATTCGCCGCTGGTTCCTTCGAGATTTTCCTCTGGGTTTTTTCCGATTTATTAGACTTCCGGGTTCTGATGTCATCTCTGCACTAATCTATTACCACGGTGAATAACTGACTCATCCCTTAACTTCTAAAAACAAACAAAAAAAACATGTACTAACATCTATTTTTTTTACATTTAGATGATGTTCCAGTCATCTAATGCTCACTTACAGTTACAGTAATTTAATAACACTTTTAAATGTAACCTTAAGCAAATACCAAAATTAATATCCATTTTTCAAATTGTATATTATAATAATGTGATGCCTAAATTCTCTTATTCTGTAGCATTAGAAATGGTTGATGAGACTTTTTAGTTTTTTACTTACAAAATTGTATGTAATGTTACTATCATTCATTTATCGGTAATTGTCAGTAAAAGGCTTTACAAATATACAAGCTGCAAAGTGTCATTTTATTTATATATTTTACTTTATATATATATATATATATATATATATATATATATATATATATATAAGTAAAATATATATATATATAAAAATAATTATTATTTTTCTTAAATATGTCCAGTGTAAATAAGCTTTTATTTTTAGATTTTCAGTTTTTATTTGTTTAAGTTTTCATAGGTTTTTATTTTATTATATATTTGTATTTAGCTTTAGTTTACTGTATATATACTTCAGAGTAATTTTAGCACTTCAACATTTAGTACTTTCCATTTAAGTTTAAGTTCACTTCTCATCTAATATTATATTTGATTTCATCTTTATTAAAAAAAGGCAATTATTTTCAATAGTTTTAGTTAACAATAACAAACCTGTTTTTAACAAACGCCCTGCCAATGGACTTCCAATGTTCTCTAAATGCAAAACTATAAATGAAATTGTCTGTTTTTACAAACTGGACGAGTCAAAATGATTGTCTGTGGTGATCAACAGCATGCCACCGATGTTGCTGACAGCTTAACTTGTTTTGAACTTGAACAATCCTTTCAAATCTAAAAGAATAATGCGGTTAACAATTCCCCTTCCTTGGTGAAAATGTGCTTTCCGGCATTTTCACTTCATTAAAATTAAAACCGAGTCAATACACCCACTTGTATTTCTACCTACATTTCAGAGAAACATCTTCCAAAGTGGTTAGCCAGGCTTGCGTAGTTGCTGGAAGCCGATTGGCTGATGTGGGGTGAAGGGAGGGAAGTTCAGTAGGCTCATGGCCTCCTCTGAGGAGTTCCCCTTAAGGCAGTCTTCAGGCAAGCTTCAGGACAACACCAACATGCTATCACCACTCTGTGGAAAAACAGTCTGGAGAAGACGGCACTATCCACAGCTAAGAACCCATTTAATTGTAAATTTATAGGTGCATTAAAAGTTAACGTTACCCTGATAACTATTTCCATGCCAACAGGGAACAACAGCCATTCTGTTAAAAGACATTTCAGTACCCGTATAAAAGAGACTAAATAAGAGCTTACCTCTATGAGCATAGCACACATGGCTTTCCATCATTCAGTGAGGAATTTAACATTGCTATACACACAAACACAAAATTAAAATCTAGCAAGCTCTGATTCGACTGAATCGCTTCACGCACACTGCCATCACTTTTAGCTGGAGCTTCCAGTCAAAATAAATAGCAACTGATTGGGGGGGTGGGGGGTGGGGGTGGGCTGGTCTTTGTGATTAGCCTGTCTTTTATCCTGTGTGGCAGGAACATTAAAAAATCTACTTCATTACAGTATACAGCATGCTGTTTTGCGGCGGTGTCCGTGTCCTACTATCCCTAAAATGAAAAGACACACGAGTCACAAATTGTTACGTGCAAACCTTGCGCCTGATGAATTTATGAGTAAACTACAACCCCGTTCTTGTGGAAAGAGACAGAGGGGGATGTGAGCGGTAAACACAGGCGGACTGGTTTGAGGCCATCCACAGAGGGCAAATTCAACATGCATTTAAAGGGATAGTTAACCTAAAAATGAAAATCCTGTTATCATTTACTCAACCTCATGTCCTTTCAAACTTGTAGCACTTTCTTTCTTCTGTGGAACACAGCGACATTTTGATTAACGTTCTGTTTGCTCTTTTCCATGTAACAATGAATCTGCTTTAGAAATTATATAAAGCACCAGAAAATACCCCATGTTACTTAAACACTATATTCCAAATCGTATAAAGCCATATGATAGTTTTATGTTAGAAATATGTTTGCAATGTTCCTCTTTCCATTCAGTAATTGCGACCAGATCAGTGAATCTGTGAGAACCATATCCACAAACGAAACAGGATCAAGTGAATCACTAAAAATATCTGTTCATTAATCTCTCAAACCTACCATTTGAATTTTGTTCCTAATACAAAGCAAATCATGTGACTTCTGAATACTTAGAACATGCAACCCATTCTCAAATATATATATATATATATATATATATATATATATATATATATATATATATATATATATATATATATATATATATATATATATATATATATACAGTGAGGAAAATAAGTATTTGAACACCCTGCTATTTTGCAAGTTCTCCCACTTAGAAATCATGGAGGGGTCTGAAATTGTCATCGTAGGTGCATGTCCACTGTGAGAGACATAATCTAAAAAAGAAAATCCAGAAATCACAATGTATGATTTTTTAACTATTTATTTGTATGATACAGCTGCAAATAAGTATTTGAACACCTGAGAAAATCAATGTTAATATTCGGTACAGTAGCCTTTGTTTGCAATTACAGAGGTCAAACGTTTCCTGTAGTTTTTCACCAGGTTTGCACACACTGCAGGAGGGATTTTGGCCCACTCCTCCACACATCTTCTCTAGATCAGTCAGGTTTCTGGGCTGTCGCTGAGAAACACAGAGTTTGAGCTCCCTCCAAAGATTCTCTATTGGGTTTAGGTCTGGAGACTGGCTAGGCCACGCCAGAACCTTGATATGCTTCTTACAGAGCCACTCCTTGGTTATCCTGGCTGTGTGCCTTCGGGTCATTGTCATGTTGGAAGACCCAGCCTCGACCCATCTTCAATGCTCTAACTGAGGGAAGGAGGTTGTTCCCCAAAATCTCGCAATACATGGCCCCGGTCATCCTCTCCTTAATACAGTGCAGTCGCCCTGTCCCATGTGCAGAAAAACACCCCCAAAGCATGATGCTACCACCCTCATGCTTCACAGTAGGGATGGTGTTCTTGGGATGGTACTCATCATTCTTCTTCCTCCAAACACGTTTAGTGGAATTATGACCAAAAAGTTCTATTTTGGTCTCATCTGACCACATGACTTTCTCCCATGACTCCTCTGGATCATCCAAATGGTCATTGGCAAACTTAAGACGGGCCTTGACATGTGCTGGTTTAAGCAGGGGAACTTTCCGTGCCATGCATGATTTCAAACCATGACGTCCCAGGTGAAAAAGACGTACTATTAAATATATAAAAAATGTACTTGAGTATGTTTTTAGTACAATACAAATATACTTTAATGCATTTTTAATACATTTAACAGTATGTCTTTTTCACCTGGGGTCTTAGTGTATTACCAACAGTAACCTTGGAAACGGTGGTCCCAGCTCTTTTCAGGTCATTGACCAGCTCCTCCCGTGTAGTTCTGGGCTGATTTCTCACCTTTCTTAGGATCATTGAGACCCCACGAGGTGAGATCTTGCATGGAGCCCCAGTCCGAGGGAGATTGACAGTCATGTTTAGCTTCTTCCATTTTCTAATGATTGCTCCAACAGTGGACCTTTTTTCACCAAGCTGCTTGGCAATTTCCCCGTAGCCCTTTCCAGCCTTGTGGAGGTGTACAATTTTGTCTCTAGTGTCTTTGGACAGCTCTTTGGTCTTGGCCATGTTATTAGTTGGATTCTTACTGATTGTATGGGGTGGACAGGTGTCTTTATGCAGATAACGACCTCAAACAGGTGCATCTAATTTAGGTTGGAGGTGGACATTTTAAAGGCAGACTAACAGGTCTTTGAGGGTCAGAATTCTAGCTGATAGACAGGTGTTCAAATACTTATTTGCAGCTGTATCATACAAATAAATAGTTAAAAAATCTTGTGATTTCTGGATTTTTTTTTTTTTAGATTATGTCTCTCACAGTGGACATGCACCCACGATGACAATTTCAGACCCCTCCATGATTTCCAAGTGGGAGAACTTGCAAAATAGCAGGGTGTTCAAATACTTATTTTCCTCACTGTATATATATATACACACACACACATTTATTATATATATTATATATATCTCATACATCATATATATATATATTGTAGTGTGAAGACATTTTTGAAAGAAATGGCATTCCTAGTTCTTTCGATATAGTGACACCTTCAGAGTGAGAATGGTTTGCAACATAGCAGAGTCATGCAAACCACTTTTCTCATTCTTTTATGGTCCATTTTGGTGCTTTAAAAAGTTATCCAGTCCTCATTCACTTGCATTATATTGAAAAAGAGTAAAAAATATCACTTGTGTTCCACAGAGTATAGAAAGTCTTAGAAGGTTATGAGGGTGCATGAGTAAACGATTAAAATTTTTGTATTTAGTCGAACAACACATACTCTATGTTTCTGCGTGGATATCGAATGCATATTGATTTTGCTAATGAATTCCAAATATTTCAGGCGAGTGAGAAACACACAGTGTGTGTAATTAACTTCTCTCCAGCCTCACTCTCCCAACGCTCCAGCCCCTTCACTCGAGCTGTGTCACCGGGCTATTGTGTTTACCGTGCGAGAGTGTGTGCGTGCATACGACACTGTCCTCTCTCTCTCCCTAAGGATGTTGCAGCAGTAGCCGTCTAATGAAGTCCCACAGAAGGGAGCTAAACCTGTCTTGTTTTTTCATGCTCTCCTTTTGGGCCAAGAACTTAATTGGGGACTGAGTATCCAATTAACGCTGAACGATTGAGGGGACTCATGTGGAGAGCATAAGGTGGCTCGGCTAATATTGTTTGGTGCTGCCTTGTACTGGAGCAGAAGACGGTGGAGGCGGGGGCTTTAAGTGGGTAGGAGGGAGCTTTGGGGAGGGTCTAAATGGAACCATCGTTTAGCCTAGTGGCCGGAGGGACGTTTAATATCGAGGGACACTGATCGTTTACTGTAAGTGCTCGCTCCTTCTCCACCCCTGTCCAGCTGCCGCTGTGAAAAACCCATTAGTGTGTTTATGAGCAAGGAGGACACTGGATGTTCACGCAAACAAAGCCGGATGTCCTTTCCGGAGACCAGCACAACTAGGTCACAAACAAATGCGAGGACAGGCAATCGCTTCTTTGGAAAGGGGGGGGGGGGGGAAATCACATTAATGCCACCGGGACAGGGAGTCCCTCAATCCCTTCTTCATTAAAACTAAATAAAAAAGCCAGGTCATTTATCTCTTTCCCTCTAAAGCCATAAACACAAATAGGTTCACTCTCCTATTTTTCTCTCACTCAGTTCTACGGCATATATCATTGACAATAAAAGTCCGCTTCTCGGGATTTACTGTACTAAATTGGAATGTAAAGAAAGAGAGAGATAACAGGGGTAATTGGAAGAAATATGGTAAGGATAATAACACCAGGGTTGCCATTAAGTTGTCCCCTTTGAAGAAGTGAGACACACTGAGGGCCACTGGCATTGCAGCCTAGCATTGGCCGCTAGTCAACGGATTTAATAAAAACTAGCCTTGCATACTGAGTAAGCCAGCAATGGTGGGCGAACCCTGGGGGGCATGAATGAACCCTCAAAAGCGTTTCAGCTGGGTCCTCAAATAACAAACGGATGCTAGATCATTGTGCCTGTTATTAATTGGATTACAATTAGCCAGATTTAACCCTTATTAATGGGGCTCCCATATAGATGACGTGGCAGTCTCCGCTGGTACAGCCCAGCCAGAGGGGACCAGCGCTGGTCTCAGGATACAGCGGGAACCTGGAGGATGACAGTGACAAATCATCATTAAATTACAATAACTTCACGCCATCCCATGCAAGGTGCAGAGAGAGGGAGGAAGAGGAGAAAAGAGAGAGCATGACTACATAAATCATGACAATCATCCACAAAAGGAGCATATAAGGTGGAGGTACTTATGTAAAGAAACATATTTAAAAATGGGAACCGCTATTTCAAAGAGGAAAAAAAAAAAAAACTTTTGCCATTATAAAATAAATCATACCATTAATTGTTCCTGTTTGTGAACTACAAACTGGGAAGGTTAGTATTTGGGTGAATCTCCAAAAAAAAAAAAATTCTAGGGTAAATTTCTAAGGAAGACAGTTTATGGCTTAAGAGTAAAATGAAAAGAAGCGATATCTTTATGTACACTAAATACAAATTATATCTTTCACATTACAACAATCAGATTGATTTTTCATTGCGATATGAGAAGTGGGGAGTAAATGCTGCCATGAAAAAAATACAGTCCCTAATTTTTATGGTCCAATAAGCTTCATTTATTTATTTATTTATTGATATTGGTGTGAAACAAGAACTGGAGATTCACCCATGTGTATATCATGACACAATATTCTGTATACATTTATCTGATAAACAAAACTTTTGATATTATTTAATTAGTTGCTTCTTACCAACACGAGTGCAAGTGTGTATGTAAGCTTTTCTAAATGTGTGCATGTTACCAAGGGGACAGTAACCAGGGCACGCTCAGGAGCACCATGGGAGAAGGGGAACATTATTACTGTGTATTCGGCTCAAAGCCACCACAGGAGGCCACCGTACCACATGCGGGCAGTCTTATCATCAAAAGTGTTCGAAATGGCTCATTCATTACATTTGGTGATGGGGTTAGTCAATCACACAAAGCAATTTTTCCTTTATGTTTTTTTGTTGTTGCACAATACCTTTACAAACTCCAGATAGCAAATGGACAGCTATGAGACGAGACATATGAATGGCTTTGTAGCTTATCTTACTCACTCTCGACCCACATACGACAGGAAAAACCTTTGATACCGAATCTATTCGCTGACACTGCTCATGTTCCCAAAGCAAGCCTCTCCCGACCTCTGGCCTCTCCCACCGTGCCCCCGGTATGTATAAATGGTTTACGTCTTCACCTTCAGCAGCATGTATAACTGCTCTTTTGCTTCCATTTTTTGTCCTCCCAGCAAAGAACCAGTAATGTTAAGGACGTCCTATTTGAATGACACCTCTATTGTATCAGCGGAGGCAGGGACAGCGGTCCTTTGGACTTGAACTTCAACTTGACCTCCTCGCCTGGATCGGATATCAAAACACAGTGCCATCTGGCCCAAGTTCTGCCCCCAGTGTGGGCTCAGGAGCGCAAGGTTAATATCATACGGTTAGGGAGCGGAATAGAGACTGCAATTATCTTCAATTCCAGGACAGAAAATCCTATTATTTGATCCTCGGTCTGACAGATGGAGCGGCAGACACATCCTCTCCCATTCCTGAGCAAACCAATCTGGTGGCTGGAGCCACAGCAACAGAGAAAGAACACAATGGTGGGAGAGGGCAGAGGGTCAGAAAGGTTGGCCCTTTTTTGTGTCAAGAAGGAGTGGTGCTTCATGAAACCTGAGCTGCTCGTTTCTTCTCCTCCCCACAAGCCGGACACCACAATAGAATCCGCAGGGCTGTTTGAAGCCCTTAAGCATTAGCTCTGCTGCTGGGAGCTGGAGAAGCTGATGACGTTATCTTATGGGAAACACTCTCTTAGAGGGGTCTCGCAACCTCATGGTTCATCATCATCATCATCATCATCATGCTGCTGCAAAAATACATTTTATAATCTGCAAAAGATTATAAAATATTTGCACTATATATTAGGGCTGTCAGTGTTAATGTGTGCGATTAATTCAAAATCCTTAACGCGTTCAAATAATTTAACGCAAATAAATGACTGGAGCATGTGAAATTGCATCATTAACCTTTGATGATCTTAGAAGTCTGGAGTTTATCACTCTGAGCATCTACAAAGCACCTGTAACTCTGGTAGGCGGACATTTCTATCCTATTTCTATCTATTTTGCTTCTCTGTTTGCGATCAGATCATTTTAAGTTGCTAAACTCAGGGAAAGTTGTCAGTCCTATGATCCAGTAGGCCTAAGTGAATTCATTCAGACAATCATTCCAAAACAGCGCTAATGTTATGAAAACGAGGGTTATATCAGAGATGGCAGAGATAATAGACTCACGTTGCATTTTCAGTACTTATTCTTGCGTTTCGCTTTAAAACACAAGCTCTGTCATATTCTGTGATTGTTTCTGAAGAGCGCGAATCCTCACGCATCCTGCTGTGTGAAATACTAACGTCAAACCATCCCACTGCTGTATGGCAGCCAGATGATACGCAAACTACGTTTCTCGGCTGGATATAGCAAACGAGCGTCTCGCTATTAAAGACTTGATGGATGAGGATTCCAATCAAGGTAAAGACTATCGGTGACGTACAGGAGTCATAGAGTAAGCACGCCTGAGTCCTTATAATGCGCAAACAAACTGTGTATGTGCGCTCTCAACGCACTGATCGCAAATTATATTCATATTTCAACACTCAGGATAATGTTTTGATTTGTCATGTGTATGTTGTTTCTGTGTTTAGTAATTCTGAATGGCTTCGTATAGGTTACTGTATTAGGTGCATATATAGGTGTATTTTTGCAAAATCGTACATATTTTACGAATTGCCCAATTCGTATGAATTCATACGAATGACCTACCCCTGACCCCGCCCCTAAACCTACCCATCACGTGGGTTTAGACAAATCGTACAAATTCGTATGAGTGAGGTCGTACGAATTCGTACGAATTAGCCATCTTTTTATCATTCGTACGAATTCGTACGAATTGGTCGTGAGATAGTGTTGCATAAATTTATGAACTATGCTATCGATTCCTTATATCATTTGGTTAATTGGTGTCCTTTTGGAGTCTCCAAGTGTCCTTTTTTGGAAAGAAACCTAAATTTACTTTGAAAAAAGCTTGCAGAAAACAGTTTTGTGAGAATCACCTAATAAATCTGATGGTTTACTTTGCTAGATAGTTGTGTCGAGTAGGACGAGATTACTAATGAGCGACACCAGCGCGACGCACCGGTCTCGTATCTCTCACGGAGGAGCGGAAGCATAAAAGGAGCGACGACAGTGAAGAACGAGAGAGGCCAGGCCTGGATTTATGTTGCGTTTTGTTTTGTTATATGTGACAGCAGTCGTCCGTGAGGGGCTGCTGTTTTTACTTTCGTATTATATTTGTTCCATTTATTGTATTTAAAAGGTGCTCTAAGCAATGTCACACGTTTTTTAGGCCAAAACATTTTTTGTCACATCCAGCAAATCTCCTCACTATCCACTAGCTGCCTGTACCCTGAACACGCTGTAAAAAAACGCGGTCTCTGTAGACAGCTCAGGCTCCACAAACGGCAAGAAAAACAAACTGGCCCAGCCTTGGCCACGAAACATAACAAACAGTGTTCCAGCCAATAACCGACAAGAATGACTGGGGGGTGGGGGGTTGGGGGGTTAGTGCGCGTGCACATGAAGGGGGGTGTGGGGAGTGGAGGAGAGAGAAGCATGAAGAGGGAAGTTAGCTAGAGGAGAGATGTCCTAACAACGACTAACGTTAAAATGGTATATTCTTGAGAATTTTGATAAGGCCGTCACACGACCAAAGAGACGACGTTCCGATGAACAAATAACAAAGAATAGGGAAAAGGAGAAGGAACGCGAAGTCCCGAATCTACATCGGAAAAGCGTTCAAAAGGTGGCGAGAACTCCGCTGGCAGAAGGGCTTCCAATCCGACATTCAGGTGGCTCTGTTTTTGCTGGACAGGTGGGTAAATCCAGTTTGTTTTTTTCTAAATGGTTCATGACTGTTTCAGGAAGCACGGAAGGGAGGGGGAGGGGACGAGATGAGGAGGAGGGAGGGTCGAGCTAGCGTTTTGTTTGACAATACTTCGAACGTCAACAAGAAGTGACGTCACCCAACATCGCTTGGAGCACCTTTAAGTCTGTGAACATTAGCCGGTTCCTGCCTCCTTCTTCCCACAACAACGAACTGCGTTACAATAGCAAATAATGACAAAATGAACATGTTAAACAAGATAAATGGTGTATGTTTAATTTCATGACAAAGATGAAAAAGGCGCGATTAACTGTGATGTAAAAATGTAATCTACTGACAGCCCTAATATATATTAAGATAGATAGATAGATAGATAGATAGATAGATAGATAGATAGATAGATAGCAGATCCTTGCAAAAAATAATTAAAATAATTATTGTTGCTTCTTCCTTGCCATGATTCTAAGGTGGCCATTTTCTTATTTTAACAGCTTAAAATGACACTCTTGATAAGGGGCTGCAACAGTCATTCAAGGGAGTTCCTAAAATGCCATGACAAATCCAGCCACAAAATGACCACAATAGTGGTGTTCGATTGCCCCCAAATAGGCACGCCATGTTCCATAAGCCACATGCAAGACCTTGCCCCGGGCATCCCATGGGCCTTGTGTTCAAGGAAAGATCTCAGCTCCCTGCTGAACGTTGCCTACAGTTACTGTAGCAACACTGATGGTCCAGGACAAAATTGCTAAGGTGGACTGAACGCATTAATTGCACTTGGGCTACCAAACCCTATCACTGATCTTCAAAGCATTGATAGTATCATAGCAAACATTTCCATCAGTACAGCCATCTATCAAGAAAGATAATTGACTCCCTGTTAATAAAATTATGTTCAGTGTCCCATAAATTGCTTAGATAAATACGTTTTGTTTCTTTAAACGACACACCCAGCGTGAAGACCATTAGACAGTGAGACCTAATCGAAGACCCGTAGCTCACAAGCAAGCATCCAGGCGTATTTTTTAAGCAGTGTGATTTTGATATCGCTGAGAGACAGCGATCACGGGCTAACAGGGCGGAACGCAAGTTTGAACATCCTCTTTAGGACCCCTTCAGAGTTCATTAGAACATCTACCAGCACTTCATTAGAAATCTTTCAGTGGGCATGAGATACGTGTCCATGTCACATTAATTAAGTCTCCTGCCTCTTCTATTTTCTCGCCGATGTCACCAGCAGTTATTGGGCCTGTGCTTGGCACTCGTCACTTGTCTGAGACATGGAGAGGTTGAGGGAGTCGTCTGAGAGAGCCTTGATGAACGGCACGGACAGTTCGGAGTAAGAGAGCTCGCCTCACGCTGATGAACATGTCTTTTTGATGACCACTAAACCCACTCAATGCCGCTGCCAAGGGTAAATCGAATTAAAGATTGCAATTTGGCCCGCAGACTTGGACTTGGCACTTTCGTTTTGGACAAGTCTTTCGCCCGGAGGATCAACGGCTTAAGAGGCACAGCTTTTTCAACTTACAAAGAGTAAAAGCACAGACTACACTGGCTGAATCCAGCTCATATATGGAAAAGAAAAGAGAAAAATCTGTTCTTTTTTTAGTTTCTCTTCTGTTTCCTCAAAAACAGAAATTAAGCGTGTATCTACATTTTATCATGTGTAGTATCACCTTTGAAAATTGCAGGTAGTGGAGTGTTTAACATTCTCTTGTCAAGCATACCCCTGCTGGGACAATAAATGCCTGTCCAGTTTTGCTCACAGCGGCGGCGGCAGATTAGAAACAGCAGGAGGACGGTGTAGTGTGAATACAATACCGATAAGAACGCGCGTCTTAGCCCCATTGCTATGCCTTTCCTCGGTGAATGTGAGAACCTGCTGTTTTCTAATATTTACACACAACTAGAATCGCAAATGTACCATAACTGCATTGAAAGAGCTCTATCTCTCTCAGCCATGTAAAATCAGTATATTTCTTTTTTCCATGTGTGGGTATTTTGGAATGGGGGCACATGGGGATGGGAATAAATACAAAACACAATAACAGTGAAATGTATTTCTTCTTAAGGAGAGAAAAATAGAAAAGAAAACAGAGGTGGTGTTGATAAATCACACAGAAGAATCTATTCTTTTATGCCCCCAAAAGACAAATGAAGATAGGAGATGGATAAATTTATCAGATGCCCTAACAGAGAAGAAATTACCACAATAAAGTAAAAAGAATGAAGTCTGTGATTATAATTAGCTTGGAACCATCATTGAAGACCTTTAATGTTTACATTCTATCACTGCCAACTACCCCCTCCCCTTATTCTGATACTAACCTGTGGCTCTGAATGTTGGAATTGTAAGACAGAAAATGCCACTGTACCTAGAAATATAAAATTAAGCATGAATGTATTTTGTATTCCAACATGTAGTCAAAAGCTCCCAAAATCTCTTTCGTTTACATGCTTCCGTAAAAGCACTACAACACTCCCATTCAAAAGTTTGGGGTCGGCAATTTTTAAAGCATCTTATGCTCACCAAGGCTACTTTTGTTTTTAGGTTTTTTTAATCCAGTTAAAACAGTAATATTGTGAAATATTACTACACTTTGAAAATAACATTTTATTTTTTATAGTTTATTATATATATATATATATATATATCTATATTATTATTTTATTTTTTTATTATTTTTTTTTTCTGTAATGGAAAAGCTGAAATAAATTTCAGTATTTATTAACGTCCTCAATGTCACATGATCATTATTTTAAAATGCTAATTGGGTGTTCAAGAAACATTTCTTATTAGTATTAATGTTGTGCATACTATAATCACTTGTGCTGCTTCTTTGATGAAAAAAGGTTTAAAACAACAGCATTTTGTTTAAAAATATAAATCTTTTATAACATTATAAATATATTTTGATAAAGTTAATGCCCCCTTGCTGAAAAATAAAAAAATTCTTAATGACCACAAACTTTTGAACAGTAGCGTAGCCCTAATAATGAATTAAAATAATTTCCCCCTTTTCCCGTCCCTGTTTTTAGAGTAATAAATGGAGAACCATCTTCCCATTCCCTAATTCACAAAGTTTCATGAGTGCAGCAAGCCAATAAAAGGCAGTTTCGAAACAAGAACACTAGTTACCGTTAATAACAACCAACCAAGCAGAGAGCCAGTGAAACCTCTGTGAGGAGAAATTATTTTCCAGCATGCAGCCCTCCAGCAAACCCCAACAGCCCAAGACAAACTCTTAGAAACTAAGAGTGGATATAAACACAGGTCAATCAATGGCCACAGTCAGGACCATCAAAGCAGCATGTCCTCCGGTGAGGTACAGGTGGTAATGTTGTGTTTAAGGTTTGCCTCACCCACCCTCCTCCCCCAAGCTGTGCAATCATTATGTACTACTGCCCCCTACTGCGGAGCAATGGCTGTGCGCCCTGAAGGTCAGTGGTGAGGAAGGGGAAGAAAGCGCACAGGGGTGCACTTTAGTCCTCACTGTTGGAACAATCGATGCCGGCATCAGCTCAGGGCTCACGCGGCTCCGCTCTGAAAACAAACATTAGGAGAAACATCTTCCCCCTTCAATGTTCTTGCTGGGCCAACTGAGTCTAACTAGAGTTAACAAGGCAACCAAGGCCGTGATCCCCCCCTCAGCAAGGAAACCAGAGAGGGTGAAAGGTGGGAGACTGGCCTCAGAGGAGCTATGAAATGGGCAAATTGGGCATAACAGCATCAACAATGTTTTTTGTGTACATGAGAGAGAATCGCTAAATCTGCCCTAGGGCAGATGATGATGGACAACTGCAATCAGTTTAGTGTTGAAAGAAAACACAACTCAGGTTTTTTGGGAACTACAAGTTGCAATGGTTTGGAAACTTAAGTGCATCAATTTACCGTGCCTTATCCAGGTCTTGTATACTTTGTGTTTTGACTTTACATGTCTAATTTCACAGAACACGCTGAAGCACTGAGAAATCAAATTCAAAATTTCAGATTCATCTAGGGCTGGGTAAAACTATCCTTTTTTTCCAATTAACAATACATTTCCACTTAATTTCTAATTAATTGATATCTTCATTCCAAAATAACATCGCCTCTTATATAAAAGGGTATATCTTTTGCCTAATGCCTATTTTCAGTAGCACACAAAAAACAAAAATGCAACGCGACTAATGTAGGAATCAGTCCAAAATGGCATATTTACAGCCCTCTGCTGATGCTGAATAATTTACAGCATTAACAGAATGATAATTTCTATTTGAATTCAGAATGGACATTCTAACTGAAAGGTAACCCAATAAATCAGAATTTGAAAATCAAATCAGTATCAAATATAAACAAGACCCTGTGAGTCAGAATTGAATCAGCAGATCTGTTTTGATACAGTGCATTGATTCTTTCTTAAATTGTGGCAGCAACTTTCTTGTGCTCAAAAAAAATACACACCTGAGTTTGGTTTTATTACAAGTGCATTTCCCCAAACTCCTGGAAAACATAACTCTGCTCTTCCAGTCACGACCCTGTATACATGCCATATCTATTATTCATGTATTCTAACCTGTCCTCATCAAATTATTCCTGTCCCCTCAATGTCATATCAAATTTACTGCGATTACAAAGCAAACAATTCAAGATGACATTTGGACCTAAAAATACGCCTGCGAATGCTGCCGTGCGTTATCAAAACCAGCGATAAAGTTACAATGCATAACAAGTGGTGCAGCCACAACTAACTTTTAATGATAGCTCTTTGAAGCCATTTCCTAGCGGAGAACAGGAAGTTAAGAAAGACTCAAGTGAGAGTGACATGGAAAGTAGGACCCAAGTGCTAGTCTTTTGTCTCCACCTGATCAAATGGCAGCCAAGCAGAAAGGCGCAGAGCCCCCTTCTCCAAGCGCACGTACCTGGCTCAGTGGCGTCTGCCACACGTTCGCCTGCCTCGATGCAGGTATCAAAGACCAGCTCGCCTCTCCCACAGATGTCGGAGTGCCAGCCGCACGGCGGCTTTCATAGCACAACAACAAGGGGAAAATGTGGCGGGGGAAGAGTCGGGACTCTGAGCTCCTTCAGGGATTTCCTTATCGGGGGCAAAGCAATCCCCTCTGGACCTCATCCGCATAGGCTTGATTATTCAAGGCATTACAAAGGAATGAAAATAACTCACAACTCAAAGCCACTGTCGTTTTTTTTTTACCTCTTATTTATTATCATTTCACTGCGAGAGAGTGTGCCCAACACCCTGCTAAAGTTTAAGAAAATGCAACCACAGAGAACAAATACAGACCAGACAATTTAAAAGATACAAAAAGGAAACAACTTGAACTAGAGTTCGAAGAGGATTAAGAGTTCTTCTTGGGCCTTCCTCTGCTTTTCTTCACCGCTGGCTCAGAGGAGGCCTGAGCTTCTTTCCTCGCCGGCCGCTTTGCAGGAGTCGCCGCCTTTTTAGCTCCATTCATGTCTAAACAGGTGACATGTTCATTTTAAAATGTTTACCACACCCATTGTTACTAAATTTGATGAAGATTGCAAAAGGGTAAAGCTAGAGATTACTCTAATGTCCATTAACATGGCTTACCCTTTTTCTGTGGAGCTCGCCTCTTCTTTGCAGGGGCGCCTTCGGTTTCATCAGCAGACTGGCCTTTTTCCTCCGCTTTCTTTCGCTTGGGAGTCTTCCCGTCAAAAATAAAGACACAAACATGGGGATGGAAAAGATGGAAGAGCAGTGGTCAATTCATTTGCCAACAGCAACCTTGGGGGAAATTCAAATCAAATATTAAGAAGGGACCCTTTGCTCTATATACACATGGAAACTATTGCATGCTTCCTCAGCACTGTGAACGCTTGAGGAAATGTGATTATGATTCAGCTATCTAGTAAATCCAGAAAGAACAAATAAAATAATTTGAATGTCAAACGAAATACATGTATACTACCATTCAATGGTCAGTTAATAATAAATGTTTCTTGAGTACAAAATCAGCATATTAGTATGATTTCTGAAAGATCATGTGACACTAAAGGCTAGAGAAATAGTGCTGAAAATTCAGCTGTCCCATCACAGGAATACATTAAACATTAAAATATATTAAAACAGAAAATGTATTTAAAATTGCAATAATATTTCCCAATTTTACTGTATTTTTATCAAATAAATGCAGCCTAGGTGAGCATAAGAGACTTCTTTCAAAAATTTACCGAACCTAAACTTTTGAGTTCAATATTGAGAATTTTCCTCAGAACTCCAAACAATAAACTTACTATGAGTTAATCTATTTTAACAATTTCATCAATCACAAATCCTTGATTTTTTTCTCCTCAAATGAAAACTCTAGCATTGAAGCTCAAGTCCTCAATTCAAGGAAATCGTGCTAACCGAACCAGGGGTTATGAAGAAGATGCACTTAACGACAGCAATCAAATTCTCCCTTTTCTTCACTCAGACTGCATAATGAATGCTCGCCCCTCTCTCGGACTTGAACTATCATCCTTACTAGCCCCCCCCACACCCCCTCACATTTCCCTTCCATTTTGCCAATTGCTGCCTCATGATTACCATCCAGACCCTGCTGAGCTGAACAGATTGGCTCGATAATTACATACAATAACGGCAGTGGGCAGGTAACCCTCAGCTGGCATGGGCCAGCTCCCTGGTGGCACCTTCCATATGCAAACTGCATTGTGGGAAGTGAGGAGAGTCCGTCCCCTCCCGTTGTAAGTGCGGCTCGCTGATTGCCGGCCCGCGCCGACTCCAAGGTTACCGTGTCAGCAAATTTGTGATACATTAGCAGGGAATAAACACAGGCACTCAGGACCTGTCTGTGGGAGGAAGAGGAGGGGCCACTGGGATAAACACCCGGTCGCTGGAGAGAACCTGAGATGCAGACGGCTTTGTTGCCAAGAGCTCTTTGTGCCGGACCCCATGAATGAAGCCACAGTCTTATCATTTTCACAAAGTATATGCCATCAAGGGCATCTTTGCGGGCTCGGACAATTTGTTTTACACAAAATACTCATGACGGCTGCAGAATTCACTTCTAAAGATCATATCGCTTGAAATCCAGATAAAACGATTCAGTGATTAACAAGATTTTTTGCAAGTATTCAGAGATGAGGTATTCAGAGTGAGCTCTCATACCAGCTGACACCTTGAGGGTGTTGACTGCAATATAGGATCAAATTACATTCTTCCATTTGAAATGCAGAGATAAATACTAAAAATTAAGATATTAAACTAACCATTCATAAAAATATTAACATCATGACACCGAGTTAAAATGAGGTGAGCAAAGAGCATGTTTGTGTGTCGGCTGAAAAATCCAAATAAGCTCAAGAAACGTTTGTTAAAAGCATTGCGCGTTAATCGTATTTGAAAATCAATGCGCTCGACCGCGTTTCCTACTAACCTGAGCAATTAGTCTTGGATCGTGTGTGGGCATTTTCAAATTTGAATCTGCTTTCAAAAGGTAAACAAATTATATGGTGTTGAATTGGCTTGTTTTTAAACGACGGGCTTCAAAAAGGGACTGTCAGAGCATTTTCAATGTGCCGGGAATGAGGGATTACCACAGAGGTCGGTTTTTTGATGTTCTACTGAAGGTGGCTCTCACCTTGACAGAGGGCGGGCCCATGCCGTTAGTCGACATGGTGAAGTCCAGCTTTTTGTCATCTGTCGCCCCGATGGTCTTCAGGCCTTGCTGCAAAATACCTCGCAATTTTGCATAATCTGGCTTGTCTGTGTATCCGAGAGCCTTGACCTCTTGCATGAACTTCCCCATTTCCTCTGGAAATTGAAAAAGACATTAAGCACAACATTTAAATCTTAATGCAGATGGATTTATTTATTCAGACATAGCGATACAGCTGCACAATGTTTAAGACACTTCTGGGTCAATAAACAAACGAAGAGCAATTATGTGTGTGATTAAGCGCAAGTTACTTGGACCTCTGTCTCAAAGGAACACGCAGAAGTCCGACGTTAATAAGTTGCAAGTGCACGTATGTTTGTGCGTTTAGCATAGACAGAACAGTCCCTGTAGGGCAGTGTCTTCACAGCAGACGCTCACACTTTAACCTTCAAGCTAAGTTTAGAGGAGAGGGGCAGACATTTGTCACTTTGTTCCTTATACTTCTCCGCTCACAAACTGTTGTTTACTGTCGGCTGCTAAAATAGTCACACCAAACAGAATTAGTCGTGATGGCCGTGCTAACAGTGCCGCCTCCCATCACCTCGGTGTTGTGATGCGCCGTGTACGCACAAGACAACAGCCTGAGGAGGGATCTCGCCGTCTGCCGCGCGGCTGTCACACGGCTTAAGAACTGCCATCACATCAGCGACTGAGCAAAGGGAGCCAATGACATCTTTGATTTTTAAATGACACAAAGAAAGAACACCCTAAAGTTCTGCAAAAGTACAGACTGCCACATACTGACTGCAAAACTAGGCAATGTAGAGGTCGAGAACGGAGAAGGGTGAAAAACAAGTTTGTTTAAAAACTTCATCTTTTATTTATGTCACTGCTTTGTGGTCGAGCGGGGTAGCTGATACAATGGTTATGTGCACTTTTTTTGTTAGATTTACTAAACATTTCACTAAAATATTTGTCAACAGAAAATGTGCATATGTATAAAAAGTGATCACACTCCAGTTTAAAGTTAGTGTGAGAAGTTGCGAGAATTAGCACTATATATGATAGATTAGCTCTAATTAAGGCTAAATCAGCAGGTCGACACTAATTATCACGAGAAGAGGCCCTCATGCTCTTGTTTGCGCATCAGAGCTCGAAAGTGTGTCTATCCAATTACTGCTTGGCAGACAAACAAAAAGTACTACTGCAGAATTCACAGGTGCTTCTGCGGTCGCGACCTAGTTAAAAAATAAATATGCTTAAATGCAATTTAGTTGCGAGAAACAGCTTAAAGGGGATGTCTAATGCTATTTCATGCATTCTGATTTATTTACACTTAAAGATTTGGATTCTAGTGCTTAACATGGCCAAAGTTTCCAAAAACGAGTTGGACATAAGACATAAGTATTTCTGTGCCAAATACACTCCTTAAGGGTTTGTACAAGTTTCTGAAAGTTTTTTTCGAGTATGGCCCTGTATGATGTCATAAAGTGTGGAATTCCTTGTATGGGCACTTCTCCCAGAAGAGCGCGTGCACACATCAACCAAAGCGAGAGCAAGAGCACGCTCATCAACGTTCTTCGTTCGGGTTACGGAAGCTGTCGGCAGTGCTGTCATTTTGTTTTTAGACCACGAAATCAGTGTGTTTTGGTTGTGAGGGAAAGATAACCTTGTTCGGCTTCCCAAAGAACCCAGCGTTACACCGTGTCCTAACTACACGTGACGCCGTGCGATAAAAGTTATTTTTTCCATGTTAAGAGTTTTTGTCCTAACCAGCCGCAACGGCGACATGCGACAATTCTATTTTAGAAACGATTTATATTTTTCTGCGACCGCGGCTGGAACAACAAACACAAAGTGTGGTAATGATAATCTCAGGTAGGCTACTGTTTATGTGCTTTATTTAATGTTAAGAGCGTGTAATGTGACTTTGAATATCATTTAGTGCTCCCAGCTTTGTAGCTGTAAAAGCAACAATGGATAATTCACCTCAGATCTTGAAATGAAACAAATGGAAACAAGAACGTTCAAACTGTGAACAAACAAGTATATTCTTTGACAAAGATTGTTTTAGTAACTCAGAAGCCTATGTATTTTTAATAATGTTTAAATGGTGTAATATTTGTGTATTTGATTATGTAGCCTACTTATCCATTTTCTTGCGAGTGCCGTCAAGATTACTCTCTGGTGCTGTGCATTTGCCGCGAGACTCCGCCCACACGTTGTTCTGATTGGCTGTGGGTTTTGATTGATTTGGACGCATCTCAGTCGCGTCACGTCTAGTGTGGGCAGACAAATTATTTGTTGCTGGAATCTTATCGCATCGCGTCTGGTTGGGACACGGTGTTATGGGAACAGTGGATGCAGTTAGTTTTACCAGGGCAGCAACGGAGTTGTGCAAGTGTGTTTGTTTGTTCCCAGCATTTCAGCGACAAATGTTTTATAAACAAGGCCCAGTTTGATGCTGGAATTGCAGATCGTTTGAAACTGAAAGATTAAGCGGTCCCAGAGCTAAAAGATCCCGGTCATGAATCGGAATTGCAGGCGGTAATTAATGTCAAATGTCTGTGTTTTGTTGGCAATCGGCGCGTAAGTGCATATAATATAAACAACACAAACGTATCGAGAATCCAACGTTATCCAGGGATAATGCGATTATGTATTGTACGTGGCTCTTCAGCTCCGCCCACGGCACGCCTCCAGGAGAGCGACTGTTTTCGGAAAGAAACAGTACAGCGTATCTCTCTTTTGAGTATTCATAAATCTGAATACTCTTCAGAGATATGAAGGATGCAATACTACTCTATAGGTACTCAAGATTAACATGAGATTGGCAGAAACTGTGTGTGTTATGTGCCATTTAAGGTCCAATACTATTAACCTACTGTAATACAAACTATATAATAGATATTCTACAACCAAAGTGCATTCATCTTTTTAAATATAAGAAAGTTTCTCCTATGAACTTGCTGTTTTTTTTTCTCACCTGGTTTATTTTCTGAAGTGAAACAGCTTTTCAAGAACTCATCAATATTGTCTCTACATCTGAGGAGAAGAATATTTAAAAATGGATCATACAACATCTTGAAAATGTATCTATTATAATTCATTAAATCTAACCCATTATTATTTGTATCCAGAAATTTGTTTTAAGACAATTAAGGAATAAAATGAATTAGTCAAGTTAATATTCATTGGCCAATGGCAAAAAATAAGGTAGATTACATCTTGGTTCAGAAAAAAGTACAATCCAAAATGCTACAAGTGAGGTTTAAGATTCACCTGAGTTTGGAGTCTTTGACATACAATGGGTCCTGAAGTTTGTCCTCCCACGGCAGACGGCCACAAAGCCACTGGATCATGCAGTAGCCCATGATTTCCAGGTCTGCTCTTCTTGAAGGGGCTGAAATGTAATATTTTCCCCCACAGAGAAGAGCTCTTAATAAAACATTTGTAAGGGGTTGCCCACTTTTGTAGTATTTGATGCAAAGTATCAATACATCAACATTTAAGAACATTATTTCTTCATAATCTTTTTCATCACAAGCTTTACAAAAAACTTAAGTGATGATGTCCTGCAGGGGTAAATTTTTTATAGTTTTCAGGCCATAGGGATTAGTCTAGTCTAAACTTAAAAGTGACGATAGACCTGATTGTTCCAATTTCTTACCAACTCCTTTGTGCGCATCAATACTAGTGAACTCAATGGTCCCGTCATGACACCTCTTTGGGTCTTCTTTGTACTCCTTTGGCACTCCTTCAGGAGAGTATCTATAGGCCAATCCATAATCCACTAAATATACCTGGGTTAAACAAATGGAGAAAAAAAAAAGTCAGAATCAAATTCTTCCTGTGCAACAAAAATGTAAATCACTGCTAACATAATTACAGAGAATTAAAAAAAGACTTGTAAATGAAATAAGGTTACTACAAATAAATCACATATGCAGCTGCAAATAGACTGATTGCCAATTAGCAGTGTCACATATAAAAGAAGTCTGACAATTAGCACTTTGATAGCAGAGTTTTCAAAGCAACAGGAAGCAGCTAACAGGGTTCCAAAGATACTAAAACAGTCAGTGCACAAATTGCAGGTGCACCTATTACCTATTAAAATTATTTGATGTGTCCTGGTTAAGTGTCTTAAAAATAACTGTATACACCAATTTGCAACAGTAAAGATTAACAGCTCACCCACAGTGACAAACATCACAAACTTTTAAGAAAAACTACTTAAACTATAACTTTATGTCATGCAGTGTACAAAGCTGCATGACAAACACACAGAAATATTATCAAGAACAAAAGTGTCCTCCCTAGGCATCTGAAAATATATATAGTCTGATGAGACCTTTTTTTCCTTGCGTTTTACATCTGGACATGTTTATGTTTAGAGATCAAAATGTCTTCAACCCACACTTGCCAACTGTTAAACAGTTTGTAGGATGGTCATCTATCTCATTATTCCTCTACAAGTTTGTAGAAATGGTTGTAAAAAAAATGGCTCAAGGTTATGGTGCCAAGAACCCTAGGTTGATTTTACTCCGAACCATCCCTTTAATCACATTACTACCGCTCTGACATGTGTTGTGCACAGATGTACACGAATGCCGTGTGTTGTTCACACAACTTCATGAATGAACTCCATGGCATTATTCTGAATTTTTCTCTTCTCCAAATTACTAAACTCTGTCAACACAACTTGCAGTGTATGCAAACCTGGCATTGCGATGTTCATCATGGCGCCGAATAATATCCAGTACATCCATATAAATGTATTTTGAATTTGATGTGAGTAGATTTAAACAATGGCCAGTAACATGCATACTGTATGCCTATCTGAGTGTGGTATAACCATACTTATTAGCAGATAATCAAAATAATGAAAATTGCATGTAAACTGGAGTAAAGAGTTCTGCTTGTGTCTTACTGCGATCGACCTTGATTATTAGAAATAATCACATTATTGGTGCACATGTAAACAGTCACTGATGTCTACGGTAGTGATCAAAACAGAGCAAATTACCTTATGAAAGTAACTTGGCGCTTCAATAAACGATTGTATCGATTACATTGTTACAATCGCCACCTGGTAACAATGGTGAAATGAAATACCATTCATTCAAGAGACTTGTTAAAAAACGCTGATTCATCCAGTAATGAAACAAGTGAAGTATTTATAATTCAGTCATTGAATCATTCATTCAAAAACTTTTTATTTTTTTTATAATTTATTCAGATTAACTAAATGTTTTAAATAGACTGCAGCCATTAACATTTTGTCAGAATCTCCAGTAAATTATTTTTAGTTGCCAAATCGTGGTAACATTGAAACAAAACAAAAAAATACTCTCAATGTAACCAGAATCATGCAGCTCTATACAAGGATGAGTCAAACCTTTTTATTTCCAGTCTAATCTAAAGATCTGCATTTGATCGACTTTTTCAGGATATTCTGGACAGAGTTCTGTTTTTGCACCCTCGTCCATCTTTCACTTATAAAGTGTATGCATAATAAATTTACGAAATAACATTTATTTTTTAAAAAGCGGCAAATGTGTCTTTAACTACACGTTTACCTTGTAAAAGAAACTCGAATCCATTCAAGTGGTTACTGATTGATCACCTTACTAAAATTTATGTTAACATTACTTTCAGATGTTAATTTAGGATAACTTGTGATTTTACTCTGTAAAAGATTGTCAGACTGATTTTAACTCTAACTCATGAGTTTGAGTCTTTTTGAATCATTTGTTATAAGAACCAGTTCATAAGAGTAATTTACATCAGTTCAGAATTCAGTTTTTACTATTAGTTTTAAAAAGCATTCTTATGTTCCTATCATACAATAACACTTCAAATCATTCCTATATCTGATTGAAATGTAAATATAACTAGACATTCGTATTATTTAGTTTACAACCGGTGCATTTCAGTGTCTGTGTACTTAACACACATTTATAAAACACAGAAATACATGTATTCAGAAGCAAAGAAAAGACCCAAGTAATTTAAAAAAAAGATGCTCAGACTCACCAAGTAAGCAACGACTAATCCCAAGAGGCCGAGTTTTAAATTGTGACTTTAAAAATAGCATCTTAATAATACACCACTGATACATTATTAATCTTCAAATTAAATATTTGCCCCTGCCCAGTCCCCCCAACCTTATTTGCTAGAGACAGCTTCAATACTGTCTCTAATCTCTTCAGTTTATGAGCCGCATTAAAGGCTTAAATTGTTTTGCTTTTTTCCCACCCAAATCTCATTAACAGATGGAAAAAAAAAATAAGACAAGTAGTTTCTTACATTGCAAATCACTGGTACTCCAATTAAAAGAAGTAGGAGCTCTGTACAGTCATGCAGTTTACACACCCTGTCTATGTCTCTACAGTTAGAGCTGTACAGCCATGGCAACAGAGATCTGTTAAACATGTGGAAGGCTTGAAACAAACCTGATTGGGGTTGGTGTAGGACAGAAGAAGGTTGGAGGCTTTGATGTCTGCATGCACATATTCATGGTCATGGATGTACTCCAGAATGTCAAGCTAGAGATGAAAGATGTGAGAATATGAGATTTTATAACAATACTGGAATATAAGATTTTCTCTCACCGCATGCAATGCCACAAACAGTCATGTTGAAGATTTCTGTGCATCTTTAAAAGGTTTTTAACGAAGTTTAATAGTTATAAAAATGAATTGTGCTTATTGACATATGTTGAATAATTATTTGTATATTATTTTATAGAAGAGTGGCCTCCCTCATTGCTCATTTTATTTTAGTAACCCTACCTATTATTGGAAATTTTGGTTGCGAATATGACATATGTGAAGGGTATTTCAATGACATGAAATATTTGCTTTGTCAAAATGTTAATATGAAGTACAATGTCATACCTGTCAGTGAAACAAACAAAACATAACATGATGCACCATTAAACTTTCAGCAGTTTACTTATTCTGATAGAGGTACACTTAGAAGAAACCTACAAGTCTGAGACCCAGCTGAAGAACCAGTTTCCTTGGAAATTTCTTAGCATTTTCCTCAAATTTCTTCTGTAGATCTGTTCCAAATCGATCCATAACCATAAATCTGTACCTGTCATGAAGATTAATGTGAAATCATTACATTTAAGTGGCATTCTTGTGTGTTCAAATGATCAAAGACATGTGTAACTTCCTAAACATTTTATTAATAAGAAAAAGAAAAAAAAATTGGGAAAAATTAAAAAAAATGTTATTCATTATGTAATACATTTGAAAATTGTGATTTTTCTTTCTTCCTACCTCTTACCACCTTTCTCATGAAAACCAGAGCCCCAATATTTTGGAACTCCCAAATACTCAATTTTCCTTGACTTCATCCAAGACCCAACTGAATCAAAATATAAAACATTCTGTCACAAACATGATTCACAACACATAAACTATTCCACTTCCCAGTGAAAAGAAGAAACACTACAGTGAAACATCAGTCCTAAAACTGAACTAAGACGATCACACTAACAGTTAAATGCAATCACATGATCAATTCATAAAGGCAAATTATTCTAAACTTATTCTTTAAACTTGTTGGTGCTCAAAGTAATATAAAAGTATTCCCCTGGGAACAAACTGTGAGTGTGCCGCAAGGTAATCTGCTGGTGGGACAAATATTTACCAACATTACAATATTCCAATGAATAAAACATGAGCATCCCTTAGTAATATAGCAGTTAATTGTCAAGGGAGACTGACATTTGGATTGTTATTAAATAAAGCGCAATACTGTGGCCTTGGGGCAGCCATAAGAGCCACCAAAAGCAGAGAGTTGTGGTTTGTCTGTCTTCATAAGGCCCTCAATGGTGAGCTCAGAACTTTCTTTAATTAAAAGAGTTGCTCTTCGACTTTTTTTCAGCCTGGCTCATCATGCATATGAGAGTGTGTTTGCAGTCACAAGGGCATACTTAGATCAGGTTTGGCAGCTCGCATGTAGAACTTCAGTTCAGAGAAGAGAGGGCCATTGTCACTTGGCTCCTGCAAGATAGTCAAAATAAGCACCAAAAATAAATGACATTTAGAAAAGAAGAAGAATCGTGAACCCTCATACATTTTAAAAAACCCTGTAGAGGGAAAGTGTACTTCCATTATCACATATCCACGTCATGCCATTTTAACAAAGCACAAAATTAACTATCTTATTTGGAATGCTTGTAAAATGTAAACATTTTCCTCAATAAAATGTGATTGCTACAAGCTAGGTGGTTGCTTCTCTATTGTATTATGGTCTCTGGCACTTTTTTTGTTTATTTAATAATAATTATAATAAATAATAATAATAATTTATTTAATTGTTTATTTTCTATTGTATTCTATTTTTTTCTTCTAGTTAAGGCCACAGAAATTCTTCTATTAATAAACAACATTACATTGAAATTCTGACCACCCAAACTGTCCCTTACCACTTTAATGACATAAGGTGCATCAGTGCCAACAGATCCTGAAGAGTCTTCATTAGCTAAAAGGAAATATGACAAATTTACATTTGCACAACTGATAAATGAATCCAAATAAAGCTTTAGAATTTCCTACTGTAAAAAAAAAATCTTACCGAGATACAGTAGGCCAAAACCTCCCTGCCCAACAGCAGATCCAAGCTTCCATTTTTTCTTTGCGTTATCTGTAAGGACTTCTCCAGGTGGGAATTCTTCAGCCAGTTTCCTCTTGGGTGGAGCTCTCGCTTTCTTCACCCCACCTGCCTTGGACTTGGGTGGCATTTTTCTTAAATGTATCAAGAGAAACTCAAGCATCATTACAACTGAATTTGGGACCACTAGGGTTTAGGACTAGGCGGCATATGGAGTTTGTATGATATATCGATATATTCTTATAAATGATATAGGATGAGATGAGGCAATACGGTTTATATATCCAGTAGTCTGATATTACTAGGACACTGAGTGAGCTGCTGTGGGGAAAGTGCATAATCCAATTTGTCCTAAACATGAGACATGCTTTATATTACGGGCTTCAAAATAACTCGTAAGATATAGTTAAAACGTATAGTTTAAAGGGATACTCCACTTTTTTTGGAAATAGGCTCATTTTACAACTCCCCCAGAGTTAAAGTTTTACCGTTTACAAGTTTTAAATAGGAAAAATATCGAAACTCTTTGGTCATTTTTTTGAGAGAGATGCTAATGGTCATGTCCAATTCAATGATCTATGCTAAGCTATGCTAAAAGTGGTACTGCCAGACCCGGAGATCGGCTGAATGGATTCGAAAACGGTAAAACTCAACTCTTTAACTCTGGGGGAGTTGTAAAATGAGCCTATTTCAAAAAAAAAGTGGAGTATCCCTTTAAAGTGGCTTGCTCTGACAGATACTTGTGCTGTTTAATGTGTTTGAGATTAGGTGTCTGTCTTAGTGCATAACTTACTTTTCACAGGTATATTTTTATTTTTGCTAAAGTCTCTGCTAAATTTCACAGACTTCAAGTGCCATCTTACACATTGCATCAGCCTACATGGTTACAATCACTATATTCATTTTCATAGCCTTTAAATTTGAGGACAACATTGGGCAGGATGTGAAATAAAAAAAACTAGAAAATGAATTGTGTTATTCAAATAGAAAAAAAGTAGAAAATACATATTATATATATAATATATATACTGTATATCGGCACTCAAGCCAACAAAAAACGAGATATGTTTTTGTCCATATTGCCCATCCCTCCGAGGGATAGGCCTAGTACTTTTATTTTGAATTATTTCTAGTTTTATACATTTTGTTTTTTTTTCATTAAATTATATATAGAGAGTGAATAGTTTAACTGAAAACTTTACTTAAATTCAGAATGTCTAAATACATTTTTATTATAATTTTTTGTGATTTTTTTTTTTTAATTTTTACAGACCTGGAAATCAAATCACACTTTTGAAAATTCACTGACATGTCTAGATTTTCTATGACTATGGAAACCCTGTCAGTGTCAAATATGTGCTTACATTTGGTTAGTGGCCTAAAAATAATATATATATATATATATATATATATATATATATATATATATATATATATTACTTTTTTGTTTCAAAATAATAATAATAATAATAATAATAATAATAATAATAAAACAGGGTAGAATGAAAAGAATTTCGAAAATTGTTAATGTGGACATTTGGACATCAACATAAAAATTGGGCCTGACCATCAGATGTAGTCTCTTCATATGATTATGAACATAACTTTAGCTACACTGAACACGTGTGCTTTCAGAAATACAGGCCTACTAATAATTACACTACCGTTACCTGTAAAAACAAGACTAGGGTGTGACTGACATGAAGGCGAGTGTTTCTGTCATAATTATTGACATATAAACGTTGATATATTGAATAGCCAGACTTTCAACATGAGAGATGTATTCGTATAAGCACTACAATTAATGACAAGGTCAGTGAGGATGACATTTGTGTTCGGAATAAAGTTTCAATTTGCAGTCCTGCCAATGATGCTGTTTGTTTCACTTTTATATGTAAAAGAAAAACAGACATTAAAAAGCTTTTCATGGCTTTACTTTGTTTAGGAATGATACAATTATTTAAATGTGATAAACATGCGGATAATGTCACATAATATTATCAATGAAAGTGACGCTGAGTTATTTATATTGTATTTGGGGGGAAACTGCGACTCAACAATTTCAACTCGCTATGCTAGCAGAGTTAGCTGCCTTATACCGGCTTTGTATCACAACAGAGCCGATAATTTGTATTCATAATCCGCTAGTAAACATATATGGACATGACACTTTATCGAAGCAGATCGAGAATATCCTACTAACCTTTCCGCGCGTAAGTGGCAGGTTGTAACAGCTCTTCCTCTCCAAAGTTCCCGCAAAACGGCTCATCAGAGTGAAGCTCAGCGAACGCGATTGGTTAGAAAGAGGGCTGCGTGGTTCCTGGTTTTGCAATGCCTTATGGGATATGTATTTTTCATTTGTTTTCCCACAAACACTTACAGTCAAATTACGATGTTTTGTTATCATAAATAGGCCAATTTGAAAAAATGTTGCAACATATATATTTTTTCCTATTTTGAAGAACATTTCAAGATTAGTAAATTTATTGCAGTGTTTCTTTACCGAATTACTGCATGATATTGTCATTGGTTATGTTTTTGGAGGGGGTGTAACTCCAAAATATGTAATATGAACATAAATAAATATGAATTTAACAGAAATTATTTCTTATACAATTTTAAAAACTAACATTACTGGTGGGTAGATAAAATACAACATTTTGTCAACTTAATACAATTTTAAATTGATATTTTAAGGCATTTACAAGGCATTTACAATTATGTATAGTTTATTAGTATTAGTTTATTAAAACATTTTATAGAGCACTTTTCATATGTTTTAGTCCAATTTGTGTAGTGTAAACTTTGAGTTTGTACTCTCTCACATTTAATCTAAAGTACACTGCTCAAAAAAATTAAATGAACACTTTGAAAACACATCAGATCTCAATGGGGAAAAATATCATGCTGGATATCTATACTAATATGGACTGGGTAATGTGTTATGAACGAAAGGATGCCACATCGTTTCATGGAAATGAAAATGATCAACCTACAGAGGATTGAATTCAAAGACACCCCGGAAATCTAAGTGAAAAAATGATAAATTTTGCTGAAATTTCATTGCAGCAACTGAAAATGGTACTCAGTAGTTTGTATGGCCCCCACGTGCTTGTATGCATGCCTGACAACGTCGGGGCATGCTCCTAATGAGACGACGGATGGTGTCCTGGGGTATTTCCTCCCAGATCTGGACCAGCGCATCACTGAGCTCCTGGACAGTCTGAGGTGCAACCAGGTGATGTCAGATGGACCGAAACACAATGTCCCAGAGGTGTTCTATTGGATGTAGGTCAGGTGAGCGTGGTGGCCCTTCAATGGTATCATTCCTTCATCCTCCAGGAACTGCCTGCATGCTCTCGCCACATGAGGCCGGGCATTGTTGTGCACCAGGAGGAACCCAGGACCCACTGCACCAGCATAGGGTCTGACAATGGATCCAAGGATTTCATCCCGATACCTAATGGCAGTCAGGGTGCCATTGTCTAGCCTGCAGAGGTCTGTGTGTCCCTCCATGGATATGCCTCCCCAGACCATCACTGACCCACCACCAAACCGGTCATGCTGAACGATGTTACAGGCAGCATAACATTTTCCACGGCTTCTCCAGACCCTTTCCTGTCTGTCACGTGCTCAGGGTGAACCTGCTCTCATTTGTGAAAACCACAGGGCACCAGTGGCGGACCTGCCAATTCTGGTGTTCAATGGGAAATGCCAATCGAGCTCCCTGGTGCTGGGCAGTGAGCACAGGGCCCACTAGAGGACGTCGGGCCCTCAGACCACCCTCATGAAGTCTGTTTCTGATTGTTTGGTCAGAGACATTCACACCAGTGGCCTACTGGAGGTCATTTTGTAGGGCTCTGGCAGTGCTCATCATGTTCCTCCTCGCACAAAGGAGCAGATACCGGTCCTGCTGATGGGTTAAGGACCTTCTACGGCCCTGTCCAGCTCTCCTAGAGTAGCTGTCTGTCTTCCTGGAATCTCCTCCATGCTCTTGAGACTGTGCTGGGAGACACAGCAAACCTTCTGGCAATGGCACGTATTGATGAGCCATCCTGAAGGAGCTGGACTGCCTGCGCAACCTCTGTAGGGTCCAGGTATCGCCTCATGCTACCAGTAGTGACACTGACCCTAGCCAAATGCAAACCTGGTGAAAAACAGTCCGAAAAGATGAGTAGGGAAAAAATGTCAGTGGCCTCCACCTGTAAAACCATTCCTGTTTTGGGGGTTGTCTCACTGTTGCCCATCTAGTGCACCTGCTGTTAATGTCATTAACACTAAAGCAGTTGAAACTGATTACCAACCCCCTCTGTTACTTAACTGACCAGATCAATATCCCAGGAGTTTAACTGACTTGATGCTATTCTCTGATTAAAAAGTGTTCCCTTTATTTTTTTGAGCAGTGTATTTACAACAGTAAGAAACCCTCAAAAAATATATTAGGCTCTGTTTCCCCCTGTGCATATTTGATGTTGACTTATATAGTTCTACTAGCTTTGAGAGGCACATAATTCATGAATAATTGAGTGTGTAATGTGGTGTCCTGTAACTGTCTTGTACAAGTGCAATGCTGCGAGTTTAGCTTTTCTTTTGCGTAGTGACTATTAGGCCACATAATAACGACACAAGAAGTGACAGAAGCAAATTTCGGAGACATTTAATGATTTGGTTTCTGCAGCAAAAGGGGAAACATGATGTGTCCAGAGATGTTATCTTATATGATGGATTTTATGATGGGATGTCTGACATAGAAGTACATGACATCAGAGCTACATATTGATGGGAATTTTGGTTAGTCAACTTCGTGAGACATCGCTCAATCCAGAAGAATGACAGGGCACCCAGAGGAGGAGACAACATCTCTGTCCGTGAAGGAGGGCAGAGAAAAACGTGTATCATTTCCCCCAGATGAGGAGATGGTGTCTGACTTTGTGGAGAGCAGGGTTCAACTTCAAGAGGGTGAGATGGCATTGATGTTATGCTGACGGCCTCTTCAGATCAGTTGTGCTTGTCTTTGTTCATGTCACATCATACATTTGACACAACAGCAACATAAATAGTTATAATATGGTCTCTTTTGTATGTTTTGAAAGAAATCTCTTATGCTCACCAAGGCTAAAATGTTCAATAGGTAAAATATAATTTAATCCTGTGATGGCAAAGCTGAATTTTCAGCATCATTACTCCAGTCTTCAGTGTCACATGATCCTTCAGTATTCATTCTAATATTCTGATTTGGTGTTCAAGACAGATTTCTTATTATTATCAGTGTTGAAAACAGTTGTGCTGCTCAATAGTTTTAGTGGAAACGTTTTTTCAGGATTCTTTGATGAATAGAATGTTCAAAAAAGTCTTTATACGGTCACTTTTGATCAATTTACTGTCACAACTGATCAATTATTGAATTGTAGGCTTCTTATCTTGAGTCATAAGGTAAAGAAAAAGAAAAGAAATGAATGTACAGGAAAAATATTTTAATGCATGACTTTTCTAATTCCTATATCTCATGGAGCTAATTCATTTCATTTTTTTTTAGGATTAAAAATGGAATATTCTTGTTGTGGCTCTAATACGTTTGTTCTGTTTTAGCTGACAGTCTCAGTCTGACAGATATAATTCTGGCCTACAAGCAGAGCTGTGAAAAGCACCAGGTGAAACCAAACACAAAGGCTCTTGATCAATTAAAGGTACAGTGGAATAATGTGCATTTAAAACACACGCTACTTCTCACGCTTTGATTCCCTGCTAATATTAGGTTATTTGTGCAGAAGATTTGGTTTGAAATAGCTACGTGTAATGAACATTATTTGGTGAAAATAACTTTGAAATGAAAGAAAGAAAAATAAACACATTTTAATCCCTCTTAGGGAGCAGGTTAATTAGCCAACCACGTTTTATTGAACTAAAAAAGCAAGACAATAACAAACAGGTAAATGAAAGGAAATGAGAAGCGCACGCACAAACACACACACACACGAGCATGCATGCATAATTCAAGCGCCGCACTTATTTTACATTGACCAGCAACGTTAAGAGCATCAGTTTTCTCTTCTGCATAAATTTACGATTAGATCAAGGAGAATTATTTGTGGAAAATGAGGGACTTAGCAGTGCTTACATTAAACACACTCTCGGCATTATCTCCACGCCGCTAATGAACCGCACTGCATTTGAAAGGAATGTAGGTGGTCCCCCTAAAAGGGTGAAATATGTATGCTTAAGCAGAAGCTAAAATGAAGGATATTTAGTTGAGAACTGCGTGTGAATTTCTAATAAGAGAATGCTAAATGAAATTTGCTGCTTAAAGAGCATATTTATCAAATTAGGTGCTTTTTTTTCCAGGCAGGAACATCCCAAGAGGACGGCTGCTGAAATCTATTTAAAGCTGTTATTGTACCCGTGGGCTTTCTCTATTCTTTGATTTTTTTTATTTTTTATAAAGTGGGTAAAACAGTATTGCTTTTGGTTACGTCTTCATAGAAGGGGTAAACAAACAAAAGGCCTGTGTGAAAGACCCCAGGCCCCCTTAGTTCAACACTTGCTTAAATGCCCACCCTCACATATACCCCATTTTCTTTGTTTAGCGTCGTAAGCTAGTGTCTTGAAGTTTCTCTTTCGAAGTTTTCCGTGTCCACTCCGTCTCAGAACACACAGAAACTTCTTGATATGAGTAACTCTCCCAGGGGCTTGTAAATGAGTAACGTTTGTTGAAGTGTCACCGCCACTGAAGTGCAAATCCTGTCGGAGGTGGTGGCAATTGTAGTAACAGAAAATAACAAAGAGAAAAGACTTACAGAAGCGCCCCATACAGTATGAGTGCTCGCCTCAGAAGCCGAGGAAGCATCATCAAACGATTCAGCATTTCACATCTCCCTGCAGGATAAGGCGTAGATTTTGAGAGAAGTTTGTATTTCAGACTGAACCGTCCTCCCATTAGAGCGAATGCAGTGCTGCAGAGCTCCCCAAAAACATCCTTGCTCCCAGCCTAACTCTGTCGAGCTGCTTAGCTCAGAGCGTTGAACATTCATCAGAAAGCCACAGAGTGTCTGAAGTGAAATAACTGTCCTCCCTCCCCCCCAATACGGAGCAGAATTTCACATCTCTCACATCTAAACACCGTAGAGTATAAATAACTTTCACACTTTTAATCTTTAATGTCCATTGCACTCTCTAGACTGAGGATTCGCAATGATTTCTTTCTTTACCGCATGAAATGGGCATGTTTACTTCCTTCCCAGTTGTGTGAAGATGCAACGCTGCAGTCACCGTCCATGTAGCCAATCATGTTGTTTTTTTAAAGCTATTTATCATTTTCTATGACAAGCACCAAATTGTTCTATTAAATGTGTTTTTTTCCCCGGCACTGCTGCTGATGAAGAGCCAGGGAGACAGCGTAACAATTTTAAAAATAAAAAAATTGTGTACATTTTAATTTTGTTAATGATAAATTAAGTTATTAATTTGGTCTATGCTCTTTCTAGACACTGCAGGTTTAATTGCTAATTGTTAACTGGGAATGAATATATTTGCATATTAATTAGATCCCAATTTACATTTTTAATTTGCTGCCTTCAAAGGGTGTGAGATAAAAGGTCGTGTTATTTTAAATAATTTATCCTTTATTGCAGAAAAGATGCTGAAAGGAAAATGTGCGGCTGATTTTAATCCCTGAGAGCTTTTACTGTATAAAATGTTTCGAACTAATTTTTTCAACTAATTAAATGAAGAAAAAAAAGGAGAAATATATGCTCTCAAACAGTTGCTAATACAAAGCCACCCAGACTGCCGAGCGCTGGAGTGGGTCTCCTGGAGTCTGAGTGAAGAATTGGAAATGCACTTGAGATGCCGTCTGTGGAAGTCAAGTTTATAAGCTGTGTCCCGTTCTGCCTGGAGGAAGCAGAGCTCTTTTTATCACTTCATTTTGTCCTCTCCCTCCTGACACATCAATGCATTTTGTACTTTGTCATTTCATTTTCCTCAATACACAGCACAGAACCTTGCTTAGCAGCAATGGGCTTCAGAAGTTTCCACATTTATTAAGATGGAAAACATCAAACAAAGAAAGAGAGGTACAAATCCATGGCCTTAAGTCATCCTTGTTGAGACTTTTCTCTCAGAATAACATTAAACCGGGAGAGTGTTCGTTCGCACGTTGCGATGCTTAATTTGTTTTGCTCTAAACGCAAAATCCCATATGACGTCCCGTTCGTGTTTACAGCAGGTTGACTGAGGGACTTCATCAGTCCGTTGCCTGATAGATGCTAACTGCCATCTGCTAGCTACAGTCTAGCGGCTAGATTGCCAGATTGAGCTAAAATGATCTGTGCTGTGACGTACTTGAAATTTACATAAACTGAACGATGTCACTTTTAAATGTTGATGATTACATTTTGTTTGAGGTACTATGGTGTCTGTATAGCTAAGCTTCACAAAATACTTTAGCATTAGCTCATTGGTAGCCTATGACATAATAACAATTGGGGAAATAACAAAAAGTCCTGCATGTCATTTTTATCCTATAGAGACCATTGCAATACATATTTTGACACTTTTATGTTTTTTTTAATGTTCTTTCTAAATTTGACTTTTGGTCAATGTAGTCAGGTTGATACAGTTTTGTTATATACAGTAATAAATATTTGTATTTTAATTAATCCATTTTACTTAGATGATACTGTACGAATCATATTTTCCAAGTTAAACCCAAGTCATAAGGATTAGTGACATTAATAATTCTTGCTTTCAATTCTGAAATATTCAATAATGGCAAATATTGAAAACCTGAAAATCTTTTCTGAGTACAGAAATCTCTTGATTTTGATCTGTCTGTCTCTTTTTCATGCAGCAAATTACTTGTGTTACCGACAGAGCCAGGTGTTTTGACCTGTCAGGTAAGTTCAATAATTCACTATTTATTATTTTGCTATCCCTCTTGAACAGCATTATTGTTTTTTCAAAGCTATAAACACCACCAGAAAAATCCCCCCAGTGCTATCATTTCACCTGAGATTTTCATCCCTTCATCCGTCCAGGTATTTCAGCTTTATTCTTCTTTCCATCAGCACGTATTTGGAATCACTAGTCTGACCTGCTGTAAACGCTCTACCGCGCGATCCTAAAACAAACAGAGAATCTTTCAAATTCATAGACACTACTCTGGGAGGAGACGCACACCAACCGTGACAACATAATGGAAGGTTCAAACATGCATTTTAGCAATCAGATGTTTTGTTTATCTTTTCTTCAGTTGTAAAACTCAGGTAATTTGCCCTTTTGTGCTGCACTAAAATGTGGAATCACGTAGCCTATAAGTCTATTTGTTCTGGGAATCTATGGAAATTATGGGGCCATTAGAATATGTAGCCATAACTGCTTTTGTTCTTTCAGAATTGTAAACACAACGAATCAGTAAAACACTGGCCCAAAAACCTTTCACTTTTGGAACTGAGACAAAACAAGATATATACTGTAGCATAAATTAGCATCCTGACAAAGTGACATCGTCTCAAACCAATGACGTAAGTTTGAGGCGGGACTATCGCAAAGTCCGAATAATAGTGCGCCCCAAACCCATGCCATTGGTTGACCCTAAATAATATGTAAAAGTATTTCAGAAATGAAATGCTGACTGACTGAGCTAAATTAAGCTTCCTCTAATAAAAAGTAAATAAATAATAATAAAAAAAAAACAGTTCAACCCAATCTGATGAGAAAACGTATCTATATTAATGAGGTAGTGATTTCGTAAGAATTTGTACTATGTAATTTGTACGGAAACATACAATAAAAAACCCTAAGCATTAAGGTCCACCCCTAAAAGTAAACGTCAGTGGGGTGTACGCAGATTCATGAAAACGCACAAATGAAATTGTACAAATTCATATGAATTAGCCAACAATTCAGCAAAATGTAAAATAGTTACGAATGTCTATTAGAGTTTCTTGAGTTTCAGCGGTCTGAAATATAGAATTGTCATTATTAGGAAAAAAAATTCCGCTGAATGCCACAATTGACTAGCCTGACTACGTCAGACTTCCTACTTCCGCTCAATTTCATTTCGCTTCTGTATTCAGTCTGAGAAAGCGTAATAGCTTTCCGTTTTCCCCCGGCCTGAAAACAGCCGGCCAAACAACGAACAGAGGGCGGGCTGAGAGCCGTGACGTAGACGCTGATTGTACCGTGGATGCGTAGATTTACTTCACATAATCTGCAAAAGTCGTTCACAGCCATGTTCACTCCGGTATTTCGCTCGATGGTTTTGTTTTCGCATCATACATGTGTTTACAGTGGAAGTTAGATGCGGCTGAGCATGCGCATAACACACGCCATAACCAAACGTTATGTGATTGGCTTACGGGTAACCAATGATTTTAAACCTCCGACAAGCGCCCCCCCCCCGCGAGAAAGAAAACGCTTTTCAATTATGATATGCCAGACTCTGTCTACGAAGCAAAGCGAAGTAGCAGAGTTTGGTATTACCAGGCTAACAATTGACTAAACAGAAATAGTATTTCAGAAAGCTCTGTAATATTGTCATATTGACAACCTAAACAAAATTTATGTTCTGTCTCTGATTTTTATATTTACAGTATGTGTTTTTAAAACTATTTTGTATATGTGTGCTTAGCTTAGCCTATTCCCATTATCCCTGCAGTGTGGTTTAAGTGAACAGCAACTGTACTTTTTAGCTACCACACTTTGATAAGATCAGAACTTTGACGAGCCTGTTAATTGAAATGTACGTGCCGACGCTGAAGGGCATTAGTTTGGGATTAAAATGCGCTGTCCCTTTGATGACTGAAACAGCGGCTATTGATACCAGTAGACGTGAGCTTGATGTGCGGGTCAGCATGTTCTGGCTTCCTGCGCCCTAGTCGCACACTGATGGCATCTAACTCTAAGTCTCAGTGTCATTATCTGCACATGGCAGAGGGGATTAGAAAAATGGGATTTCTGATCCCCCCTTCCTATGGTACAGTTAAGTGATTATTGTTAAAAAAAATTACAAATGATTATGCTAATGATGAATAAATTATTATCTCCCCAACATGCAGCTCTGAGCGATCTGGCTTCTCCCCGACCAGGAAGATAAGAGTTTATGAGGGGAAGGGGGCCTTTGCAACGCGTGTCTAATATAGACGGACTGCTGTGGCCATCAAAGTATTTCTCAGGGCTTTGTTTAAAAGTCATCTGTTCCTGCATAATCAGAAGCTCTTTGATTGTCTCCTCCACTGAAGGGAGGGGATCAGACGTGATCGTGTTATGTGTGTTAGTGTCTAATATGTCTCACATTTGGAGGGGCAGATATTTTGTACTCTAGGTGTATGTTAGATTATCCAGTGCTGTACGAAATTTGTCACAGCAAATGCGCTTGACACTTTGTCCAGGCCAGGGTGATACCACTTTTGTCTGATTGCTTTTCCAGGTGAACGGTTAGATTATTGCTCCTGTGAATCTCTTGAAGAGATCCTGAAATCAGTGCAATTTGATTTTATCAGTCTCCAGGGGGCCGAGCTGGAGGAAAATGTAAGTATATGAGCATTTGCTTTTAACTCTTTTGTCCGCCATTGACGGAAATTTCCGGCTTTCCGTGTTTCACTGTTATACGGTAGGGGGCGCTATACATCTTCTCAAAACACAGGTGAAAAATAAGCAGAAACATTAAAATAACGTAATCATCAATATTAAACAGCACATAAATCAAAACTCCCTATTGTTACCGAATGAAATGTCGACCCAGGAGTGTGGTTGGACTGTGAAACTTTGGGGATGTTGATGGACTCGATCTCGCCTACTCCATCTATTTTTTGATCATCGGTCTGAATCTGATCTGGATGTAGTCTTTGATAAAAACGTGATTTTCTCAGCTTTTTTGCTCAAAATGTTACTTTTTTTATGAAACTTACCAATATTCAAGTTTTGCTTAAAAGGAATGCAGGAGCTATATAATACAACTTTTTTTTTTTTTTTTTTTTAAGCAGAGGGTCTGGTCTTTCTTTTGACATATTGCATGTTCAGATATTCATAGGCTATAACAGTACTATACGGTTATCCGGACCACACCTGACCACACGTGATCACAACCGCTCTTGGTTGGGGGGCTACTCTGGGGGTCATGAAACTTTGGTGAAAAAAGGCTTTTTTCACACTTGGTTCAATTGTTGGGTCACTAGACAGTTTTCAAAAAGTTTTCCGAAATGCAGTGTGGTAGCGCAAGTGGTAGGCTAGCGTATATTAGCGTGCTAGCGTCACCAGCGTGGCTATCACCAGAGCCCTTCTACTGAGAGCCTTGGCACTTCCTATTAGCCCCATTGTATCAATCTTGGTTGCAGTTCCATTAGAATTCCACTGGAGGTGATCGCGGGCGAGTGCAGACTGAATGGGAGTCTATGGGGCTAGACGGCTAAATGTGTCTCTTTCACCCGATTGCCGTTGAGAAATCTCAGATTTTATTGTAGGTTTTGCAAGTTCAACATGGGTTATAGGTCGAAAGTTGAATGAACGAGTACTTATGTCCTTTCGATTTCTTACAGGTTGAGTTGTTGTTGCCCATAACACGCTAGCATTCTGCTAATGAACGCTGATTGGTCAGTGAAGGACTGATTACGACCAGAGATACCGCTTGATGGCATTGTGGCATCCGAAGCGGGACCAGAAACAAACAAAACAAAAACTCTTCTAGCACGTGTATTTACCTGTGTCAGCTGTGTTGTCGATGCCTCGAGAGAAAAACGTGCAGAGCGCAAAAGCACCAAAGCGACTGAAGGAGTGCCATAAAGCAGTATCTCTGGTCGTACGATGTATGACGTCATTGACACTTTAAAAGACTTTTTAAAGCAAATAAGTGACTCTAAAAAATCTAACACCCAGCAATGTGTAATTTCTTTGCATCTCCTTTCGAATACAACATTCAAATTACTAGACAAAAAATTATATCCTGAGAAAAGTGGATTTTGTTGGGTATTTCGCCATAGGCCTCCATTCATTCTGCACTCGCCTGCGAGCGCCCCCGCATGGGCAGAGACGTGTTACTGCAGCCAGTCCAGAAACCGGAAGTAAGCAGAGAGTGCCAATTAGACTGCTATCACCTTTAAATAAATAAATAAATAAAAAGAATACGCTAATTAATACATTATTTTAATGTATTTTGTTTAACATATATTTACAATTTATCGTTGAAAGAAATAACTTGATTTGATAATGATTTCAATACCTCTTCTTGAGTCCAGACTCCCATGAGTCTTTTTGGAAATGAAAGAAAGAGCCAGGCCAGTGGCTCGAGTTATTTGTTGTGACTAACTTAGTCGAGCGCTATGTTATTGCTCGCAACAGGAAGACTTGTTTTCGTACCATTATTTCGCGCTAGACGATAATTTTATCTCCTTAGGGTTTCACACTCTGGTAAAATATGACTTTTGATGTGGCGCTGTTTATTTATCAGTGGTCGCGATCAAGCGATGATGTGTCCTGCAGAATTCGCGCCGCCGACAGCAAACTCGGACGCCAGTTTATTGTCAGTCCGCCCCAAAAACTTTGTCCAAAATATTAATTTTTAATGTCAGGATTCTTTTTACTTATTGATATTAATTTATTTTCTCTCATATAAGGGAGCATCATCTTTGCTGGATATGTTTTTGTACTACGAATCAGCTACGCACCTCAACGTGTCCTCAAACTCAGGCATGGGATTCTCAGGTTGGCTTTCACTGTCACACCTCCTCCGACGGGTAAGATTTACTGCACATCTAATCCTACTGCCCAATGGGTCGTTAAATATGTAATTCAGTTATAATATGTTATGCTAAAACGTTATTACATTTTATTAGTAGGCTACACTACAATGTAAAAAATATTCTTAATTAAATAATTCCGTGCAAGTGAATGATTATTACATTTAGAAGAGTCATATTTGTTCTAAACAAAATAAACTGCACAATTTAAACCATGTAATATAACGATTTACATTTCTAACTCATTTTTTTTATTTTTTTATCTTTATTTAAACATTACATTTATTTCATCTTAAAATTTTGGCAGATAATAGCCTATGTTATGGCAACTTGACAAATTAAATTGACATTTTATCTTAAAAGTAAATTAATTAAATAAAAAAACGATATGTAAACATTGCCTTCATTTTTTTTAAGTTCAGAAACACACCTTTAAAAGTGTCATTAAGTGTAAACCAATACCTCACAGTGGTATTCAGATTGAATTGGAAGCAATGAATTGCATCAAAGATGAAAATGTTCGCACTGCTGAATAAAGCCTCATTCACACTTTGATTTTAATGGACATCATTATAGTCCTCATAAAACTCCTGACAATATGTGTTCATTTAGTAACAGCTCTAGATGAAAGACAGCATCACCTTACGGTGATGAGGACTTCAATGGTAAAAACCAAAGCCTCTTTCTCAGGCAGTATTATATGAGATCAATCAAAATCTCCCAAGAAAGGGAAAGAAGAAAAAAATCTGGACACTTTTGAAGTGGTGGACTAGGATGAAACTCCGGAATGGCCTGCAGATCTTTGGGAACCTCCCGTCAGAATTGTTTTCCGGTTTTGACGTTTCTGCTCCTGTAGACAGGGTGGTTTTTGATGAGAGAGGGTGAGACAGAGAGGCCAGTCCGCAGCGAGGGCAAAACCAGGCCTCTGAGTCTCTTTGTCTCTCTCTCTGATGGTTTGCTGTCTTTTCTCTTCAGAGTGGATGCCTGTGGAGGCTGGATGCTTGCAACATGCCTATGGTGGACTACGCCGCACAGGCCTTGTCAAAAGCCCTTCTCACCAGCAGGCTGACAGTGCTACACCTTGAAAACACCTGCCTGAGC
Organism: Abramis brama; assembly: GCF_963993115.1. Lineage (NCBI taxonomy): Eukaryota > Metazoa > Chordata > Actinopteri > Cypriniformes > Leuciscidae > Abramis > Abramis brama. The sequence continues at coordinate 16,007,699 of NC_139983.1, forward strand.
GGCAAACCTCTCTTCACACTTGGTATGCCCAGCACACACCATCCAATTGAAGTGTATGCGAGCTAACAATAGAAGGAAGGGTGCTTGCTGCCTGAGAATATGACCCTGTGCTGTGAAATGCAAATTATGCTAACAGGTGCATTGTGGGTTATGAGGTTAAATACATAATTTGACTCTTCATGTGTTTGCTCTCAATTAAAGTTGGCATGGAATGGAAGTTGCGATAGTATTTTCTTTATTGTGACCAGGGCTTGATATTAACACCTGCCAATTACGCTTAATTGGACTCATTCTATGAAGGTAAAAGAGTAGCAAAACTCAAGAGCACGTAGATGTGAATTTGAGAACTTGTACAATAAATATTCGGACTTGTACGTGAACATTTACACTCACAGCTCCAATGTGAAAACCTGTAAAATAAAAATCTGAAGTTGAATGTTGAAATTTGCACTCGCAGACAATAGTCACAAACATGTATTCTGAATTTGAAGCTGCAGACAAGTAGTCACAAATGTGTAAAATGCCATTCACAGAAATACAATGACAGACACAAACTTGTGATATATATTTGCATTTAATCTTACATTCACATTCGCAGTACAACCTCAATTAGGCACTTGCAACTTCTCAAATCAATTTCAAATTTCGCGCCTTGACTTTTGCTACTCTTTTCGCGATATATTAGGTGCAAAACTAACTTGTGCACTTGATACTCAGTGGCGGCCAGAGAGAAAGGGGGTGTTCAAAGGAGCCGTTTTATTGGTTGGCACCTAACCAATGAAATGGGACTTCTAGTGTACGCGATGATGTCACGAAACCCAAGTGCACTGAAACGCTAACATGGCTTAATGCATTAGACTGATAATAAAAGAAATAAATGATATTATCAAACTCAGTAAACACCATGCTAATAATGAATACTACAGAAAAGCAGATGCATCAAACTATATTAGCACAAACTGCATCAGTGCTAATATAAACTCATATTAGGGAGGGCCTTTTTGTGACATTTGGCTTGGTTTTGGTCTAGCGAGTGCTGTGCAAAATTTCCCACTGCATAAGTACATTATTTCAAGGGTAGGCAGAGTTTTGAGTACTATCACGACAGCACAACATACAGTCCCAAAGGGTGCGTTATCTTCAAAGATATCACCTAATGTTCTTAAAGTTTTTTTTTTTTTTACAATGCAGAAAGTGCTAATATCAGTCTACGAGTTGCTTTACCTGCTCTAGTGTGAATACTGCAATATGTCAGTACTAAAGTACAGATAGCATGTGTTTGAAATGAGCGTTCTCCATGAGCGGCCCTGGCCAGCAGGAACAGATGAAGCAGGACAAGGGGAGGAGTGGCAGATTTTGGCCCAGTGACCCTAACAGCTAGACTGGGCTTGGATTAGATGTCGTAATCTTCTTCCTGTCACTTTACACATTGCTGCACCGATCCGTTCAGGACACTTCGGCCAGCTCACTGTGAGATGGAGTCTTTCGGCACTATAGAGCTTGTCTCCTAAAAAGGACACAGGACTACAGACACAGCTTTTACAGAGATGTGGTGGCCCTTCAAGCCTGTGAAGGACACTGTCATTAGGACATTAATTATTAAAACATGTAAATGTAAGACTGTTTTCACCTCAGAAAAATAAGAAAGTTAATTGCAAATGTATTTATTGTATTTGCGATCTCACAATTTGTTTGATCACAGTTGTGAATATCTCATGTATAAATTTGGCTTTTCCCCTTATAATTTCCCTAAAATTGTGACATTGTATTTTACAATGTGACTTACAGTAGGTCAAAATATTTAATTTTTACTGATGAGGCAGAAACTGACTTCCATGAAAACTTCCCCATAGGCCTATGCAATGTGTGTGACAAGCAATGGCGCTAAATGAGCTAGATCATGGAGCTGTCTACATTGCAAGTGGTGTGTGACCGAGGTATAGTCTGCAAAAAAAAAAAAAAAAAAATTCCTACAAACACCTGCAAGCCATGCATTCTGGTTAAACTTGAATACATTCCATTAAAAATAGCACTTTAAAATAAGCTTTGTAATGTAGTACTTCCTTACAACTTGAATTCTGTGCAGTACACTGTGTTTTCTGCATTGCTTTGGCATTGCTCAATCACCACGACCAGGGCAAACAAATCATATTTACTCCAGTTCTGAATGAGAGTTTACAATCTGAATTGAATTTGAAGAGATAAAAAGACTACACAGCAAAATATTGCAACAAAACACATCTTTCTTAAGTTTTCCTTAAGAATGGCATGCAGAAACATACTGTGTAGTTCAGTGTAGTCTGATTCATGAACAAATTACTCTTAAGAACTGAATCTTTTTAATGAATAATTCAAAAGACCAATTTGAATCAGTCTGCAGATTGTTCCGGAGTACATTTCTTGTTCAAATTACGTCTTGTTAAAGATACATTTTGATTGAGTTTTTAAAATAAAGACGATATTTTAATAAAACATTAAAACTTGCAAATACTTTTTTTGTATATTTTCATATATATATATATTTTTTAATATTTATATTTTTAAGTTACTACATTTTCTTTTTAAATAGTTTTTCTTCAATTAAACATTAACATTAAACACAAATTAAACAGCTATTTATTTTGCATTTTAATCCAATTCTAGGATGAAAAACCGAAAGAAAAAGAGAAAAATCGTGGCTAAATTCATTCATCACGATGAATGGTCAGTCCACCTGAAAATGGTTTCGTATTGTGGGATACAGTATTATATGCAGTATATAAGTATGTTATATTTGGTCATCAGACTATAAAGCTGTATCATCATGTTAATGTCTGAATGGAAATGGCAGCCCCTGAAAATTACCGGGTAAAAGAAAGATAAAGAAAGTGATGTTGTAGACATAGACCATTAACAGAACCCAAGTGAAATGACCTTAAATGAGACAGAGGAGTGGAGTGGCACATCCTATGTCTTCATGGCTCTGTCTCTTTAAGCGGCAAGTGGATTCATTTGATATTTTGGGGCCGCTCGGCCGCCCCCCTCATTCTTCCCAGCGGGACGCCCAGCTTCTGATCATTGCTATTGATCGGTGGGGCCCTGATTGCGGGACTCGCTGACTCGCACAGTGGAGTCCCTCCGATCAATTCAACGATCCCCCTGTTTGGTTCCTACTGTGTATGATGACGATGTTGGCATTCCGCATGCAACCGAAAGGGTCTGATCAAATCTGCCGCATTGATTTGGACAGACAGCTCTGTGAGGCCACAGACAAAAAGCCCATGAAAGCTTCTCTGGCCCTAAAAGGGACATGTAATGATGTTGACGATTAAAATGATGGCCGTGATAATCACAGCGACGTAAATAAAAATGATAATGGAGTTAGTCCTATACAACCTCAAAGTTTTCAATAAGCCTTTGTTGTCATTTGGATGAACCGCTGTGGGCATTCTCAGAAATGCGTTCTTCTTTTTTCTTCCAGATTGTCTTACATGACATCTTTTGTTGTTGCACTGTGGCACACTGAGTTCTTTGGCACACATATCTCAGAGAAGGACAAAGCACCATGCTTATTGAAGATTTTTCTCCTCAATTCTTGCCCTAGTCGGTGCTCTGAAAAGGAACATCGCTTTGCAGGAGCTTTACCTCTCTGAAAACAAGCTCAACGGCTACCAGGACTCCATGCAACTTGCAGACCTCCTTAAATACAACAACACTCTTAGAGCCTTGGACCTAAGCAACAATACCACATCTGACTCAGGTACACACATTTAGTTTGAGGCTGTATTGTGCACTTCCAATAGCACGGTTGAAAAAAATGTTGTGGTTAAACTATACAATTGGTTTCAGCTCTTGTCTAGTCATTTATTTTTGTTCCACAGGTTTGGAGGAGATTTGTGATGCTTTGAGCTTTCAGAAGACTGGTTTGAGAACGCTGATACTGAGTAACAATCACATCACTCATCGTGGCATGAGCCATCTACAGAATGTTCTGGTGAGATTTTCTCTCGGGCAAGATAATAGAGATATGTGCAATTTTAATCATTCCAACAGCACTTCTAGACTTACGAAGTGTGATTAAGAAAAGCAGAGGAAGTAAAAAATAAGTAACACATCTGGTAGATTGTGCATCAGTAATTTGCTGAAATGTTTTCACAAATGCTTTTCACAGTTTTATTTAAAGAAAAAAGGTTCCCAAAGAATGAAAGTTCTGTCATCATTTACACCCTCCCTTGTCATTCCAGACCTGTATGGAACAGAAAAAGAGAAATTTGGAAGAAATCTAAAATCCACTCTTTTCTATTTAAGTAGTATGAATGGGGACTGGAAGTGTCAAGATTAAAAAAAGATGCAAAAGCACCATAATAGCTTAAAAATATAGTTTTTTTACTTGTGTTTTGTTGTCATTTGAAGCCATACATTAGCTATTTGTGACTTACAAACTGAAATTTTTATTCCCTGATAATTTTGTGTAGCGGATCACTGAGCCAGTGAACTGGATCAGTCGAATCATTGAAAAGATCTGACTTAAAACAACGATTTTACGTCGTTCTCATGAACGAATGTCAAGATTTTCACTGTTTAATGATTAAATTTCAATCTGTTCCTTACAAAAAGCTATCATGTGGCTTTGGAAATCTCGACAGCCCTATTCCTGATTTACTTTCATTACATGGAAAAGAGTGGGATGTTCACCTAAGAATTCACCTTTCGTGTTCCAGGGAAGTTTCATTTTTTGAGTGGGTCTATATAGAATAAACTGCAGGTTGCACATAATACTAAATACAATGATTTTCACTCAGTACGTTTTTCAGCTATTTATTCATTCCTGTTTTATCCGAGTGTGGCTTTTTATCCGAGACGAACAGTGACACTGCATGTGGCCTCTGCTGGGCTTTGGAGAGGAAGTACCCAAACACGACAGCTACTGGATATATCTTCTTTCTTTTTTTTGTGAGGTCTACTATGGCGGAGTTTGACACACAGAGAGAAAAGAGAAGAGAACAAAAGGAAATGGCTTGTCTCATCCTCACTGGAAAGCTCATCTCTAATCCTTAATAATATCTATTCCTCTTCAGCAGCTCTGATTGTCAGAATAAACTGTACCTTTCTGTCATCTGAATGGCGATTTAAATCAAAAGCTACAAATTAAAGGCCTGCTTTCTCTTCTCTCGGCCTTTGGCGTGTTCACAGAGAATTCATTCAGGCCAAAAATAAAGCCTGCTCATTCCATTTTGCCTGTACCAATTGGGAACAGTTTGATTAAATAATAGATATGTGTTTAGAGGGCTTTTTCATGTGGTCTGTCATTAAGAAGGATAAGTAGACATCCATGCGGCCATAATGAATATAATTAGTCCGATGGCTGGTCGTGTCGAATATGACACAGGAAGGGTTGTTATTAACCTTTCTTTCTTTTTTTCCCCTGGGGTTTCTTTAAAGGCAGAAGAAGAGAGAGAGCGAATAAATGGGTTATTTGGGCAGACACAGAACTCTCTGATGTCAGCGGAACATAATTAAATCACAATGTTATCCACATTTTACAGCGGATCCTTGTCTGACCAATTGGAAATCGGATGACTGAAGTTGTCAACCATAGGCTGTTAGAATGACGCTACTTCAGTTAACTTGAAACGTTTATTATGTTAACAATAATTTGCTATATTTGTAGTATAGTTAATTGGACTTTAAATAACTAAATGTTTATTAATTAATGTAATAATTAATACATGTTTATATAGTTTGCTTTTTTAAACATCCATTATTTTTTTATTATTTCTATTATTGCTTTTGTTCCTTTGATTTTAATAATATTGTATATTTATATTTATATTTATTATATTATATTGTTCTCCCAAAAAATTAGTTTTCATGTCTTTCTAAACCTGAATGACTTTATTTTTTCTGCGCAACACAAAATAAGATATTTTGAAGAATGTTGGTAACCAAACAGTTTTGAAGCCCATTGACTTCCACTGCAATGGAAATAAACCGCTGAAACATTTCTCAAAATATCTTCCTTTATCTTTCACAGAAGAATAGCAAATGATGGCAGAATTTTCGTTTCTGGGTGAACTATCCCGTAAAGTTGTATTGTATTTACGGGTAAAAAAATATACCCAATAACATAAAACCAATTCTTGACAAAGATTATTTTGAATTCTTAAGGGTTTTGCATTTGAAATGTCATTTTCTTTAGTTTTGTTTTTCTTTCTCTTAATGTTTGATTGGGCTTGTTGGTTGTGTCTTTATACATATACTGTATATGTCGATGTGTGGGTGTTTACATGCTTGAGTGTTGTAACAGTGACGCAAATGAACTGTCAGTTGATCTCTGAGCTTGTTTTTTTTAGCTGTCTGTGGTTTTTCATTTAAAGCAGGAGACTAAGTGAGCATAATGAGTGTAGCGAGCTGGCATGGTGTACGTTCTGTTATGCAACATGGCTTTTCCCTCATGTGCTCCGCTATCTCCTGCTTTATATGGCTGCTAATCGTGCTTCATAAATGACGCGGCTAATATGCTCTTGAGAGTCAATCTATTGCCACGGCACGGTGTGCGACACTTAAAGCTCTCAAAGTGACACAAATTCACCATCCATAATTGGATTCAAATGCACAGAAAAAAGGACACTTTTGAATTCTAAAAAGTGATTTAAAAACAAGCTCATCAGTTTTCTTAAACATCCTTTTTTCTTTTTTTTTTTTTCAGCCCCACTTAAAAACCCTCGAAACATTAAACCTTGGCAAAAACAACCTTGAGAACAGAGGCATTCACACGCTAAAGGAGTCCCTCATGATCAATCGCTCTTTATTGCAACTTGGCCTAGCTGCCACAGGAATAACATGCGAGGGTAGGGTTCATAATATTGCTTTTCTAAATTTCTACCTCTTTGGCACATCCTCTCTTTATAGATTTCCTTTTTTCTGGAGTTTATTTCTGTTTCACCTTATAACTAAGCCTGCATTTTCTACCCATGGTGCCAGGTGCTGTGACTTTGGCTGAGATCCTTGCAGAAAGTCGACAGATCCAGCGTTTGGACGTACGGCAGAACCAGGTGCTTGCTGGGGGCCTCATGGCTCTCTCATTGGCCTTAAAGATCAACCGTTCACTCATCAGACTGGATCTGGACCAACACGTGAAAGAGGAAAAGGTGAGATGTCTAATCTCAGTGTGTAGAAAAGTAATTTTGAATACAGATGGTTCTTGGATCCGAATTGAAATAACAGAGACTTTTTGAAATTGTAGATTTTAGGACTGGAGTATCATGAAAAAAAAACTTGTGTAACAAGTATATATATATATATATATATATATATATATATATATATATATATATATATATATATATATATATATATATATATATTCATGATTGTTCATATATTCATATATATATATATATATATACACTCACCTAAAGGATTATTAGGAACACCTGTTCAATTTCTCATTAATGCAATTATCTAATCAACCAATCACATGGCAGTTGCTTCAATGCATTTAGGGGTGTGGTCCTGGTCAAGACAATCTCCTGAACTCCAAACTGAATGTCAGAATGGGAAAGAAAGGTGATTTAAGCAATTTTGAGCGTGGCATGGTTGTTGGTGCCAGACGGGCCGGTCTGAGTATTTCACAATCTGCTCAGTTACTGGGATTTTCACGCACAACCATTTCTAGGGTTTACAAAGAATGGTGTGAAAAGGGAAAAACATCCAGTATGCGGCAGTCCTGTGGGCGAAAATGCCTTGTTGAAGCTAGAGGTCAGAGGAGAATGGGCCGACTGATTCAAGCTGATAGAAGAGCAACTTTGACTGAAATAACCACTCGTTACAACCGAGGTATGCAGCAAAGCATTTGTGAAGCCACAACACGCACAACCTTGAGGCGGATGGGCTACAACAGCAGAAGACCCCACCGGGTACCACTCATCTCCACTACAAATAGGAAAAAGAGGCTACAATTTGCACGAGCTCACCAAAATTGGACAGTTGAAGACTGGAAAAATGTTGCCTGGTCTGATGAGTCTCGATTTCTGTTGAGACATTCAGATGGCGAGTCAGAATTTGGCGTAAACAGAATGAGAACATGGATCCATCATGCCTTGTTACCACTGTGCAGGCTGGTGGTGGTGGTGTAATGGTGTGGGGGATGTTTTCTTGGCACACTTTAGGCCCCTTAGTGCCAATTGGGCATCGTTTAAATGTCACGGCCTACCTGAGCATTGTTTCTGACCATGTCCATCCCTTTATGACCACCATGTACCCATCCTCTGATGGCTACTTCCAGCAGGATAATGCACCATGTCACAAAGCTCAAATCATTTCAAATTGGTTTCTTGAACATGACAATGAGTTCACTGTACTAAAATGTCCCCCACAGTCACCAGATCTCAACCCAATAGAGCATCTTTGGGATGTGGTGGAACGGGAGCTTCGTGCCCTGGATGTGCATCCCACAAATCTCCATCAACTGCAAGATGCTATCCTATCAATATGGGCCAACATTTCTAAAGAATGCTTTCAGCACCTTGTTGAATCAATGCCACGTAGAATTAAGGCAGTTCTGAAGGCGAAAGGGGGTCAAACACAGTATTAGTATGGTGTTCCTAATAATCCTTTAGGTGAGTGTGTGTATATATATATATATATATATATATATATATATATATATATATATATATATATATATACAGTGAGGAAAATAAGTATTTGAACACCCTGCTATTTTGCAAGTTCTCCCACTTGGAAATCATGGAGGGGTCTGAAATTGTCATCGTAGGTGCATGTCCACTGTGAGAGACAATCTAAAAAAAAAAATCCAGAAATCACAATATATGATTTTTGAACTATTTATTTGTATGATACAGCTGCAAATAAGTATTTGAACTCCTGTCTATCAGCTAGAATTCTGACCCTCAAAGACCTGTTAGTCTGCCTTTAAAATGTCCACCTCCACTCCATTTATTATCCTAAATTAGATGCACCTGTTTGAGGTCGTTAGCTGCATAAAGACACCTGTCCACCCCATACAATCAGTAAGAATCCAACTACTAACATGGCCAAGACCAAAGAGCTGTCCAAAGACACTAGAGACAAAATTGTACACCTCCACAAGGCTGGAAAGGGCTACGGGGAAATTGCCAAGCAGCTTGGTGAAAAAAGGTCCACTGTTGGAGCAATCATTAGAAAATGGAAGAAGCTAAACATGACTGTCAATCTCCCTCGGACTGGGGCTCCATGCAAGATCTCACCTCGTGGGGTCTCAATGATCCTAAGAAAGGTGAGAAATCAGCCCAGAACTACACGGGAGGAGCTGGTCAATGACCTGAAAAGAGCTGGGACCACCGTTTCCAAGGTTACTGTTGGTAATACACTAAGACGTCATGGTTTGAAATCATGCATGGCACGGAAGGTTCCCCTGCTTAAACCAGCACATGTCAAGGCACATCTTAAGTTTGCCAATGACCATTTGGATGATCCAGAGGAGTCATGGGAGAAAGTCATGTGGTCAGATGAGACCAAAATATAACTTTTTGGTCATAATTCCACTAAACGTGTTTGGAGGAAGAAGAATGATGAGTACCATCCCAAGAACACCATCCCTACTGTGAAGCATGGGGGTGGTAGCATCATGCTTTGGGGGTGTTTTTCTGCACATGGGACAGGGCGACTGCACTGTATTAAGGAGAGGATGACCGGGGCCATGTATTGCAAGATTTTGGGGAACAACCTCCTTCCCTCAGTTAGAGCATTGAAGATGGGTCGAGGCTGGGTCTTCCAACATGACAATGACCCGAAGCACACAGCCAGGATAACCAAGGAGTGGCTCTGTAAGAAGCATATCAAGGTTCTGGCGTGGCCTAGCCAGTCTCCAGACCTAAACCCAATAGAGAATCTTTGGAGGGAGCTCAAACTCCGTGTTTCTCAGCGACAGCCCAGAAACCTGACTGATCTAGAGAAGATCTGTGTGGAGGAGTGGGCCAAAATCCCTCCTGCAGTGTGTGCAAACCTGGTGAAAAACTACAGGAAACGTTTGACCTCTGTAATTGCAAACAAAGGCTACTGTACCAAATATTAACATTGATTTTATCAGGTGTTCAAATACTTATTTGCAGCTGTATCATACAAATAAATAGGTAAAAAATCATACATTGTGATTTCTGGATTTTTTTTTTTAGATTATGTCTCTCACAGTGGACATGCACCTACGATGACAATTTCAGACCCCTCCATGATTTCTAAGTGGCAGAACTTGCAAAATAGCAGGGTGTTCAAATACTTATTTTCCTCACTGTATATATATATATATATATATATATATATATATACTGTGTATGTGTATATATATATATATATATATATATATATATATATATATATATATATATATATATATAAAATGATGAAATTATTAATTGGTTCACTGGTCACAAAGGAACATTGTGTAGTTTAGGGCTGTAAACGAGTATTGGCAGTTAATTTTGTATACTTTTGTATGATCTATTGATGACCAAAACACAAAAGTCAAACTTAATTTTCTGTACTTTCTTTACCCATCCAAAAAAATTGGTGGCTACCCAGCCCAAGGATGAAAATCCATTGACTTTGGGGCATATTGTGGATTTTACATTCACAATTAATACTGTAAAGATGTATAAGCAAACTCAAATATTCAAATTTTTGCCATTGCGTGTTTCTGTATCAATGAAGTTCAACTGAAAAGTTACCGTCCAAGTTAGGCAAAGATACAAGTTGTTGCTGATCACTTAGAGCTGCTGCTTCACACATCGTTGCAAAAGCCCTGAAAAAATGTTATTGCAACTTAAGAACATGCCAGAACAGAAAAGTTAACTTGCCATCTGTTTGTCATGATTTTATCTCCTCTATCTTATTTGCATATTAAAGCGTTAATTAAAATCATGAAAGGACAGAATGCTCTCTTTAAAACAGATTCCAAAGCTTGAAACTGAACTTGATTTATTTTTTATATCAGTCATTAGTTTGGATTCTGATGTTTTTACCTTGTCAATCAGTTACACCTCGAAATCTATTTTCATCGATAAACGGCCCGAAAACATGCCATCTGTCTTAAATGTGTATAAATGTGTCATATTTAAGCTCAGCTGAAACAGAGGACAATGTTATTAACATTTCCACCATGATAGATTACAGCAGGGTGGTATTTAACCGATGGAGAATGAGACATTTCACTGTGGCAGTACAAGAAGACACACTGCTGAGATTTGTCTGGGCCAGGCACAACGTGGCAGAACGACTGACGATTGTATTAAAAAGCAAATCTTTCCATCAGAAATCAGTGGGTGGTCAGATCAAGTGTTCTGATTCAGTTTCGTAAAATTCCCTGGGACTGAGAAAAGCGAAAATTTCATTCTTCAAAAGAAAAGTGTGTGCGTGTGTGTGTGGCACAATTTTACATGCGCATATTTAAACGAGAGGAAGGTGGTAGGGAGGGAATGTAGGTCCTTGGGTCTTTGTTTACAACATCTGATTTGGCATGTCGGTTGAAGCTCAGATCCATTTGATCATTGGCCTATTTGGTGTTAATTTTTGATTATTTGCTGATCTAAAATATTTATTGTTAGGCAATTCAGAAAGATGGGACCATGTTATCCATCTCTTTATCAAGGTGCGTATAGTTATTTATCTTAGTTAAGGTCATACTTTACACATTCATGAACTTTGTAAGAAGTAACAAGATTTCTCATCAAATTATTACAAGACCTGAGCTGTATACTCTTATTAAATGCCAAAAATTATCTATTTATGTCCATAAGGAATTTTAAGAGGAAAAAAGGGGTCATCGGATGCAAAATTCACTTTTTTTATGGTGTTTGCATATAAATGTGTCTTTCCAGTGTGTGGAAAGAATTAAAAAAAATTAATTCACTCCTTTATTTTTTATCGTCAAAAAGCCTAAACACTCTCAATAATCAGGCCGTTTGGATTTTCTGAGCAATATGATGTCATATTGTTCAGGCTCCGCCCACGACCACTGACGGACTGTCCCGTATTAGCATATTTCCGCCCTCAGCCATTTGTATACTGACCGCCAAGGCAGCGTGTCTACATGTGTCTTGTGTCGACACCCCCCATGGAAGAGAGGGGTGGGGTGAGCAGTTGCTCATTATCATTTAAAGAGACATGTCGCTGTGAACAGAGCTGTTTTTGAGGAGATAAAAAGGGTGTTGTTTTACACAACCATTGAGAAATTTTAACCAAAGTATGTTACAAACTTTACATGAAGACTCATAAGAGTCATCAAAGAATCATACCAACTTGTGGAAAATGGGCATCCGATGACCCCTTTAAAGCTACAGTTTACTCAAAAATGAAAATTCTGTCATCATTTACTAAACCTTATGGAACACAAAAGAAGATATCTTGAAGAACTGTTTTTGTACAATGAAATTTTGTATATACAATGAAAGTCAATATGGTCCAAAACAACATCGTTGTTGTTGGGGTAATTTTGGGGTAAACTGTCTCTTTAAGACAATGATGTACAACAATGACATCATATTATTTTCTTTTCTGTTTGCCTAATGTCACTGTTGTTGTGCATGGCAGACTCAGGTTGATGCGATGTCTCTCATTAAGGATCATTAGAGATGCAGGTATGGCTGTAGAGGGGCAGGTGGTCTTGTGGGACAGACTCCAAGTGGAACTAAGAGTTGGTTAGTGTTTGTGGTCGGTCATGGTGTCTGACTCTATGATGGCTGGAGTTGAGTGAGTGAGCAGACAGAGAGCAGGTCCTGCTCATGGGACCTCTGATGAGCTGCTTATGATGAGACACACACACACACACACACACACACACACACACACGTGGCATTGCAGCTCAATTTTTGAACTTTTGTGAATACAGTATTTACATGGCTACAACCTTTGGCGCTAAATTGCTAATTGCTACATTTTCTTTTGAAGTTTCCCACAAAGTAAAGCCTGAAACACTTAAAATGATGGTTATTTTCTATTTCAATTATAAAACAGTTGGTTCCAGTCTTTGATTCTGATTGGTCAATAGCTGTGTTTTATTCACGATAAAACACGGCTATGACCGCTTCTCCCAACAGTTCTGTGTATCACTGCACAACACCCTTAGCAACCACTCCTAGCAATGAAAACATATGTTTGTTCTCCATTAATATTGTTCATTGAAGCTTTCTGTATTATGTAGAAGAGTATTGTGAGAGAGAGATCGAGTGACCGAGTGTATTACCTGCATTCAGATTTAGCATTTTCCTTCAGGTCATGGTCAGGTCTATGTTCGTAATAAAAAAATCTGTTTGAATGTCTGCTGCGATATCTTGTCTTTTGAACTGTTATGGGGTTTTCCTGTGCCTGACAGCGCTAGTAATAATAATAATTAATAATTTGTTACATTTATATAGCACTTTTCTAGGTACTCAAAGCGCTTTACATGAAAGGGGGAGTCAAAGCATTTGTTAGTTCAGTTGTGTCTTGATACCGTATTCACAACAAGTTTCAGTCCTTTCAATATAAAAGTCTTCGCTACTGAGTGACTCGCTCATAAAAACAGTCTTTGCCGCCATCTAATGGCATAATAATGTAACTTCTGCTGCTGTTCACCGTCAGGGACTATTTTTTATAGTCTTTTTAATGGCTTTTAGTGATTTTACTTCATGAAAGTATTTCTTGGCTTTAATATTTGTATTGTGTGGTAACCGTTTTATAAAAGCAATAAGGAACAAGAGGCTGTGGGGTTGGCCCTTCAGTCGTGACTTATTCATGAGACAGCACAGCCTCTCGTACCTTATTGCTTACAGAAGTACTGTGTAATGGGTATAGCTACAGTAACGTCTTTAGCTAGTCAGCTTAAGATCATTTCCATCTAAACTGGTTATATATCTTAGTAGGATAATCTCATCTCTTTTTTTTTTTTAAACCATATTCATCTGCGTAGTCACGCAGAGCCGAAGCACAACCAAAACAATGTTCTTCTGTAAAATGTATACAGTTTTTTTTTATACCACTAGAGGGCCAAAGTTACATTGTGTACCAAATAATTTCATAATTAAAAATGCTCATTTGGGACAAAAGTAATTTTTAATGTAGCCATTTCTATAAATGAAAGAAAAGCATTTAATTTTACAATAATGATAAGCTGCAGAAATAGCCTGAATATATACTACTATAACTGTATTGTTAATTCCTTTTCATTCTGTTCATGTGGAAATATGGTTGAATGCAAGATGTCATTTTTTGTAATTAAGGTTAATAATGAAAACGATTCATAATTAAAATAGTTACTGCAGTTAATTTAATATCAGTTCAACAGTTTGTCAGAATTATGTTCTATGATTTTAATTGTTGAATCCAATTAAAGGGTTAGTTCAACCAAAAATGAAAATTCTGTCAGTAATTACTCACCCTCATGTTGTTCCAACCCCGTAAGACCTTCGTTCATCTTCGGAACACAAATTAAGATATTTTTGATTAAATCTGAGAGCTGGCTCACTCCTCCATAGGCTTCTACAGACGTTATAACTTGCTGGCCCAGAAAATGCATTAAAGACATCGTTAATATAGTCCAAGTGACTACAGTGGCTCAATCTTAAGTATATCAAGCGACGAGAATACTTTTTGTTCGCAAAAAAAACCAAAAATAACGACTTTATTCCACTATTTATTTCCTTCTCTCTGGGCCTCGAGTTTTTTCACGTAGTGTTTTAGCGCAGCGCGTCTGTGTTGCACGTCACCACGTAGGCTCACTATTGGCCGACGCTGGTCATGTGTGTGATGTGTGACGTACAACACAGACGCGCTGCGCTAAAACACTACGTGAAAAAACTCGAGGCCCAGAGAGAAGGAAATGAATAGTGGAATAAAGTCGTTATTTTTGGGGTCTTACGGGGTTGGAACAACATGAGGGTGAGTAATTACTGACAGAATTTTCATTTTTGGGTGAACTAACCCTTTAAGCAAAATCATCAATGTATGGGGCGAAACAGATGTTTTATTTGCATAAAACTTATCTAAATCTAGGATTTGTGCCTCTAAGACCCTGATTTCACCTGGTATTAAGATGCGTTTTGGTTGATTGGATCACAAGTGGACGACGCTAAATACAGGTGTAAACGGAGTCTGGTTTGAGCTTGTCCACTTTCGACCACTTCCAGAGGTAGTCGGAAAAACGCATTTGACCGGATTGCATTCGTAGTGTAAACGCTCATGTGGTCGAATGCGCCATAAAAGACCACCTACTCTCCACCTACTGACCTAATGCGTAAACATTTTGGGAAGCGCTCTAGCCAGACGGGATTTAAACTTTGTCGGCTGAAGACCCAAGTTTGGTTTGAAGACAAAAAACTTACCAAGCACAATGTACTCTCACCATTCCTGATTTCTAACACGGTCTCACAGCGTTCGTCTGGGTCTTGCGGCTGTCAGAGCAGAAACGAAAGCTGCTGCTCTCCGAATGTTTTTCTGTTGTCTCCGGCTGCGGTCATACTGTAAAAGCTTATTTTGTCCAGTAGATCAAAAGACCTAGAAAAAAACATACGTTTACCTGCCCATAGACACTCCCCTCAAAGAAATCTGGACAGAAGTGGTTGAAAGTGGACAAAAGGAGATGGATTAAAACACCAGTTGTAAATGGGAATGTGTCTCCCTCGTCTACTTGTGATCCAATTGACAAAAACGCATCTTACTACCAGGTGTAAACAGGGCCTAAGAGTCATGGGACAACAAACAAATGCTTGTCTCATCATTGTTTTCTTCTGATCCTATGTCTTTTTTTGAATAACACTCAAAGCTTCTATGCGTTGCAAGTACTACCTCTGCTTCACAGCTCCATATTTATTTCTGCTTTTACCTCTCCATTGCCTTCCAGATTCAGTGCCTGCAAAAAAAAACAAAAACATTTAAAGTTATTTGTGGCCTGAACTTTAAAGAGGCTACATGCGATTTTCTGAAATTTAAACTCGCGACTGACACCTGTGGCCAAAAAACGGAACTGCTCTTCCTTTCTGCTTGCTCTCGTACGTGCACACTTCACAAGTCATCCGCTGCAAAGAAGTCAACATTATGTTTACAGAGGTAAGAACAGTCAAATACATATATTGTTTGAGAAACTAAGTTTGTTTGCTGACTAGCGGTGGTGGCAGAGTGATCTGAAACGTTTAACATGAACGCGCTTGACGTCACATCCGCAGACAGCGCGCGAAAAATCCGACCCGACAGAAAATAGGAAAAATAGGATACAGGCTTATAGGTGCACCCACTGTGAGCTGACAAGGTGTCAGTATGCTCATCAGGAGATGTTTGAGTCATAAATGGTCAAATAAAAAGGCTATTGTTACGTTTATTTTGGGGACAAAGTTGCATATAGCCTCTTTAATTAGAGTATTGGAGTTTGTGAGTATTGTAATTTGTTCCATATTTTAGTGATACTTTCACAGTATCTTCTCCCATCAACTTCACATGGTTGTAGGGCATGAAAATAACAGCCGTATATAGAAAAGCAGTCAAGTGTCATATGTTTATCAAAGCTAAACCAAATCACACTCTCACATCTCTCTGTTTCTTTGCATCTGCTCTCACTGCCATGGAAGAAAATAGCACTTGTTGTCACCAATATCTTGTTGTAGAAGTCAGTCTGCTTAGAAACTAGACTCTATGTACTCACTAGACTATATTTAATTTGATGTGAACAAAAATGAGGTTATGAAGCATACAGTATGTTGCACTATTGTGTGAAAACATCTAATCTTTAGCGGCCTTTAATAATGTTTTTTGAGTATTTTGTCAGATGTATGACATACTAAACAGACTATATCTGCTTCCCTCACAGACTTGTTTTCATTTGTTAAATTAAATACGGCATCTAATTGATGTAGCATTCAAAGTGACCTTTCTACTGTCCTTAATTATTGCTGTCCAAGATCCCGTCCTCTGTTAAAACTTGTTCAGATCTTGCAGATAAACTTTTACCCTTTCGCCATCCAAACTTTGAGGTGAAATCATCTTCGCGGTTTCGAAATAAACCTTCTGTCTCTTTGCATTCACAATCCACACGCAGTCTTGCTCATTTCCTGATATAGTTTTGGGGGCAAAACAGGCATATTTGCCAGCTGTGTAATTTACTGTGGCACTCATTTGCATATTAAAGCATTAATTAGCTCCTCTGAGCGAGAGAGAGGGAATAGTGTAATCATTGGACGTGTAGTCGCGGGGGACGAGTCTGTGTTTGGGTCTGGGGGGAGGCCGAGAGGAGAGCGCGGGAGTCTCTGGGTGCTTGTGTTGACCATGCGGCGCGTGCTTGTCGGCTTTGTGTTTTTTTTTTTTTTTTTCTCTCTTCCCCGCCGGAGGGTGGATGAGGAGGTTGCGCTGCTCAGTTTTCCAGCTTTTTCCAGACCCTTTGAAGTGTCACACATGATCTGTCTCCGTGTCATTTTAATGGCTTTACTCTCCCCCGTCAGTGCAGTCAGAGGTGCGACCAACAGTTTCACAGGAAGTAGAGGTTGTTGTTGTTGTTGTTGTTGTTGTTTTCATCCTCTTTTCCATTTGAGAGTGCAAAGGGGGGGTGGGGGTTGAGGATTGTGGTGAGAGCATATGAAAAACAAACTGACGAGATGCAAAGGACTTTTTTGAGGTTGTGGTGGCAGAGTTTGTGGCGACAGTACAAAATGGACACAAATCATGTGACGATATCAAATGCATATGAAGTGACTTGGAACATGAAACTCAATCTTATTAGTAATATTTCAATGAGTGAATATTCTAACTTTTGGACTTTTGGTCTCTAAACACGCACGCACGCACGCACGCACACACACACACACACACACACACACACACACAGAGAGAGAGAGCTCAACAGTAAGTTGACAGAAAAGTCACTGAAAATGTTTACATTGCAGTCACTGCATTGTGATTGTCTTTAAAGTGTCAGTAAGAATGTTTTAAAAACTTTTCAAAACCAAGGAGTAATCATATTCCATTGTTTTTCAGCAAAGGTGTGTTTATAAATTTATGTAGTTACATTATAGCTACATAATTTACAGCTGCTTTCTTATTAACATTTTTGTAATTTTGTAAAATAATAATAAATATATAAATAATAAATATACACTAATATTGAGGTTAGTGATATTTTAAAATGTTTTTGAAAAGACTCCCCAAGGCTGTTTGTAAAAAGTGATTGCAGTACCAGTTTTGGCCACAATCTTACATACGGCTCCTTTAAATATATCTTTTTATCTTCTTTTTTTTTAAGCAAAAATAAAAATACACAGGTAAAAATAAAAACTGGTCATTCTTTTGTGGTGGTTCCAGTGAAAATGATAAAACAGAACTACTGGCCTGAAAAATTAAAATTCTGTTGTTTCAAACCCATATGTCTTTCCTCAATGAGATAACTTATCACCATATCTGAACCGAATAAAATTTTTTAGAGCTCTGTCGGAGAGAAAAACGTGAATTCTAGGGTGAACTATCCGTTTGAATCCCTATACTAATGTATAAGGTCACCACTGTACGTGTCCATATACTGTAGACAGGTGGGGTAAACGTACAGTAAAGTTTGAGAAGCCCTTGCTTCAGTGGTTCTTTGTTTAGCTGTCTCAGAAGCCTTTGCCTGGAACACATTGGCTCATATTTTGATGGGACTGGATGCTATCTTTTCCCTCTACTCCACTAGAAATGGCCCATTGGATGAGTTGGTCCATCAGAATTTCAGAATCTCCCTCTGGGCATGTCCACCAACTCCATGCTCAAGCGCCCTGTGTCACCAGTCACCCACATTGAAGGCTCATCTGAATATCATGAAACCCGTGAGTCACTGCCTTTATCAGAAGGGCTTTGGCCAGGAGAATCTTCTTTTCCCTTTCAAACAAACAGGACAGCAGTGCCATGGCCTGCATGTGAATATGGATTATCTATTACGTCTTTGTTGGTGTGCAGCACTCCGCTCTTTCTATTTTCTGTTTACAACTTCAACGGTTGAGTTGAACACTTTTTTTGTTTTGCACATGAATGAAGCTTTTAAATTATTGTTAGGTCTATAGACTATTGACAACCAGTCCTAAATAATGAGAGATTAAAGGTTAACAAGGTTAACAGTTTTGTTTTTCATGCTGCCCTCATGCCCAATGTGTCTTATTGTCTTGTAGTGATGTATAAAGTCAAGTTGTCTAGCTGATATTGCCATTTAAACAACAGTATAATAATAAACATTCATTTAATATTGAGCAACTTATTACAATATTGAGTAACTAACTTATGCACTTTGTCTATTTTTGCTCCGCAAATGAAAATAGTATCAATCGAGCCCCAGCGAAACACAGCAACACACAGCACTGGCATTTAGTGAATGGATCAGTGTTTTTTAACAAATCTCGATTCTCGAACGATTCATGACTCACCGACCAGCCTTTTTAAGTCTACAAGCAAAACGCATCTGTTGTGTTTAGTTCATGAATTAATCAGTTTTTTAGAACGAATCATTTGAATGAATGGTTTAATAACTCTCCAAAGCACGACCAGCCGTTGCATGTCTACAGGTAAGACATATTAATGGTGTTTAATTCATAAATGAATCAGTCTTTTTCAGTGAATCATGACTCGCCTAAGCCAGAACAATCTCAGATACGTCTCGAAGTAACACATAAAAGTGTTTCATTCTGGAATGAATCTGTGTTGTAAATCAGTTGAGTAATTGATTCAATTACTCATCTAAGGATGATCAACTCTTTCTCGTATCAGTGTTTTTTTGTTTCTAAACCGATCAGTGTTTTGAACGAATTGGTTGATGATTCACTCCTAGTGTACGTTTACACGACAACGATATGCTTAAAAAGGAGAAGTTTTTCCTTTCGGTTTTCCGCGTACAGACGACACCATTGTCAAAACGATCACCATTCACACGGATCCGCGAAAACGACTAAAAACGCTGTATTCTGTTGCCAGGCCATTAGATGGCGATGAAACACTAGACTGAACACATAATATGCATGTGCATGATGTCATCGTCTTCAGAGATTCGCGTTTTTGTTGTTTACATGGAGATCGTTTTCAAAAACTTGCAGTTTGAAACCCATTTTCAAAAGTTTGCGTTTTCAGGCACCCAAATCGCCGTTGTCATGTAAATGAACGGCCAAAACGCATAAAAAGTTTAACGTAGTTTTAGTAGTTGAAAATGGTGTTGTGTTAACAGCCTCATAATATGGACGCTTGTTGCCACCTACAGGTGTAACGATGTAACTTGCATCACTGAATAATACCCATTACTCACTGATGTACAGCCTAACAAAAAAGCATTTTAATGGCAATTGTGATAATCAAAATTAATAATAATGATTACAGTATCAAAAAAAGTAATCAGTTTTGTCATAACTGTACTGTGCAGCCCTAGCTCTGCATACTAGTGTCAAAGTATTGTAGTGCCCTCCTTCTCACATCTATCTTACCCTCTCTGGCTAATCATCAGAGGTGAAGATGACCTATAAACACTGATAAACAATCAATATTTTTTTATTTAATATGCATTTAACACACCTCTAATGCTTCCAGTAAAGCTCATTTTGTATATGGATATTTAATTGGTTTATACAGGTGAACTCAGGGCGTGTCACAAAAAACACTCATCACAAATCAAGTTTTCTAGCTAATGTCTTTATATATATTATATATATCCATGTGGTGGGACATTTGTGTCAATGACAAGCTGCCATGAATGACAGCAGGATTACAACAGGTTTATGGTTGACCAATTTATCATGCTGTGTTAAAAATAATATAATATAATATAATATAATATAATATAATATAATATAATATAATATAATATAATGAAATGAAATTCTTTAATTATTATTAAATTAAATTAAATTCCTCATGTTGTTCTCAACCAGTAGGACTTACTCACTTCTGTTCAAAAGAAGACAAAAAGTCTAAAGAATGTTCTTGTTGTTTTTTCATGCAGTTACAATGATAAAACAATGAGTCAAAAACGAAGGGAA
Source organism: Abramis brama (assembly GCF_963993115.1). Classification (NCBI taxonomy): domain Eukaryota; kingdom Metazoa; phylum Chordata; class Actinopteri; order Cypriniformes; family Leuciscidae; genus Abramis; species Abramis brama. The sequence goes on from NC_139983.1 coordinate 16,028,680, forward strand.
ATCTATCTATCTATCTATCTATCTATCTATCTATCTATCTATCTATCTGTCTATCTATCTGTCTATCTATCTATCTATCTATCTATCTATCTGTCTGTCTGTCTGTCTGTCTGTCTGTCTGTCTGTCTGTCTGTCTGTCTGTCTGTCTGTCTGTCTGTCTGTCTGTCTGTCTATCTGTCTGTCTGTCTGTCTGTCTGTCTATCTGTCTATCTGTCTATCTATCTATCTATCTATCTCTGTTTCTTTGCATTTTGTATGTGTAGACCACAGGAGCCCTCTGTTTGTCCTCTTGTCCCTGTGACTGGAGTGACGGGGCAGTAGTCTGTGTGTTTGGCCACTAAAATCAGGGGGAGGGGTGGGATGAGGTGGGCAGGGCACCGCCTGTCCCCGTCCTCATCTCTTTCACACCGGCATGGGCTGCCTGGGCTCCATGGAGGGGAGATAATTGGATTTGTTGTCACCTCCAGTTGCTGCCAGGAGCGGGCGTCTGCTCCGGTTAGCGATGAAGACATCATCGTGACAGGGACCCTGGGAGAGGATCAGCTGGTGTGGTGGGCACCACTATCGATGCTCTAGAACTGCCATGTCCAAGCGGGCAGGCGTTGGCCAGCTGTTTCCCTGCCCGTGACTTCAGGCCAGGGCAAAGAAAGAGCTCCAGATTCAATGGAGAGGGGGGGAGAGAAAGGAGAAGTTGACCTCTGGCCGGATAGCGCTAGATGTTAAGGTTTGAGTTGTGTTTGGTTTGAGTTTTAGGCCCAGGCCAGGGAATCATGCCACAGCAGACAAGCGTGGCGGACAACCAGGGATGGCACCTGCTTGGCGTGAGTGTGAGGTAATGATGGGCTCACAGGTGAACGGCCCCAGAGGTAATCAGTAATTAACTCACAACTACTCCATCACCACAGCTTTGGGTCTGAACCGAGTACCCCTGCCATGTCCTACAGACATTAATGCCCTCCAAACACTCCTTGCACATGCTCCGACGACATCAGGTCGTTTATTTTTTGTATATGCTATCAGTTGTTTGAATATGTTTAGCTTTTTTTTGTTTTATTGGGAGTCTATTTGCAAGACTCCTTATTTGTAAGAAAGGAAAGAGTGTCAGCAAGGGCTTCTAGTCTTATTTTTAAAGCTTCAGTCTTGGAGGGAAAAAAAAACCTTCTCCACCTGTGTAAGAACTTTTTTGAAGGGACTTTTGAAAGATCGTCTCTGTTCTGACTTCAGTGAAGAGCTGTTCAGTGGCTACAGTGGAACGGCAAGGTGAATTAGATTTATACCTGGAAGTCCTGCCACTGTCTGACTGACCTCCAGTCAGCAATCCATGCATGCTGTTTTCCATTTTCCTGTTGAACCAGTGCAAGCCTATACATATCAATTCAGTAAGTGCACAGTTAGCTGTCATTTAAACACTGGCAGATGGAGATGGCACAATAGTGTCCTTAGAAGTCTTCACAGTGTATTTGGCCATATTAAGTCAATTCAAAATATAGGGAGTGTGTGTGTTTAGTCCATATGGCACTGCAGACAATATTGACATATATTGCACACAAAGTTTAAATTTAAATTATGACTGAAGACTTAATTTCAAATGTATATATTATTATATTATTATAATTTATAATGCTAATTTAATATTATTATTATATACTGTATAATACTATTAACATATGATCATTTTAGTAATATATAGGCCTAATATTTGTTCAAAAGTTTGGGGTCAGTCATTTTTTTAAAGAAATGTATATTTTTATTCAGCAAGGAATCATTAAACTGATCAAAAGTGACAGTAACAACTTTTAAATTATTATTATTTTTTAAAATATGTTCTTTTGAACTTTCTTTTAATCAAAGAATCCTGAATCACAACTTCCACATTAATGATGATGATAGTTAAAAATGTTTCTTGACCAGCAAATCACCATACTGTATTAGAATGATTTCTGAAGGATCATGTGACACTTACTGAAGACTGGAGTAATAATGCTGAAAATTCAGCTTTGCTCTCACAGGAATAAATTACATATTAAAATAGTATACAGTTATTTTAAATTGTAATAATATTTCGCAATATTACTGTATTTTTCATTAAATAAATGCTGCATTGGTACTTTTTTTGTCATATGTACTTTTATATGTAAGAAATATATACAAGCATAATTCATATTTATATATAAGACTAATAATACATTAAAATACATAATACTTTAATATTTGATGTATTAAATCAATGCATCAATGCATGTAATGTACTCATTACTTTTTTATATTAAGCAAAATATAAAGTGAACACTGTGTAGGGACCCTGTAAAGGTAGCTAGTGTTTGTGAGGTTGTGTCAGTAGCACAGGGGTTCTGTCTGTGATGTGCGCTCTGATTCTGTTTTTGGAGCGCGATGGCATCCGTAATTGGGGAAAATGCGGATTCGGTGGGCCTAGACATTCCCGTCCCCCAGGGATCAATTACAGAAAGACTCATTCAGCTCGGTCTATTCAAATGAACACCTGAAGAGCGGGGACAGTGTGCTGTTTTAAAACTAGAGGTATTACGAGATAAACACTGTCCCAGTAAAGACCTCATCAGCAGCAATTTGTATGCATTTACGCAGACAGTCAGGGTTTCGTCTCTTACCGCTGTTGTCTTACCTTCTTCCTCATGTTTTTAATCACATCTGTACAAAAAAGAAAAATAATAAAAACCTTCCACTTGGAGTGCACATACACAGGCGGGTAAAAGTGACTTTTTCTTTGACACATCCACATTAAGCAACAGCCAGTCTAAAAGCAAGCTTAGCAACCGTCTTACAAACAAAAACTTGAGCGCTTTCTAATAAGGATGATCTGAAGTATCAAGTGTTATTAATACCCCTTCGGGCACATATTTAAAATAAATTTGTTCCTGTGATTCACTCCGTCTCTCTCTCTCTCAAGGTTTTGGGCATTTGTACAGTGTGAAGAGCTAGCGGTGTTTAAGTCCTTCAGACCTTGCGAAAGTAATGAATGCCAGAATGTTTCTAATCACTGAATCATTCATGCTGTATAATTTGCTGTAAATAGCCAAGGTGCACCCTTGATTTACAGCTTGCTCAAAGATCCTTGACACCACTTAGCAACTGAAAAACACTCCATATATACATTTGAGGCTTAGTTTAGCGCTTTGAAAGGAATTTGAGCTGTAGCTTTTCATAACATCTCATCTTAACCGGTCACCCAGACCCTAAATTGATGCACAATGATCCTGAAAAGTTCGTCTTTGATATCAAACAGAGTCACCTCGCGGTAAATAAAAACAAATCTCCTGGAGGTTTTGAGAAGCGGCTTCTCGGAAAAGGTTTCCAGTCCACGTTCTGTCACTGCGTTAACGGTTCCACCTGTGGTGACCTTGTCCCGCCGTCTCTCTGCTCTCAACAGAGAGCGTGAGATGGATTACTGTGACCGCTCGGCTACCTTACAGATGGCGCAGTACCGTCACCGGCACCTAATTTTCATAGCGTGCATCGAAATGACTCATTAAAATCAGCACAGGCAAGACTGGCAGAGAGGACGCTGTCTGTTTTCCTCACACCTTCCTCCTCTTCTATGTCTTGGTCCTTTTGTTAAATTCTCTCTCTTTCTTCTAATGTGGAATTTCAATGCTTCCCCTTTTGTATGATTGGATGTTTGGATGTTATTGTCATAGTTGAGCTGAGGGAAATGTGTTTTGAATTAGAGGCAGTGTTTCATTTCTGTTTTTATATTTAAATGCAACAGCACGGCTTCACTTTTATGCAGTTCACCTGATGAAGTGTGGGTTCTTTTCCACTGTCGCCTTCGACTTACTTAGGGTTTAAAAGACACTAAAAATCATAGTTTTGACTACACCATTGTGTATGAAATGTGCTATACAAATAAACTTGCCTTGCCTTTCCTTGCCTTGCCTTACACTGACACGGACAAAACTTGAACTTGAACTGAATTGAGCTGGATAATGACACCATAGGCTTTATGTCGAACGTCACATGAACAAACAGGAAAACAAGCCTCGCCACATCCGCTTGTCGGAGAAAGGGTTAACAGCAGTATGAGCTGACGGTGATGTCTATGGACTTTTAAAGTAATTAGCTAACCTAGCTAGTTATTTTTATTGTTGGCGTCTCATTCAATTTTAATATCCAAATAGTATTAATATGAGAAGAAGAAAAAAATGTAAAACAAAAAACAGATGCAACCTGTTTTACAGAATACGGAAGTTTGCTGCTTATAACCCCCTTTCTGCAGAGCTGTGAAGTTGCTTTATACTGAAGCTGAATGGAATTTGTTTCATAATTGACGAATTTTGCAACATAGACACTGTTATTGAACTGAATTGATTCCACATTGACTCGAGCTGAATAAAGACACTGTTGCCTTCTATAGAGCTGCTTTGCAGCTAATAGGGAACGTTCTCAGAACGTTAGCTAATGTTCTTTCTAGGTTCTCTCAAAGTTATGAATGAACATTCTTCCAGTAACGTTCGATCAAAGTTATCAAAACATTATCTTAAAAATGTTATTTATACATCAATCATGGAGCATTTTTGTTTTGTTTTGCTGTAACATTCAGTGACATTTTTTAAATGTTACTTGTTTCAGAATGTTCAGAGAACATTCAAAGGTAACATTTCCATAATGTTTGCAGAATGATACAATGGAATGTTTCCTTAATGTTTGCATTACAAATGCATTGCATTTTCAAAAAAAAAAAAAATTGAAAACCATATCAAAAACTGGACATGAACATAACTTCATGAATAAACATTCTCAGAAATTGTTTTTGGTGTTACAGCTGAACTGAACTTGTTTCATAATTGAACACTATTGTCTTTGTAGAGCTGCTTTACAGCAGAATGTGAATTAGTCTCATATTTGATGAAGTTTGCATCATTGATACTGATATTTTCTTGTTTACTAATGTAAAGCTCTATATAAATAAACATGACTTGACAGGTTCTCTATCCGCAATCCCTCTTTTAGAGCAACAATCATATTCCTGTAGCAACAACAGTTGAAACTACCATCACCCAAGCTGCATCTTTTCCAAACGGGCGGATCGATGTCTCGCGCGCTCTTAGGCTGAACAAATAGAAGAGTTTAGCGGGGAGGGAAGCCATCAGGTCAGATCTGCTCTGCGAATAATCTCTCTTCAGCCACACACGAGAACAAAGCCTATCTGGAGCTCATCGCCACTGTGATGATATTTAAATGTGAAGCTGAGGAGATCAATTAAATTAGCTGTGGCTTCAGCCAGCAGTTCTCCAGACTGCCCCTGAGGTCACAGCGGTGTACTTTTCAGCTCTCGCCTCTGGTAATCGCTTCAAATCAAGCCTCTCTTAAGCACCGCGGCCCACCTTAATTACACGTATGAGGTTGAGATTTCACACCTCTGGTAAAGAGAAGATAAAGTCAAATTGATAATAAACGCCTGAAAGATACATTTTTGAATCAGCCGGGAGAGCTGCGGATCGCAAAGCTGGCTGCCATCCTTCACGGAACTGACACAGGAGATATATATTCATATGATTCACTGTGTGTGTGTGTGTGTGTGTGTGTGTGTGTTTGAATATGTTTATGATGATGTTCAGGACTGAGCAACTCGTCTTTAGTGCTGTAACTTTAATTTGACACAATGTCACTTCTGTCTGATACACTTCCTATATGAGTGTACTTATTAAAATGATCAGATTGCGCATTCATTGTACTCCTCGTGAGTAATATGTGGTAATTATGAAAATGCGTTGTTAAGCTAAATCGAATAATTATTTTTGCAGTTTCACACAAATGTAAAACAAGAACGATAATTTAAATCAGTCTTGCACAGAACGAAATATTTATGATTTTTGTTTTTATTATTGCAGCAGTAGGTTTTGGAACAGCACATCGGGATTTATGAAAAGTGTTATTTTAAAAGTCTATGAGAAAACCAACTAGTTCCTTATGACTGACAGTGAATGATTTCTTGATTTTCTTTTGTCTAAAAGGAATTGATATATTTGTGGAAGATATTAATAAGCAAACTTATTGCATGGACTTTTTTGGAGCATTTTTAAGATGTATTTAATTAATGATTATTTGCATTTAATTAACTAGGAAAGAGAACACAGATTTAAATAAATTAATAGTGAAATTTGAACCTTAATTTGCAAGGAAAATATTACATAAAAGCCCGGTGTCTATTTTTTTTTAATGAATTTAAAATGTAAAAATGAACTTGTATAAATTATTAATTTAAATAGTTTATTTTTAAATATTGCTTACATTAGTAAACATGTGGTCCTGTCCATCTTTCTAATATATTTCTGAGATCACAATTGTTTTTTGTTGTTTTTGTTTTATCTCCTACGAAATTACCCAACATTAAACATCCATCATCTCTCAGGCTGAAGTTTACAGATCCATTTAGTGTGCAAGAGTGACATCTACCTTTAGAGATGAGAAGTAGATTTACTTAACGCAGGACAGTGGAGAGGGTACTTTTGATGCAGGTCATTGTGTGTGTGTGTGTGTGAGGGAGAGAGAGAGAGAGCGAGAGAGAATATGTTGGTAATTATAGCTATTTATGTTAAGAGAAAAGACCTAGTCAGATGGCGAAGTGCATTCATTAACATTTACTTAGCGGTGAAGTCATTATCCTCTTTCCCACTAACAGAGATGAAAAAAAAAAAAAAAAAAGAAACAGAAAAGAAATATTAATGTGCCGACACAATGACAAATACAAAATCCAGGACGCACTTAAATAGGATGTATGGTGAGTGTGAGAATGCAGTTTGACTGTTCGAGTGAGAGATGAATGTGTTTGGAACTGCGTTCATACGTGGAGTGACTAATTCTCATTGTCATAGTGGTAAACAAAGAAATGATGCAAGCAAGTCCGATTGTTTCAAAGATTCTTTCTGTTGCAAAGCATTAGCTGATTGTGTTGTCTCAAATGATTATTTGAGAATTATTAAACTATTTTTAAGAGCTTAGTTGCTGCTATATTAGTTTTACTAATGCATGCGTTACTTTCCCATCCTAAAATATATTTTAAAAAACAATTTATTTAAGATTTAAAATGGTACCTTTGAAAATAGACTTCAATTGTATTGCATGAATTAAAAATAATATACAATACAAGCATAGTTTTTACTGGCATCTCAAATGCTGAGTAATTTACATATATTAGCATATAAAGTAATTGGCACAGATGCCAAGAAAACACTGGAAAACAGATTAATTGTCATCCACCAGCCACAGTGACATTGTTAAAAATGAGATGCTTTTAAGAAGCCAATTATCAGAGAGTTTTCAAAGTAACCCTTTTTTCATCATTGAATATCAACTTAAAGCCAGCTTCATACAAATATGCATCGATTCCATATCCAGTCACAAAAAGTCCCTTCATATGTGTGCACACTACATACTGCACACACTAAGGCAACTTTTAGACCGTGTAGATGTCAAATACTGTATAATTTTAAGCCAGTTTTGCATGAACTTAATATAAGCCCAAGTAAACCACAACATTTAAGGTAAACTAAAGATTAAGCGTCATAATGATTTATTGCAATACATCATAAGCGAACATGTTGCCATCGGTGATGTCACCTGTCCTGTATGGAGTAGTTTTTGAGGCATATGGGCACAGCCTTTCTCTTTCAGACACACACACACACACACACACACACACACACACACACACACACACACACACACACACACACACAAACTCTCGCTGGTAATAGATTCTGCTATGGTTTGCTGGAGCTCTAGTTTTATCCCCTGTAATAATTGGATAGTGCCTCCATTTATAAGGCTGTCCAAGGGAATGCAGAGTGAACAAATGAGCTAGTTTAGTTGCCAAGACCACTGCTTGGGGAGAAGGGCTTAAATGACTCCCATTTTCACAGCCATTGTGCAACGGCTACCTTAAATAATATTGAGATTACACGAGGGAAGGGAAGACATGCTGAGGATCTATTGTGCAGATAAAAGGAAAAAGGAAATTAAAAGATTTTAGGAGAAAAATAAATAAAAATGAATGCCTGTGTGACCAGACAATGAAACAACATACTGGCTATGAATGATATGCTGATATATACTAATCTGTCTGATATAAACCAGAAATTGCTATGATTGATACTAGATCATTTTTTGTTTACATTTTGCTTAAATGTATATAGGAATGTCCATGAGATTTTTGTATGTATTATAAAAATCTATATTTGTAAATAGGTGTGTGTGTATATATATATATATATATATATATATATATATATATATATATATATATATATATATATATATATATATATAATAAATAGAATATAAAAATATTCCATACAATCTCTGTTCATATGATTCATTATACGCACACACACAGTATATGTACAATAATTACTTTTTAGATCATTTTTATTTACATTTCGCATAAGTGTATGGGAATCTGACAAGATTATTTGATGTATTTTTACTTTTTAATCAACAAATTGTGACTTTAAAAAAATAAAATAATATTTACATAAAGTTAGCAGAAATATTCCATACATTCTCTCAATTCATATGGTTCACTGCAAAAACATATATCAGCAAAAATGCTGTTTGAACTTAGGTGTATCATGTCACTCCACAGGACAACCCATGTTTTTAGAGACAAGCGAATAGTAGAAGAGGAAATCAGGGGTTGTTTACACACTCAGAGACGTCCAACCTCGGACAGATTCCCCAAACCGCGTCCCTCCTCTCAGACTCAGCTGGTCAGTGAAAGCCTCCTCTCCTTGCCCCTTCATTCTCAGCCTTATTTGTATTCGTTAATGACTTTATAATTCCTGGCCAGCGGGAACCTGCTTTTATCTCTATTAGTTTAGTAGCCTGGCAAACAAAGGGAGTCTGGGGCTGGTGGCACCATGCCAGCAGGAGCCGCCACCATAAAGGCTCTTGTCCATCTGTGTCGCCTTCTAACGCAGCTCCACTCCTCCTCTTTTTCGTTTTGTTCTCCCCGGTGCCATTTCTACAGATACTTCTGCACCATCCCTGGCTGATATTCCTCTTACCGGCGCCTGTATTGATCTCCGCGATGGCCAATGAAGTGTGAAAGAGACTTCTGTTTTTCCCGCAATGAGAAAATGACAGCTCGCTCCGTCGACGTATGAAAAAAGCACTCGATCGCAAATATCCCGGGGTGACGTTTCAAAAAACGTGTCTCAGAATGTGACCGAAAGTCATTCGTATTGTCAGGCCGGGATGCGATATCTTTATTAGGGCTGAAATGAACCGAGTCGAGCGCATTTACCTCCCGTTTCAGATGTTTTTCATCTCTTTGAGGGTCATTTCATATGCTCGGAATATCATTTCGGCTCAAGCGGGCGTTAATTTGACATTTGTAATGCATGTACAATGTTCCATGAATGCATTCATAAGGCCTGAACATCTCAAACTTTTTGTGAGGCCTCTTTATTTTGCTTCCCGTCTCTCTCTCCCTCTGTAACATGTCAGAAAGACTGCATCCTCCTCTCATCTGAGATGCTGGTCAGATCAGGGGGCCCTTCATTGTATATTTTACCTTGGAGTTGTTTTGATCTTGCTGAAGACAGGGAGCAGCTTTTTTCCCATTTCCCTTTCTCTCCCTCTCTCTTTTTTTTTATTCCTTCGGCAGCGCGTGTGTCTTTTGCATGCATTGTCTTTGAACAATGCTCTGTTTGAACAGTGCGCTCGCAACTCAGGATACAGGCGCGCTCGACGGATCGACTTTTATCACCTGCTTTTCCCAGTGATTCTATTAACGCTTCTGTTTCATTAAAAAAGGGGGACGCGGCCAACAGACAGGCGCACCGGTGAAGAGACAGACAAGAGTGACTTCAAACAAAGTCAGGCGAGAGATTGCCACAGCGCGCAGACAGCCCTTCATTCGGGGGGACTGACAAAGCAGGGCCGGATGAGGCATAGAACTGTGTGAATGTGTGTGTGTGTGTGTACCTGTGAGGTGCTAAATCATTAATTAGAAGGAAGCCACTTCTGCCTCTCTAATGCACTGTTGCTAATCCATGAACACTGAAACATATGGTCCCGTGTTCGAGCTAGTCCAACAGGCTGAGTGGGTCAACAGTTATGTTTACTCGTGGAGGTCACCATACATTGATGCATATAGATAATTATCTAAAAAAATAACAAATTGAACTATAGATATAATAAAATGAAAATATGTTTAAGATCACCCATCCAAGAACCTTTATTTATTCTTGTTGAATGTGTTCTTTTATCCAAAGCGACTTTATTAGCACTGTCACTACCAAATTTTAATTACAATTCCACTTGAAAAAAGTGACATGACAGTCTTCTTGGACTGACACCTATTGACATGGATACATTTATTCAGACTGAATAATTCATTATGCATGCAAAAGTTTCTCCCCCACTACAGATTTTAGCTGCTCTTTTTAAACTGTTGGCGGTAGCAATGCAGTCTGTTATGTACACTACTGTTCAAAAATTTGGGGTTGTTAAGATTTTTTTGAAAAAAGTCTTGCAAGGTTGCATTTATTTGATCCAAAATAAAGTAAAAACAGTAATATTGTGGAATATTAATTTCAAATTGTATTTTTTATTTTTATATTATTAAAAAATATAACTTATTCTTGTGATGGCAAAGCTGAATATTCAGCATCATTACTCTAGTCTTCAGTGTCACAAATTTTATTATATACGAAAATTATTATATACAGTGGCTTCTCCTACTTTTTTCAGTGATATTTAGCGCCAGTTTATCAGGAAGTAACGATTTTGTTCTCTTCGACTGTTTTATGTGATATTCCCATTTTGCGCAAAAGTTTAGATGGAAACATAGCTATTGTGGATTTTTAGATTACCGGTATTATGATTATTATTATGAAATAAACCTAGGTGACAACAGTGTCAGTGAAAAGCATTATAATCTTAACAATATATCAGAAACTCTTTAAGTACATCAACTTGGTAAAAATGTAATGATGGATTTGAAAATCTGAAACTGGAATCAATATAATCAGTACATAAAAGTCATTTGAAAAGTTATAAATAAATAAGCAAGGAAGGCATTGCAAGGTTTCCAAAGCAGGTAACATTGCTATAGTAATAACAGTAAATTATGCCCAATTCCAAGTAACTAACCCTAAACCAACCCCTAACCGTAGCTCCATAGAAAGTACATGTAGTCAATTAATATTACTCAGTACTTATTTAAGTAAGTACTATGTAACTGTCACCTTAAAATAAAGTGTAACCTTTTTTTTTCTTTTACTCTAGAATGAATGTTGCATCTCATTAAAAAAAAAGTGTTCACGTGTGGTGTTTGTAGCCCGGCAGTCATTATGCTGCAGGCAGCGGCGGTGAACTCTGACTCTGGCACAGGAAGTGAAGTCAGCAGCCGTGTAGCTGCTGCTCCAGAAGGCGATGGCTGTGTTCGCGGCGGGGCTCTTCCTCCCCGTAGCAAGGTTGGCACGGTGCGGAGGTGCTGGTGGCGCGGTGCTGGTTCTGGCGCTCTTGGCTGCTGCGAGCGGTGCGTGCCCTCTGTCATTCATGTGGAGTGGCTCTGTCCAACTGTCACTTCCTGACAGGCTGATAATCAATCTCTTTATTAACTGCTCTGCTGCAGACGGCCTGCCCGGTAGGGAGGGTGGGCATCCTGCACGGTACACCGCAGCACCGCGCTCCGCTGGGGTCGGAAAGGTTGGCACCGCAAGACACCGTCGCTTCCAGGCAGGGCCCATCTTCGTTGCCTTCAGGAATCACACCGGTGTGGCCCAATTGTCCCCAGTGACAATTTATGAAGAGGAAAAGTGCGGTCACATTAATGAAATTTCATGTGCAAAAAAGGTCCATTGTCAATAGTGTAGACCAAGCAGCTTTTTTTGTTGGTCAGCATGGTGAATTTGCATGACCAACTTGAACATGAGTGAAATCTGAGTGGCCAACATTTTCACCCTCACATGAAACTCCACATTCTGCAAATTCCTATTGCAATGACTGGATTTCTCCTGTGGAATTTTGACGAGCAGCGGTAAATGTGACAACACTTGAAGCTGTACCTCATAAGCCAACTGTGATTTGCTTCCCAAACTTTTATTAGCCCGCCACCACCAAACTGAACATGGTGGGTGGGTAGGAGTGTATATATTTTCTATATATATTTAAAAATGTAACTTATTCCTGTGAATGCAAATCTGAATTTTCAGCAGCCATTATTCCAGTCTAAAGTGTCACATGATTCTTGAATATTAACAAATTCTGAGTGGCAAACTGTTTTGCCCATACACAAAACTCCCAATTGCTCAAATTCCTATTGCAATGACTGGATTTTGCCCGCAAATCTTTGCCGAGCTACGGTGAATGTGACCGCACCTGAAGCCTCACAAGCCAACTTCCCATTTTGTTTTGTAGCTCGTCACCACCAAATTGAACATGCCAAGGAGAGTGGGGATTGTTTTTCTACTCTCGCTCATCGCTCGCATGTCAATTCCACACAAGCTAATGGCAAAGTCATGTCAGACGTAGCATTGATGAAGAAACAGGGCCGTATCGCATTAAATATGAATAAGCTACAGCTCTCTCCCTTTCTGTTGCTCATAGGAGGTCTTCCTGGTGGAAACGCAGAAGACTCTGCTGAGCAGGATCTCCGATCTGTGCGTGGGAAACGCGACGGCCGCCAAGCTGCTTGCTCCTCCAGACCCGGCCGAGTGCGCCGAGACCACTTATTCACTCCCCACCCAAACAGCTGAGTAGAAGACATATAAGCACAATAATTCTATGGCAAATAACGATAACCATAAAACTCCAAATCCCTGTAATAAAGCCGAAGCCTCTCTCCCTAATGAAACAGTGGCCCTCCTGCTGTTTCCTGCCTAATGTTCCCGCCGAGGCTTCCTCCACTTTCCATAAAGCAATTTTGCAAGCCCACTCCCAACGTGAATCATCTCGAAACGAAGAGAAGCCTCTCCCTCCATCTCTCCTCGTGTCCCCGGAGGGTGACGCTGACTAAATCTGTGTTGATACAGAGGTGTGCTCTAAATCCTGTTTGCTCGGGTTCCATCTCTCCTAATATTCACACTCGCGTATGAGGCCCCTTCCCTGCCCGCATCTGCTAATGTAGCGCATCGTCGTCTGGATGACAAGACGACATCAACGAGCTCCTCACAATGTGTGGGAAGAAGAGCATATGTTAAATTTAAGAAGCTGGGATTTACCTCTGCGTGGGTCTTAGTTTACATGCGCTACTCGACAACAAAGGACGAATCGCCGTTTTGTACGGTTCACGTTGTGGATGCACATGTAAGGTGTTATATCTGAAAATATAGGCGGCTTTTGTGGAAGTCGCACTAAATACCATCTGCCGTGTCTTGAAATAAATTCAAAGTAATTAAGAATATGTTTGGTAAATGAAAAACAACCTTTGTGAAATGCAATAAATGAGAGTTTGAACGGTGAGATTGAGTTTGTAAATTTGATTTGAATTTCCGTTAACATTTCCACAGTATGTAATTACAGTGTTTAAAAATAGGCTTTTTTGTGTGTGCGTGTAATCAATTAGATTTAATTTCTCCAACACATGCCCTTCGTTTATTATCAATTAATGCTGTTTACCTCTTAATTCTTCAAAAGAAAAACTTCAAACTGTAAAAAAAGAATAAAAATGCAAATCAATATATTTTTATTAAAGAAATATTTTATTTTTATTTCTAAAATAAGAAAGTCAGAGATATGACACATTGCATATCAAAAGCTACAGTATTCTCACTCAGAGATTTGAATGCTTTTCTTGGCAAATCCCAAATTACTCAAAGATTTCTTGATTGACAGATGAGGGGGGATAACTGTATTTAGCCAGGGACCATCTTTCCTCGTCTGGTGTGATTTGGGTCTCATGGAGGATTGGCCCCCCTGGTGTCTGCCCCCCTCCTCCTCTCGGCACGGGGCAGGGGCAGATTGACAGAACAGCATGGGGGCAAGCGCCGCTGTGCCAACAGCCCCCCCACGCTCTACCTGATGTTTTTAACAAAGGCTTCCATCTCACCAACTCCGCTGCCGAACATCGCCCAGCCAGCTTCAACCCACCCCGGCTCTGGAACAAACAGACTTTGAAACCTGATCGCAAGGATGTTGGGAACAGATGCACAGACGCTGGGAATGATGCGGCGTGTACGGCTGTACTCAAAGATAAAATGTCAAACATTTTTCAGTTCGAGCCCAAGAAATTGGGCAGTTGTCAGTGAGCAACTGCTTGTAATTCAAAGGAGGATATTGGTGGCTTCTATGATAATATAATGTAATAGAAGAGAAGCCACCAATACTATATATAGAGAGTTTTATTTTGAGGGAGACTGGGGCTAGTTGTCACACTTTTTGACTTCAGTGAATATTTCTCAGTGTAGGTTTAGTTTTGAATGTAAATTTCTGTACAGGAACAAACACTAAAATCTTTAGCAAACAAACACTGAAGAAAAAAATAAAATAAAATTATTTTAACACATGTTGGCCAATGGACAAGTTGTCTCAATTAGAACCTACCCCAAATATATTATATATTATATTTTTCTATATACATTAATTTTGCTGAAAAAGCTTTAGTATATTTTATAATATATTAAATCTTTGTTATAGCTTTTTTAGAAAGAAAAAAAATGTTAAAAATTAAATAATTCATAAATGTAAAAGAAAAAACAGTATTGTTTTGTTTTAACTTGGCTATATATATATATATACTTGTGATATACTTACACTTAATTAGTTATACAACCCAATTGAAAGCTGAAAAGATATGTTCAAATGTGTTGGAGAGGTACATTTATAATTATCGTATCTTGACTTTCAGTCCAACTTCATTAATAATGCACATTGTTCTTACTGACCCCCTTCCAAGCCATCATCAATCACTGGAAAATTTCACTGACTTTCCAAAGGGACGATGCGAGAGGAGCACACACACCGTCTGACGCACATTTCTTGGAGGTGTTCCCCCATTTTGATGAATTTCCGGCCTAGGCACCCAGCATCCCTGCTGTATGTGTGGCTGCATCTCCTCCTTCCTCCTGTCAACATGATCCTGCGCACAATCAGTCGCAGAGCACACACTCGCCGGGTACCTTTCCGCTCCTCGCCACGTCCTCTGGCCTCACCTGCTCCGTCTGTTTTATTTGTGAGCAACAGAACATATACAATTACATCTCACAACTTCAAAATGATCTTTAATTCCTATCACTGCTGTATTGTTGCAGGGAAAATGGATCAATCTCAGTTTCTTTCATTCTTTCAGACAGTGAGAGTTATTAGTAGTTAATATAGTAAAGCTACTTTGATGACTTGCCAGGCTTTTTACGGGCAAAAACAAGGTATATTGAACAAAACAACCAAAAGCATTATACGCATTTTACTTTTGCTTATGGTCTCATAGTTTGTCAGCATGAAAAGACCTTTCATTGTAGATCTAGAATATTATTTTGATACAAAGTTAGTTATAATCCCAGACTCTGCCCTGTAATCAATAAAAATACATTTTTCAGGCCCGCAAGTGAGTGCAGCCAATGATAAATATTGGCAGACAAGAAAAATGTGTCATTTTTGTCGATTGAAGGGAACATAATGATATTCACAAGTAGACCCCCACTGCGATACAGACACAACTGTTCCTAAGCAACAAAACACTTTTCCCCTCTCCAAATGCAGACAGGGTTTTGGTTGACTGTTTGCAGCCACAAATATTCAGACCTCCAATGTAGTGATGAGGGTAAATACAACTGTACAGACTTGTGTACTTAAATTGACACATTTAGCTCCTGATAGTTATACTATAAGTATCTATAAGCAATGTTGGGGGTAACTCATTACAAGTAACACGAGTTGCGTAATCAGATTACTTTTTTCAAAGAACTAGTAAAGTAACACATTACTTTTACATTTTTTGAGTGTTACTTTTTTAAAAATGTTTTCTGCACAGGATAATCGAAGGATCTCTTTTGGTGTGAAAGGTATATATACTGTATATTTGTTATTAAAAACACACAAGCAAGCCCAGCCCAGGTGAGAAAAAGTAACGCAAAAGTAACGTAGCACTACTTTCCATGAAAAGCAACTAAGTAATGCAATGTTACTTTTTAGGTAATATTGTAATGCATTACTTTTAAAAGTAACTTTCCCCAACACTGTTTATAAGTAATTATATACATCTAATAAATACAAAAAAGCAATTTAAACATAATTGTATTATGCTAGGTAAGAAAATGCATTTAATTTGCATTGTTTTATTGTAGCATTGCTGTATAATCCTAATCATAGACAATATTAGACTGAATAAAGGTTTATATTTTAATTATATATTAAGATAACATAAACGTGTCTAGAAAACAGAACAATTCATACATGCTACTGAATTGGTTATTTTATTATATTATTAATAGACATGCTTTATTGATCCAAAGGTGGAAATATAGTTGAACACTGCACACAAAAAAAAAAAAAAAATGCATGTTGATATTTATACAAGTTTGCAATAGTAGTATATTATTTAGGTCTAACTGTTCAACATACTGTACATAAATGTTTGTACAGAATTTGGTCAACTCGGTTGTCACAATTTCAGTGGTTGTGGAGGGGTTCTTAAAGGAAGACTCTAAATGTCTTATATTGCTTGGGTAGGAGTGCCATCTAGTGATGCATTCAGTAACCTGCCAGTCTTGAATACGTAGTGGCTTTAAAAAGTATACACTACTGGTCATAATTTTGGGGTCAGTAAGATTTTATCTATTTTATTTTTCTTAGAAATTAATACTTTTATTCAACAAGGATGCATTAAATTAATCAAAAGTAACAGTAAAGACTCACATTATTACAAACTAATAATTATTTAGAAATTTCTTCTCAAATAATCCTGAAAAAAAGTATCATGGTTTTCACAAAAATAAAAGCACAACAGATTTAAATGTTTATAATTGTTAGAAATTAGCATATTAGAATGATTTCTGAAGGATCATGTGCCATTACAGGAATAAATTACATTTATATATTAAAATACAAAACAGTTGCTTTAAATTGTAATCATTTCACAATACTGTTGTTTTTATTGTAGTTTTTTAATAAAATAAATGCAGCTTTGGTGACCTATTTCAAAAATTACAGACACTAAGTTACTTTTTAACTGCAGTGTATATTAAATTATATAGATTATTTTTTTATTGAGTAACCATTTTAGGTAAACTAAGCCAATGTACAATAAAAATGTTGTCATAAATATAATGTACAATTCATTTTGGCCTTGAAACATGCCATGAACAATGTAATCTACTGCATATTCCATATAATACATTTTTTTGTAATGCAATATTTACATTTAAGGTCAGAGAAGGTTATGTTAAATTTTCATATCTCTGATCACTGATGTTCGCCTATTTGAGTAGCTGAATTTGATACTGACACTCTTACAGAACCAAAGGGTTGATGTTTTAAAAGTTTGTGCTGATCAACAGATTCATAAACAGTTTCCACTCCGGGGCCCATCCATATTACAGACAGCCAATATTTCTCATGCACATGTCCTTTGTCATTCACGATCTTGTCCTCAGCAGCTGTACATCTATTGTCGTTCCGCTTGACTTGTTGTAAATTCCTACCTGGTTTATTGTTTATCTGCATCTTCTGCTGCCGATTATCATATTATTCTTCATGGCTTGGAAAATAATATTGCCTATTGTAAACTGGACTCTTGTAATCTTTGTGGAACTTCTGATTTGTATCATTATATTATTTAGTATTATATTATTCTGATCGAGAAAGGAGAAACTAGAGCTAAGGAGTATGTTAATTTATTATCATATTAAGGCAACTAAAGTGCAGTATTTTATTTATTTTACTAATGAAATTAATTATGTGCTATGTAAAAGGGTCTGTTAATTATCTACCATTTGTAACATTATTCTTTGAAAGCAGAGGACCAATCAGAGCAATCATGACATGATGGACAAACTTTGCACAAATTAACTTCCAATTAACAGCTTCATTCTACCAAGCTTTTATTTTATTATGATGTTTTTCGCATTTTAAATGCACAAGTAGATAAACAGTGGAAGAAATGAGTTTTTCCATTTGATTTTGCATTGTATTTATTAATTGCAGCATTACTGCATAATTATTATTCATAATCATGGACTGTATATTAAAGATTCAGATTTTAAATTAACATTAAGACTGAAATAAAACTGTCTAGAACAAAACAAACCAACAGAAGTTAAACTTGCTGATGAAATCCAGGGCACAAAAATGTCCATGTTTATTACGCTTCAGGATTATTTTTGAGAAGGTACTCAGCCTGAAAGATACAAATGACAAAATTAGAGAATTTTCCAGAAAATACCTTCAATTAAACTAATAAGCAGTTATTAGGAGGACCAACCTACCAGGAAGTCTATGGGGTCATCAGGACGTATTGTACAGCATTCGATGAGGCCTTGGGTAAGAGTGGGCATCACATCCCTCATCAGGTAGTTCCTGAAAGGTTCTGACTGAGATTCCAACAAGTCATGTTCTTGTCTCCTCACCTCCTCAAGGTTCTGATTCTTAAAACACACACCAAAATCTCATTGATGAGCTGCTAGTCTAACATATTTTTCTGCAATAGCAAAACATTAAATGACAATAAAAAAAGATCCTGACAGT
This sequence comes from Abramis brama, assembly GCF_963993115.1. Lineage (NCBI taxonomy): Eukaryota > Metazoa > Chordata > Actinopteri > Cypriniformes > Leuciscidae > Abramis > Abramis brama. The sequence continues at coordinate 16,047,343 of NC_139983.1, forward strand.
ATTTTAATGTCAAAAGAGGGTTTGCGCTGGCGCAAGCTGTTAGTAAATCTGGCCCTTAATCTTAAATTCCTTTAAAAAAAATATAATGTCATGTGCTTACCCACTCCCTCCAACGCTGATCTCTCTGTTGGGCCTCTTCTTCCTCCTGCCGCTCTGCCTCGGCCCTCTGTGCCGCCTGTTTCTTTAGCTGCTCTTCAGCTTGCCGTCGCTCTTCTTCCTCCACCTCCTCTGAGATCGGCCTGTAGTTCTTTGGTTTGCCTACTTTTTTGCAAATCTTCTCACTGACCAGCAAGTACTCATTGTCATCATTGCTTGTAATCTCTGCAATAAAAATAAATAAATTTAGACTGTTAGGCCACACGTTTAATTAATTTAAACACATTAGTTAAATCAAGTCGTACTTATTGTAAAGAAATATAGCACAAGCACACTTTTCAAGCGAGGTAGGCGAGATGTCAGTCAAAACTGTTTAAACGTCACAATACCACTCCTAAAGGTAAGGTCACATTAGTGAAATTTTGTTAGCAAAAATGTCTATTTTTATTGTCAATAGTGTAGCGATGTAAGGGTGTGTTCACACTTGTAGTTCGGTTGTCTTGTTGTTTTTTTTTGGTACGGACCAAAAAAAGAAAATGATACATCACGTCCTGGTTCGTTTAGCATTCACAGTGTGGAGGCCATTTGAGTAAAGTGAACTCATTGTCATGTTCAAGAAACCAGTTTGAGATGATTTGAGTTTTGTGATATGGCGCGTTATCCTGCTGGAAGTACTCGTCAGGTACCAGGCAACGTTTTTTCCAATCTTCTATTGTCCAATTTTAGTGAGCCTGTGCAAATTGTAACCTGTGCAAAAATTTTCCTGTTCTTAGCTGACAGGAGTGGCAACTAAAGGAATAGTTCACTTAAAAATGAAAATTCTGTCATCATTTACTCACTCTCAAGTTGTTTCAAACCTGTATGAATTTCTTTCTTCTGCTGAACACAAAGCAAGATATTTTGAAGAATCTCTGTAACCAAACAGTTGATGGACCCCACTGACGTCCATAGTCTTTTTTTTTTTTCTACTATGGAAATCAATGGGGTCCATCAACTGTCTGTTTACCAACATTCTTCAAAATATCTTCCTTTGTGTTCAGCAGAAGAAAGAAATTCCTACAGGTTTGAAACAACTAAAGGGTGAGTAAATGATGACAATTTTCTTTTTTAAGTTAACTATTCCCAGAGATAGCAAAAGTACTCACTTCCCGTACTCAAGTAGAAGTACAGATACTTGTGTTAAAAGATACTCTGGTAAAAGTAGAAGTACTGATTTAACTTCTTTACTCAAGTAAAAGTAACAAAGTACAGGCTTGGAAATTTACTTAAAGTATAAAATTAAAAGAAGCCTTGCGAATGACAACCATTTTTTTTATGCAAAGCTACCTGGACCACACAAATGTTACTAGAGTGCAAGCTGAGAAACTTAAGTGGATTTGGAAAAAAAGGTTCTTTATATCCCATTGCCTACATTTTAAATGGATGTCTGCCTAAAACATCACATAGCCTATATGATTATTATGACAGACTGGGACTCCAGGTTAATAAGATTCTAAGTAGCAAGATATGAATTCAATTGTGATTCTGTGAGAATTCACAGATCCAGTTTCTCTTTTTTAATCTTCCCCTTAACATTTAAAGGAATCTACATGTATGTAATGATTTGCCGCAAATGAATGCCGCCGAATCTTTCAAGTCGTCTTGTAGTGGTGCATCAAGTGCAATGTATATTCCCATCCAATTGACCGTTCGCAAAGACCCGCCCCCTTTAGTTACTGTTGCTATGTCCGACAAGCTACGCCGCTCTCACGCCACTCCATGTTCTCACGCAGTGAAAAATACATCACGGAGGAGAGAGGACACAGGCGGATGGCGGATTATGATTGGTCAGATAGCCTGTCAATCAAACTCCCTGCGAAGGGTTGATGACGCGAAAAATAATAACGGTAACTCCACTGAAATTATTTGAAACTAAAGTAACGAGCCAATTTTGTAAAATGTAAGGAGTAGAAGTACTGATATTCATGTTAAAAATGTAAGGAGTAAAAGTAAAAAGTCAGAACAAAAATAAATAGTAAAGTAAAAATATCTGAAAAATCTACTTGAGTACAGTAAGACCCCGATCACACCTGACGTGTTTTTTGCAGTGAGAGGTGCCTTTTTTCAATTGTTTTCCTATGGCAGTGAGCGTTCTGCGCGCTGTTTATGCGCCCCAGGCGCCTCGCGTTTTACTGCCTGCTGCGCCTCCAGCTCCGCCGGAGGTGGGAGTTGAAGATCTCTCTGACAGGAGACTCGGCCAAACGTTCCCAGCAGACCCTCACTGTATGTTTGGGTCTGCCGAGTCTATTCAGCTTCCTCCCCCGCCATCGGATCTAACTCACCACCAGGTGGCGATCAGTTGACAGCTCCGCCCCTCTCTTCACCCGAGTGTCCAAGACATACGGCCGGAGGTCGGATGAAACAACCACAAAGTCGATCATCGATCTCCGGCTTAGGGTGTCCTGGTGCCACGTGCACTGATGGACACCCTTGTGCTTGAACATGGTGTTCGTTATGGACAAGCTGTAACTAGCACAGAAGTCCAATAACAGAACACCGCTCGGGTTCAGATCCGGGGGGCCGTTCCTCCCAATCACGCCCCTCCAGGTGTCACTGTCGCTGCCCATGTGGGCGCTGCCCAAGTCCCCCAGTAGAACGACAGAGTCCCCAGTCAGAGCACTTTCCAGCAGCCCTCCCTGAGACCCCAAGAGGGCCGGGTACTCTGCACTGCCGTTCGGCCCGTAGGCACACACGACAGTGAGAGACCTATCCCCAACCCGAAGGCGCAGGGAAACGACCCTCTCGTTCACCAGGGTGAACTCCAACACATGGTAGCTGAGCTGGGGGGCTATAAGCAAACCCACACCAGCCCGCCGCCTCTCACCATGGGCAACTCCAGAGTGGTAAGAGTCCATCCTCTCTCAAGGAGTGTGGTTCCAGAGCCCAAGACTCTCAAGGAGTGTGGTTCCAGAGTGGTTCCCATGGGGGAAAGCCCGGCCACCAGGCGCCCGCATACGAGCCCTGACCCCAGGCCTGGCTCCAGGGTGGGGCCCCGGCTGCGCCATGCCGGGCGACGTCATGGTCCGTCACCTAGGACTTGTTTTCCTTGGGAGACCCTACCAGGGGCATATAGCCCCGGACAACATAGCTCCTAGGATCCTTCGGGTACTCAAACCCCTCCACCACGGTAAGGTGGCAGTTCAAGGAGAGGGAACCAACGAACTTCACGAACCAACTACCACAATTTTAAAAGAAAGTAAATGAAGTTAATAAAAGGCTGATTTGACATTTACTTGACTGACAGGACAGCTGTTTCGGTGGTTGCCTAGCAACATAAAAGGCAGTGCTGTGTGCCTCGTGTTTTCGAACCTGAAAAACGCGTTAGGTGTGATCGGGGCCTAACGAAGTATTTGTACTCCGTTACTTCCCATCTCTGACTATTCCTTTAACTGACTTCTGCTACTGTAGCCCATCTGCTTTATCTCACTGGATATTTTCTCTTTTTCGGACCATTCTCTGTAAAACCCTAGAGATGGTTGTGCATGAAATTCCCAGTAGATCAGCAGTTTCTAAAATACACAAACTAGTTTGTCTGGCACCAACAAGCATGCCACGTTCAGTCACTTAAATCATCTTTCTTTCCCACTCTTCAGCAGATCGTTTTGACTTTGTCTACATGCCTTAATTCATTGAGTTGCAGCCATGTGATTGGCTGATTAGATATTTGCGTTAACATGCAGCTGAACAGGTGTACCTAATAAATTGGTCAGTGAGTGTGTATTATTTTGCCTAAACAATGCTGTGTGTTGGGCTAAGTGAGCTTGTTGTTTGTGTGTACACCTGGTGGGAATTTTACAAGCTGAGAACTCACTAACAGCTTATAAACCAGACTAAATAGCGGCCTGAAAAGGTGGGTCTCGGACCTCGGTCCGCTTGTTTGGTGCACACCAAGGTTTGGATGGCAACATTCACACTTATTCAAATGAACCGCACTTACAGAGCAATTGAGTTAATTTTAATCAAACCAAAGTGTGAACACATCCTATGAGTGAGTCTCACATAGAAGTCACTTTCAGAAGCTTTCTCTTGAACCCATTGCGAAATCTGTGTGTGGAAATCTTTCGCACTCATGCAAAATTCACATGGATTCTTATTGAATTGACTGGATTTTCACAGAACAGCTGTAAATGTGACTTTTATGCTTGGTCTGTATTAGCTAGCTCAACAGATGCAGTGTTTCTGGACTTCATTAAAACAGGATTTGGTTCACTCCTTCAATGTTACCTAAGTGCTCAGGATGAATCTTTAGTTCCTCAAAGAAGTTCAGCACCGTCTGATCCTCTACGTTTCTCTCTCTGAAACGGGCCAAGTGGCGTGGGAACTGTTCAGGGGTGTAGGAAGTACCCTCTACAACAGTCTCGGGTAGATTCAGAACACGGTTTTTCAGGAAATCATCAGTGGCGTCAACAGAGAACACAAACTCTGGAGAACAGACAAATGATTGTTTCTCTAGGATCATGTTGAATTTCAAAGCCACTTGTTACAGTATTTCTTTTAAATGAGTTGTGGGTATTCTGTCTACAAATACAACACCTCTTATTGTACGTGTTCACAAAAGTTACCACTATAATGTAAAGCTGAGCTAAAAATTTTACTGTAAAACTGATTTTACTGTATTGTTACTGTTTTACTGTATTCAGCCTTAGCGAGCATGAGATTTCTTTCAAAACCATTAAACTTTTGAAGAGTACTGTAGTTAAATTAGTTGAAATCAGTCATGCAAGACTCAAATCTTAAGGCTAATAATTATGATGGAGAAGTGTGGGGAAAAAATGCATTTCTAATCTGCATTATACATTATATTAATAAATTACACACCTGGGATGATCTTTTTCTCGTGTTTAGATTGCAAGTCTTCAGGCTCTTCTTCACCTGTTGAATATTTAAATAATCATGCAGCAAATCAAAACTCATGTATTATTAATCAGAATCGTGATTTAATTTGTTCATATATCATCTAAAAAAGGCAAATTTCTCACCAGTAAATAACTGCTTCGCCAGCTCATATGTCTTAGGGAAACCGTCCAAAACGAAGCCCTGCTTCATACAGGGTTTAGTTCTGAGTTTGTCCCTCATTATACGAATCACATGTTGGTCATCAAGTCGTCCTAAAAAACAACAACAACAACAAAAACTTAACATATATAATTTAAATATAAAGCACCAAATGTTTTTACAAATATACAACCTTCATTCTCATTCATGTTTTCCTTCAGAGTGTCCAGAAACTCCTGAGCTTCACCCTCATCATTTTCCATGTCCTCCGTTTGAATACACGACTCCTGATTAATTCAACTAAGCATCAGTATAAATCTATAAAATGTATATTTAATTGTCAGTGTAGACAAACAGAAAAGGTCACTGCAGGGAGTTGTTTATATTGACATTATTTTTTTACTTTTTTAAATCAAATCTGAATTATTTGAACATGCTTTGCTGGTTCTGAATAAATTCTGGGTTTTGTATAACACTCACCAGTTTGTTTAATGTTTCAGTGATTGTCTCCTTAAGTTTAACATGATGAAGTTTGTAATGCTTGCATATCCTCTCTGCTATAGTGCTCTTCCCAACAGCAGGTGGTCCCAGGATGCAGATACGAAGGGGCTGGGACACACACAAACACAGGTGCTTGTACTGTGAAACTTTAGATTCAGCCAAAAAGACCAACATAAAAGAAGTACCAAAAATAAACATATAACTAGAGAATTTCAACATACCAACAATCCCCTGGTCTGCTTGTATTCTTCAGTGACCTGCTCAATGTTTTCAACCATGCCATCTTTTGACACCCACTGGATGTTAAAATTGTCTTTCAGATACAGTGCTTCAATACGAAGGTTGACAAGCAAAGACTCAATATCTTTTTGCTGAAGAAAGTAAAAAGATATCATAGTTGATACAAAACCAAAAATGTACAATATTGATAATGTTCTCTGTAGAATGTCAGAACAATATTGACATTGATTCTTACTGTCAGCTCCCGTATGAGATAAATCTCCTCTTTTGAAACATTCTGAGTTTTTCCTGGTCCAAGCACGAGTGTTATTGCCTTGAGGAAGAAGATTTACTTGCATGAGAACCATTAACTTAAAAAATAAAAAAATAAATAAACATATATATATATATATATATATATACTGTATATACAGTGAGGAAAATAAGTATTTGAACACCCTGCTATTTTGCAAGTTCTCCCACTTAGAAATCATGGAGGGGTCTGAAATTGTCATCGTAGGTGCATGTCCACTGTGAGAGACATAATCAAAAAAAAAAAATCCAGAAATCACAATGTATGATTTTTTAACTATTTATTTGTATGATACAGCTGCAAATAAGTATTTGAACACCTGAGAAAATCAATGTTAATATTTGGTACAGTAGCCTTTGTTTGCAATTACAGAGGTCAAACGTTTCCTGTAGTTTTTCACCAGGTTTGCACACACTGCAGGAGGGATTTTGGCCCACTCCTCCACACAGATCTTCTCTAGATCAGTCAGGTTTCTGGGCTGTCACTGAGAAACACGGAGTTTGAGCTCCCTCCAAAGATTCTCTATTGGGTTTAGGTCTGGAGACTGGCTAGGCCACACCAGAACCTTGATATGCTTCTTACAGAGCCACTCCTTGGTTATCCTGGCTGTGTGCTTCGGGTCATTGTCATGTTGGAAGACCCAGCCTCGACCCATCTTCAATGCTCTAACTGAGGGAAGGGGGTTGTTCCCCAAAATCTCGCAATACATGGCCCCGGTCATCCTCTCCTTAATACAGTGCAGTCGCCCTGTCCCATGTGCAGAAAAACACCCCCAAAGCATGATGCTACCACCCCCATGCTTCACAGTAGGGATGGTGTTCTTGGGATGGTACTCATCATTCTTCTTCCTCCAAACACGTTTAGTGGAATTATGACCAAAAAGTTCTATTTTGGTCTCATCTGACCACATGACTTTCTCCATTGACTCCTCTGGATCATCCAAATGGTCATTGGCAAACTTAAGACGGGCCTTGACATGTGCTGGTTTAAGCAGGGGAACCTTCCGTGCCATGCATGATTTCAAACCATGACGTCTTAGTGTATTACCAACAGTAACCTTGGAAACGGTGGTCCCAGCTCTTTTCAGGTCATTGACCAGCTCCTCCTGTGTAGTTCTGGGCTGATTTCTCACCTTTCTTAGGATCATTGAGACCCCACGAGGTGAGATCTTGCATGGAGCCCCAGTCCGAGGGAGATTGACAGTCATGTTTAGCTTCTTCCATTTTCTAATGATTGCTCCAACAGTGGACCTTTTTTCATCAAGCTGCTTGGCAATTTCCCCGTAGCCCTTTCCAGCCTTGTGGAGGTGTACAATTTTGTCTCTAGTGTCTTTTGACAGCTCTTTGGTCTTGGCCATGTTAGTAGTTGGATTCTTACTGATTGTATGGGGTGGACAGGTGTCTTTATGCAGCTAACGACCTCAAACAGGTGCATCTAATTTAGGATAATAAATGGAGTGGAGGTGGACATTTTAAAGGCAGACTAACAGGTCTTTGAGGGTCAGAATTCTAGCTGATAGACAGGTGTTCAAATACTTATTTGCAGCTGTATCATACAAATAAATAGTTAAAAAATCATACATTGTGATTTATGGATTTTTTTTTTTTTAGATTATGTCTCTCACAGTGGACATGCACCTACGATGACAATTTCAGACCCCTCCATGATTTCCAAGTGGGAGAACTTGCAAAATAGCAGGGTGTTCAAATACTTATTTTCCTCACTGTATATATATGTATATATTATACTGAATGTGTAAAATCTCACCTTTATGATATCCTCCATTGTGTTTTTGGAGTCATCAACAGCAACAAAGTATTGTGACTTTGGCTTGTGGTCAATGACATTTTGGATGATCCTTAATGAATATTAATCAAACGGATGTTAATGCCCAATAATTTAACTTTTGCGTGGATGAAGTCATAAAAAGCTCCACAATTACACTAACCCTGCCAGATCATTGATGTGAATAGTGGGGATAATATTGGAGCCATCACCAAAGATGGGCACCTCGGAGACTTCCCCCTCCCATGACATCTACATAGAGCAATGCAACACAACAAACTATTTAACTTAAACATTTTAATTAGTAAAAAATATTTACAAAAGTAATATTTTTTAAATGTCTGTCCACTATGATTTACCTTAAAAAACAAGTGAAACATGTGTTCTCCCATTCCATATTGTAGCCCGGATGCAACAACATATGTAGAGAACATGGAGCTTTTCTGAAAATCATTCATAAATAAATATGAACTTCACACTTTTAAAGTGTTGAAAATATCTTACCATAACTAGTGTGTACAATTATTTAGGCTAATATTGCATGAATTTTCAACTAAAATGGAAAAATTATTATCCCACAAGGTTTCTTGCTTACAGTTTTGCCTAATTTGAGCACAAGTTTCTCCAATTCGATATGATCACGGAAGTTGGGGTGTGCTTTTCTTTTCCTGTAGTGCTCGTCTGTAATAGGAATCTCTGGGTCATCCTATTGTGGAGTTAAAATATTCATCAATACAACCTTTTAATCATGTTTACATGCTGATCAATAAAGTAGCCTACTTGATAATTGATAACAGTGTTCTTATTCCTACTTTATCGACTGGTTTAGACATAGCCCACGTCATGATGGTTGACACCAGGATAAACATCTTGTGCCCAGAAAAATTGTCCATTTCTATATGAAGAGCTGTGATTGGATGATAATTTAACTAGCATCTGCTCAAGAAAAAGGTTCATAGCAGAAAGTAGCAACATTCAATAAAAATGTGATAGCCTACCTGAGACGGCCCACTGTGCTTCAGCTATCTGATCAGCATGCTGAGTAATATCAAAAATTATCACATCACATTTCATCAGATGATGGAGAAGCTCTTCACGCTTCAAGTGCTGGTAGAGATGAAAAGGGATGTTATAGAAAAAATAGTAAAGTGACAGACTGTGTCACTGACAGTAGGTACAGTGAGGAAAATAAGTATTTGAACACCCTGCTATTTTGCAAGTTCTCCCACTTAGAAATCATGGAGGGGTCTGAAATTGTCATCGTAGGTGCATGTCCACTGTGAGAGACATAATCTAAAAAAAAAAATCCAGAAATCACAATGTATGATTTTTTAACTATTTATTTGTATGATACAGCTACAAATAAGTATTTGAACACCTGAGAAAATCAATGTTAATATTTGGTACAGTAGCCTTTGTTTGCAATTACAGAGGTCAAACGTTTCCTGTAGTTTTTCACCAGGTTTGCACACACTGCAGGAGGGATTTTGGCCCACTCCTCCACACAGATCTTCTCTAGATCAGTCAGGTTTCTGGGCTGTCACTGAGAAACACGGAGTTTGAGCTCGCTCCAAAGATTCTCTATTGGGTTTAGGTCTGGAGACTGGCTAGGCCACGCCAGAACCTTGATATGCTTCTTACAGAGCCACTCCTTGGTTATCCTGGCTGTGTGCTTCGGGTCATTGTCATGTTGGAAGAGCCAGCCTCGACCCATCTTCAATGCTCTAACTGAGGGAAGGAGGTTGTTCCCCAAAATCTCGCAATACATGGCCCCGGTCATCCTCTCCTTAATACAGTGCAGTCGCCCTGTCCCATGTGCAGAAAAACACCCCCAAAGCATGATGCTACCACCCCCATGCTTCACAGTAGGGATGGTACTCATCATTCTTCTTCCTCCAAACACGTTTAGTGGAATTATGACCAAAAAGTTCTATTTTGGTCTCATCTGACCACATGACTTTCTCCCATGACTCCTCTGGATCATCCAAATGGTCATTGGCAAACTTAAGACGGGCCTTGACATGTGCTGGTTTAAGCAGGGGAACCTTCCGTGCCATGCATGATTTCAAACCATGACGTCTTAGTGTATTACCAACAGTAACCTTGGAAACGGTGGTCACAGCTCTTTTCAGGTCATTGACCAGCTCCTCCCGTGTAGTTCTGGGCTGATTTCTCACCTTTCTTAGGATCATTGAGACCCCACGAGGTGAGATCTTGCATGGAGCCCCAGTCCCAGGTCTTTGAGGGTCAGAATTCTAGCTGATATACAGGTGTTCAAATACTTATTTGCAGCTGTATCATACAAATAAATAGTTAAAAAATCATATATTGTGATTTCTGGATTTTTTTTTTTAGATTATGTCTCTCAGTGGACATGCACCTACGATGACAATTTCAGACCCCATCCATGATTTCCAAGTGGGAGAACTTGCAAAATAGCAGGGTGTTCAAATACTTATTTTCCTCACTGAAAGGGCCTGTCCCAATACCTCCCCTTACCCTAGATTTCTGCCCTAACCCTAGTTTTTGCGCGTTCTCGTGTAGGGGTAGGGTGTCCCAATACTCTAAAGAGCAAGGGGGAGTGCTATTCTCCCCTTAAGATCAACCCTCAAAACATAGTGCGGTCCGATGCAGGCTTAAAACGAAGTGGAAGATGAAATTACCCAGGATACCTTGCGGGCTCAGCAAGCCGGTAATTTTTTTAAACAAGATGGCGGACACCGCTGGAAAGGAACAATTGAATTGTAATTATATTTTAAATAATAATAATGCAAATAAGCATGTTAAAATTTCTAAATATGTTGGAATATGTTAGTTTGATGCACATCCAATGGACTGTAAAGTTTTGAACACTAATGTTAAAAAATATTTCACGAAGCTATCTATACGATGTTGATCTGCCGAGTGCTTCAAGAGAGTCTGCCCATCAAATATACATCTTATCTGGGTAGTTAATCTAATTTTATTTTCGATGTTGGCTTCCAGTTATTATAAAAAGAAGACGTGAGGTAAAACTATTAAAAAATAGCCGCGTTCGTCTAGTGCTATTAGAGCAGTTTTCTTCACTTCTCCCTAACGTTAAACCCAAACAGCACTGAGCACAATCAGTGATGGTTGTAAAATGCAGTGTCTGCTGATTATAAATTGCGGGAGGTGTTTGATTGTAAAAAGAGCTATTAAAATTATAAGCACAATGATCCGCGCAAGAGACGTTGACCCTGTTCCCATGGCGGCGCGCGATCGGAAACGGACTGCAACTAGACAAGCAAACTATACTTTGGGTTTCATGTGCGCGTCTAAACGATCAAATACAGACAAAAATATGGCTAAATGACCGGTTTGGAGATTCACTTTAACACAGTTTATGTCTTAAATGGGAGTTGGTTGTGGAATAGTTGGGAGAAAATGTGTATTATTAGATCTGCATTCGGTCTTAAAGTGGCAGCGTCTAATAAACCTGCGAATGATTACACCTTTAATGTGAATAAAACAACTAAAGGCAAAGAGAAAATTTCTCCCAGCTCTTGAATGAATAACTTTAGCTTTAATGAGCATGAATCTATCTATAATAAACTATGCTGTGTTATTTTACATTTGATTACTTAGATTTCTAGCATGTTATTATGGATACTTGTATCCTGATCATAGTTATGTGCATGTATATAATTTGCATATAGTGGTGTCCCATTTCATAGGGAAAGATCTTCAACTCCACTTCCCCTCGTTGAGGGGACTTTACTTTTGAGGGCACTCAAAACCAAGTGGAAGTTTTAAGGGGGGAGAAATGGGACAGGGCCGTTACAACTTATATGAAAGACTTCTGCACAATGCTGTGAAGTTGATTTATTTACGCTGTACTCTTCAGAGAAAAAACTGCGCTTCTCCTCTGTTTGGCTGGAAACTGTTCCCACAATCTGGAAGGTTGCATCTTTGATTTTGGGTTGCTCATCCCGCAGCCTGTCTTCTTCCTCCTCCACATCAGCCTCATCCAAGTCCACAAGAGATGCACCAACTACACACGAGTCTAAAAACTAAATACAAGATAATAAAGTATGGACATTATAGCCCTAATTTCAAGCTGTGTCTTGATGTGACATGCTGTAATTCATCTGAAGCAAGCTAACCAAGTTAGCCAATCTTTCTAATTCCACTGCAAGCAAGTTAATGGGCTAACGTTATACGTTACCGTTTTCGACTATAAAGATTTTTTTAGAGGTTTAAGAATGCATTTGTGCCGCTGCAACTTCGGTGCAATATTATAAAAAGTATTAAAATAACTTACCTTTGCAATATTTTTGGTTGTGTAATTATCAACATTGTTGATAAAAACCCGCATGGATTTCGGCGGTCTCTCCTCAGTCTTGTCCGCCATCCTGTGTTGTTGTTGTCCTGTTGCTAGGAAACGGATGCATTCGCACTGTCTTCATAACTAAAATATAAAACTAAATGCATTGTGTAGGCGCTTAAAAGCCTCTATAAATAATATAACAAAACGCACACACACACACATATATATATACGTATACATATACACACATATATATATATATATATATATATATATATACACACACACACACACACATGTATTTATAACCTTTTAACGTTAATTTAAATGTATATATTTTTTCATATAAATATGACTAAGCGGTAAAAAAAAAAAAAAAGGTCTTGCATTGATTGTCATTTGCTGTCCATATTATTACAATTATTTATTTTGTTTGTTTGTCTGTTTTGAAAGTGAATGGTTCTGTGACTGCATGCAAGGAAATCTTCCTCAAGGCATAACATCATGCTTGGACCAGGAGAAACTTTTAGAAGAGATATATCTCATACGGGAGCTGACAGTAAGAATCAATGTCAATATTGTTCTGACATTCTACAGAGAAGATCATCAATATTTTACATTTGTGGTTTTGAATCAACTATGATATTTTTTTTCCCCTTTATTCAGCAAACATTCTTTTCTTGTCAACCTTCTATTGAAGAATTTTAACATCCAATGGGTGTCAGAAGATGGCATGGTTTAAAACATTGAGCAGAGCAGATCACTGAAGAATACAAGCAGACCAGGGTTGCTACGCTGAAATGCTCTAGTTATATTTTATTTTTTGGTATATTCACAATGAAGCACTGATATTGTGCATGATTGATCATGCTGGTCATTTGTGGTCATTATCTGGTCAAAGCTAGATGATGAATCATCTGATTTACCCGCAGATGGGGAAGATCCTTGGTAGACACAATATTGTTAATTTTCAGATATTCTGAATCACACCAGTGGTTTAAATTATATATTATTATTATTATTATTAATAAGACACATTGGTTATGGCTGCATAACTGAAATCTTAAAAATGAAAAACTCATTAAATCTCTTCATAATCACATTAGTCAGGTACAAGAAAATGTGTTTCCAGTCTACTTGTTTTACAGTGTCACAACAATGGCAAACCAAAAAAGATCAGGCTAAAGCCTCTATAGCAAAATTATCAAACTGTGCAAGTTCAAAAGAACTAGTGCCTATGGCCGCCCATCCATGTCGTGGCTCCCAGAGCACTGCATTATTCCAGAGAGCGTAGCCATTGAGGTCTGCTGATGCATAGTTTCCCTAAAAACAGAGAAGAAATAACCGATCGGCTGCGTTTATTTATGAAAAAGTGCAAATCCAACAGTACGGTGAAATGAGAATCAAGACTTAAAATTTTTTAAGAGGAAAAACTCAGCAATTAATATGTATAGGAACATTTCAATATAATATAACAAACCTTAACTGTAAGGGTCAGTGTGTACCATACCCGCGCTCTAGTTCCAGACTGTCCCTCAGCAAGAACTGTCATTCCACCTGTCAAACAAAGGTTTTGGATACATGACCTGGCCTAGTCAAACTTACAGCAGTAGGGGAAGATACAAACTTTTATTTTTCAGATGCTTACTGAGGTCATTGGTGACTTTGTAGGTGCCATCTGCATACACCCAGAAAAAGATTCCCTTTGTACTTCGGACGACTCCTCCACCTTTATCCACTCTGACAGCAATGAAGACTCCACCAGTGTGCACAGCCTCCATGTACACGTCGCATGACACCATTAGGTCATGCCTGATAATCGTAAAATACACAGAGCTGTTAATAAGTCAAGTCACCTCAATTTATATAGCTTTATACAGTACATAGTTTCAAAGCAGCTTTACGGTGTGTGGCGAGGCCGGTGGCGCAAGTGTTAATGAGCGCCACCTGTGCGCCACTCCGGTCTCGAGTCCCACGGAGGAGCTCCAGAAGGATAAGAGGAGGAGTGACGACAGTGGAAGATGAGAAAGAACCAGGCCTGGGACATTTATGTTGTGTCATATTACGTTTATATGTTACATATTATTTATATTATGCTTTACTCTTGTTTTGTTACTTATGTTTATTTTGTGAATATAGTTATGTTGAATGTTTGCCGGTTCCCGGATCTTTCTTCCCTGAATTTGAACATTGTTACAGAGTAGCCCCTTTCACACAGCAATCCCAGTAAATAACCGTAAAATTGCCAGAATGACTTTACCAATAAATACACAAATATGCTGTTCACACAAGCATGGCCTTCCGGCTTTTTACCGGTAATGCCGGGTACCCACTTAACGACTAGCTGAAATATTCTAAGACTGACTAAACACACTTACAGACTGTTTCCATCGATTGCAGCAGATTTTAAACACCGACCAATTGACCCTTCGCTAAGCCCCGCCCTCCTTAGTTACTGTTGCTACGCCTGTCAAGCTTTTGCGCCTGGCACGTCTATTACAGTATGTATGATCTGGTTTCAGACATTCCTAAGGAGATAATTAGTCATTTTTAGCGGACAGGTGAAAATTTGAGAGAACAAGACTGCAGTATGCATTCGAGGGCTATATCCACGACATAATATGCAAACGATTAGAGAATAATTTCATCAAAATTGAAGCTAAAGTCTATAACGTTAGGTCTCAGCGCAAGCAGCAGCCGCCTCATACGCTGAGCATTCAAATGGGAAACACACAAATTGAGGAACAGCTATGTGCATGCACAGCAGGGTAAGTGAAATGTGAAAATATTCTAATATTTATAAATCAAACAGCTTATCCATATGTATCGTGGAATAAACACAAGACATTAGCCTGACCACTTTGCAATGATAACATTCTCCCGCTTATATTTGTAGTGCGCCAGGCTAACGTTACTGCTCACACGTCGTGGGTCACATAGTGACTACTGTTATGAACTGATTAAGTTTGCATACCAAACTTTTCCTTGGAGATCTCCGGCAAGCCCCCTGATGTTCCCTCCTTTTACTAACTACCTTTTACTTACTAGAACTAACACCGGGAGAGTCGCGATCGGATTGGGGTAACGTTACTAGTTTGGCCGTCGATTAACAAAATGCTGAAATATATTTTTAAGTACCGTTAAATTATGTCAGTGAGCCTCCGTCTTGCCTTTAATCACACTGCTTGATCCACGAGCTGGACAATAACTTTATTCTAGAGCTGCTATAAAGCCAAAACACTTTACTTTTAATTTCCTATTATCAATGTAAAGCTGCTTTGGAACAATCTACATTGTTAAAAGCGCTATATAAATGAAGATGACGCCCGGCATTTCTCCCCTTGGGTTTTAGGTTTCGGGAAGGGAACAAAATCCACCACCCCGTCCAAAATTTTAGGATACCGGGTATCAGATTTGCACAATCCATACGCACAACGCGGCATGTTTCCCTCTCGCTCGAAAGCTTGCCAGACCTCCCGCGCCTAGTTACAGTTGCTAAGCCACGATTGGCCTGTGGCGGTTTTCGGGCGTGGCTTAGCGAAGGGTCAATTTACCAGTATTTTTTAAATGGTCTTGTTCACACATGATCTCTTACCGGTAATTTACCAGTAAAGACTGTATGTGTGAAAGGGCTAGTGATGAACAGGAAAATAATCATCAGTGATGCAAACAGAATTAAATTCTGCTGTAAAGTTCAGTTCAGTTCAATAACTGTATAAAGTTCATCAATAGAATCGAATTACGTAAATTATCCTTTTTTTTCTAATATAAAGATGATTTTCTAATTATTATTTTCTTAATTCACACAAGTACACTAGCATTTTAAAGCTGAGTCAGTAACAATTTTTTTTTAAATAGGTCTCTTATGCTCACCAAGGCTGCATTTATATGATCAAAAATACAGTAAACCAGTTATATTTTGAAATATTAATACCATTTAAAATACTGTTTTCTATTTTATGTAGTATATTCCTGTCATGACAAAGCAGAATTTTAAGCAGCCATTACTCCAGTCTTTAGTGTCATTTAATGTGTTTACTGTTTCTTTTGCTCATTTTAATGCATCCTTGCTGAATAGAAGTAAATCTAACTGACCCCATACTTTTGAACGGTAGTGTACATAATCAGGGCCGTGTGATCACACTGGGCCCTGCGCTAGTCCGCTTTCTCTAACTCGCGCTGGGGACGGCCCTGTACATGATAGTCATAAAATCCTGACAAATGTTATGCAAACCATATTTAACACTGCTCTTACCATTTATAATCACCAATAACACTTATTGTCTGATCAGCATCTGCAACCCAGGTCACTGGACGCTGAGTGACCACCTGTCGCAGAGTGAAAACATGAGGTCCAGGATCCGTCAGGTTCGTGAAGTATTCGAAGACCCCTGTCTGATCTGCAAAGTTTGGAGCCTCTGAGAAATATGGATTTCCAGCTGAGATAGGAAGCCAAAGTTCCAGTTGTTAGAGTTACACAGACTGTTGTGTGAAAAGCATGTGAAAAATAATTTTAAAAAGGGGAAAAAATTACAACAAAGCTACTTACGGGTATCAAAATCATCTTTGTAATTTTTAGGAAAGGGAGCAGAGGGTGGAGGATCTGGGTAACTCCCTCTCTGACCGTTTGTTACAGTAGTAAATGTGTATACCTCGTCAACATCAAGCTCAATGCTGAAAGACCCCTCAATTACCTACAGCATTCACAATTCACACAGAAATATTACATTAGATGTCATTAACACACATCCGTAAATAATTATTAGAAAAATCAATCTACTGAACCTAGTATTTTTTAAGAACCCAGGCAAAATCAAAAACACACCCTTATAGCCTACTGTTTGTAAAGAGGTTATATCATGAGACAATTCTTTAATTTTCTTGATTTTGTGTATGTACTTACTTTAATAGGCTTGAGATTTTGGAAGAGGACTGTCTTGTCCGTCTTGAAATCAAACTTTGAATGCCACACCTGCAGTTCACTGATCGAAGCCTGTTAAAAAGTTATTCCATATATTACCATAAATTCATTTAGTCCATAATAAACTCATTTAAACCACATCAAACAGCACTTACAAAAGTCCCTTTCAGATGGAATGTTGCATTCTGGGCCGTGACATTATAGGGAAGCAGAGGAGGTCTTATACACACAGAGTGGTCATGGGTCTAAAAAACCCCCCGAAAAAATAGAATAATATGTTTACATACAAATATAAAAACCATTAAGACGTGCACTACTGTTCACAAGTTTGGGGTCAGTAAGATTTTTCTTTTTTAATTAATACTTATATTCAGCAAGGATGCATTAAATTGATCAAAAGTGACAATAAAACATTTATATTATTAGAAAATATTTATATTTGACTTTCTATTCATCCACAAAATATGAAATATTGATAATAAGAATAAATGTTTCTTGAGCGACAAATCGGCATATTAGAATGATTTCTGAAGGATCATGTGACGACTGGAGAAATTATGCTGAAAATTCAGCTTTGCCATCACAGGAATATAATTTTATAAGAAAATAATAATATAATTTGAATATAAAATATATTAAAATTGAAAATAGTTAACTTAAATGTATAATATATCACAATATTACTATTTTTACTGTATTTCTAATCAAATATACAGTGCTATGCATAAGTTTAGACACCCATGCTAAAGTTGACTAAAAAGAGGAATAAAAAATCATCTTTTGGAAATTGAACTTAATGCCTTAATTAAAAAAATTAGGAACAATCCATCCTTTAAGGACACCAATTTTCTTTGTGAATGAATAATGTATCGCAAATAAATAAATGTTCTTCCTTAAAATACAGGGTGCATAAGTCTGGACACCCCTATGTGAAATTCCCATAGAGGCAGGCAGATTTTTATTTTTAAAGGCCAGTTACTTCATGGATCCAGGATACTATGCATCCTGATAAAGTTCCCTTGGCCTTTGGAATTAAAATAGCCCCACATCATCACATAGCCTTCACCACACCTAGAGATTAGCATGGAGTACTTTCCATAAGATCATCTCTCAATGCAAATCAAACCAGCTATTAGGCTAACTGAAATAAAACCATGCCAATCTCTAGGTATGGTGAAGGCTATGTGATGATGTGGGGCTATTTTAATTCCAAAGGCCAAGGGAACTTTATCAGGATGCATAGTATCCTGGATCCATGAAGTAACTGGCCTTTAAAAATAAAAATCTGCCTGCCTCTATGGGAATTTAACATAGGGGTGTCCCAACTTATGCACCCTGTATTTTAAGGAAAAACATTTATTTATTTACGATACATTATTCATTCACAAAGAAAATTGGTGTCCTTAAAGGTTGGATTTTTCCTAATTTTTTTAATTAAGGCATTAAGTTCAATTTCCAAAAGATGATTTTTTATTCCTCTTTTTAGTCAACTTTAGCATGGGTGTCTAAACTTATGCATAGCATTGTATGCAGCCTTGGAGAGCAAATAGACTTTTTTCAAAAACCTTTAAAAAAATAAAATAAAATTTGAACAGTAGTGTATGTTATGCTAACTGATTAGAAGGTCAATTTTTTAAAGTCTCACCATAGTTTCAGTGATTATTGTTAGATTTCCTCTCTCATCAGTCAATGCAACATAACTCCCACCATGTGTGAAGTGTCCCACTGTCTGCAGGTACGTCCAGCCAGGCTCAGTAAACTGGGTAGTGTGGGCTTATAGGATTTTATGAATCAGATACTTTGTTAGTTGCATCACACATGATCTATATGATCTTACATGATGCATATAAAATTAATGTATATCTAGAGTGCATAAAAATACACAGGTGTTTGGATAATACCTGTTATCCAAATAGGGGACTCAACAACATAGTTTCCACTCCATGGCGCCATTGCAGTCATTAGTCCATCCCTTCCAAAGGGAAGGTCCTCATAATAACTAGCAAGGAGGTTCCAAGATATGGTCCTGTAAGAGAACACAAACTATTGCTTTTCCAATTGTCAAATGCACTCTGTGAAATGAATGTATGATAAAAAGGGAAATGCTAAATGTCTTTATCAGAGTTGTCATACGCTGTCATTTTGCCATTGACGTAGTTCTGGTTGAGAATTCGGGCCCAGCAGCCTCCGCCAACGTTGTCATTAAAGGTACTGTAATCTTCAGAGGACCACAGTTTTTTCCCAGTCTTCAGGGCTTTGGGCACAGTGTTGGTTCCAGGGTAATGAACCCTGTCAGTCAAACAATTCCAACAGCAAGATCTTACATCACCATTCTTCACATTTATTGACATGTCATGCTAGTATATTTTATTTCCATTCATTCATCTTTAAAAATGGGATGTGTATATTTTAACAAGTAATCATTAATTAAAAAAAAAAAAAAAAGTATCATACCCTAAGACTTCAACAGCATCTTGTAGCTCTTTGTCAGCAATTATAACAGAGGTGATCGGCTCCCAGAGGTTATCACTGGCAATGATTTTAACTCTCTCCAAACCACTTTTATCCAGTGTATATCGTAAAAGCTAGTAAACAAGGCAGAGAAAGTAATTTCTGACTTGTATATTTCATATGCAGTATATAATAATAACAGATAATAATAAAACAGGCACCATGATTCCACCTTTCAAAGGTTTAGGGTCTATCAGGTTGTTTAATTTATTGAGTCTCTTCTGCTCACCAAGGCAACATTTATTAATGCAGCAAAACAGTAATATTGTGAAATATTATTACAACTTTTTTTTTCATATATATTTAAAAGTGTAATTTATGGCGAAAATGTAAAAGCCATGGCAAAACTGAATTTTCAGCAGTTAGTATTCCAGTCTTCAATGTCACATAATCCTTCAGAAATCATTATAATATGCTGATTTGGGGCTTAAGAAACATTTCTTATTATTAGCAATGTTGAAAACAGTTGTGGTGCTTAATATAATTCTGATAATTTTGTGATTCTTTAATGAATAGAACATCCAAAAGTATAGCATTCATTTGAAATACAAATTGTTGTAATATTACAATGTAGGTTTGAGTCTACAACTGTTATATTCAGATGAACTACATATAAATTTTCCCACAGAACTTGAACAGCAAACCTTGTTCAAATCTGCAGAAAATATTATATTAGCATAAACAAGCTATTGCTTAACCATGTCATTCCGAGGGGAGCAACAGAATAGGAACTTAGGAAGCCACAATGCAGGCACCTAAAAATATTAAATGTAACAAAATAAAACACATTTTTTTATGAAAATAGTTTATTATGACTCTGACATTGTTGACAGTACTTACCTTTATGTACTTACTGTCAAAATGCCTTTCATTCCATATCTGTACAAACAAAAAAATTCAGATTAGCACATTGGATGGTGCCTCTATTGACCGTGTTCATGTTTATAAATATTTGGGGATCTGGATTGATGACAGGCTCTCATTTAAAACGCATGTTGATGAGTTGGTAAAGAAACTGAGAGTTAGAATGGGTTTCTTTTATAGAAACAAATCTTGTTTGACTCTAAATAATAGAAAACAAATTGTTGAATCCACTTTTTTTACCTGTCATTGATTATGGAGACACAATCTATATGCATGCCTCTGCTTCTGTTCTAAAACCTCTCGATGCTGTATATCATAGTGCCATTCGTTTTATTACAGGGGACAGGTTTAGTACCCATCATTGTACACTTTATCAGAAAGTAAATTGGCTGCCCTTAAAATCTCGTAGAGAAATGCATTTTGCACTTTTTGTGTACAAAGCTCTTTTGCACAAACTTCCATCTTATATTAATTCACTTTCAGCTGTTAGAAGGTCTGGTTATCAGACCAGAGCTCAGGGATGGCTATTACTACAGATCTCCTCTGAATTGGGTAGAACTGCTTTCAGTTTTTCTGCCCCTCACACTTGGAATGAATTACAATGTACTTTTAAACTGGATGATCTGATGCCTTTACGGCATTTTAGACGTCTGCTTAAGGATCATTTTATTACTGATTGTGTTTGTTTCCTGTGATTGTTTTTGTTTTCCTTTTAATTGCTTTTAATTTATTTAGCTTGTTTTACTGTATATTGCACTTCTGGCTGTATTTCTCTTTTTTTCTGTGTGACCTACACAGGTCGTTGCTGTAAATGAGAACTTGTTCTCAGTCAACTTACCTGTATAAATAAATAAATAAAAATTAGGAATACGGCCACAGAAATGTTTTGGAATATATGAGATGCATTTACCCCGACATAATCAATATCCAAGTTATGGTACTGCTTGGCCCCATGAATCCATGACACCACATAAGAGGCAGTGATATCAGGGAAACCATAAGGCCAGTTTTCACCATTTCCAACCCATCCTGGAAAGGCCCATGGCAGACCTGTTGATTAAAAAAAATATATATATATTAAAGGTAAATACAAAACAAAATGCAATTTTGGATTGAATGTGCATAAGCATTAGAAGTATTTGTGCATGTTTTCCCTGTTTGAACAATAGGTCATTTTTACCTATGAGGGTGATGTTTGGATTCCTCTTCTTAGCTTCCCTCATAAGCCACCATTCATATCCTCTAAAGTAATTCTCATCGTCTTCATAGTGCATGTGTGAGGGCTCGGTTCCATCTGTTAATCATTACATTACATAGGTCATTTGGATATTGCAAACACACCTTCACGATTAGAGGTTTTAAAACTGTACCTGTAGTCTGAGCATCGCCTCCAATTTCAACCTTCAGTATTTGTAATGAGGCTCCAAATTTAGGCTGTTAAATACACATTGACATAACGTAAATATAGACATAATATTACATAAAATGTAGCCTGATTAGATTCCTTTCAAAGCAAACACACCTTGAACAGGTAGTCTAGTATCTGACTCCGATATGGTTCTGCATAATTGACAAGTAAACGCGAGGTTGCCTGCAAGTTAAACACATCGGTTTTCACACAGACGTTAGCGTTTTTTGTTAAGTTTCACTAACTAAGCACTTTAGAAGCTCTGAGAAAGGAAGCGCACTAAAGTAAAACACTCACCCCACCACCGCTTAAACCACCAATGCCATCAAACGATCGTCCTAAACCAGATGTATCATCTAAATCGTAGTCCTCGCCTAAACAAACACTGATACAGAGAAAAATACTAAAAAACACAAAACACTGTTTTTCTACGTTCATTCTATCTCGTGCGTTCCTGTAACATTATCAGCTGACTTGCATGTTCCGTGAGGCGGTGCTGTGATGAGCCGAACCACGCCCATAACTACGCCCCTCTCAAGCGTCATTGGTCACAGTGGCCGTGCGTCATCTACAGAGGCGCGGCTTATCGCGGGGAAAAAAAACAAAACAAAATGATAATATTTGTTAGATCTGCTTTTAGAAATAAGTCATTTCTGCTATATGTACATTTTCATGTCTCCGTCATGTTAATATTGGCCTATTAGATAACAATATAATACTCATTATTTTTAAAGATGAAAAGATTGTAGTTTTTGAACACAGTTAGTGCAACTTTTAGTGCAACTTAATTTGGGTTAATCTTAAATCGGCCTAATTTTGTTTGAAGAAATGTTTTTGATGTTATGTCTGCCATGTTTCCTGGTTCTCTGCACATTTCTAAGATGACAAACTGACATTTATTAAGATATATTCCAGGTTTCTTCATTCTTCCGTTTTAAATAAATCACGCTTTCTTACCACCTTTTATCCGAGTTGTCTCGTTTGCAATATCCCTTTAATTATTAAAAGACCGTCTTCCAGGAAGTGACATCATTTTGGTGGGAAAACAACAATCAACAGTTTCAGCGTCTGTAAGTAGCGATGGATGGATTCCTGTGATGTTTTGTGGTATTAGTTGTTCTGTCACTGTAAAGCAGTCCTATTTGAAAATAAATACAGACATTGTTATGCTAATTGTTATCAAATTGTCAAAAGAAGCATGTTGAATCAAAATGTTCTCTTTTTGAGGGTTTGTTGTGGTTACATAGACATGTGGATGACAGTAAAGCCATTCTGTTTCATGGTGAATGCTTCCCCTGGGTTCACACTTTTTTTCATCAAAGTCGATCAGCATATGAACAGAAAATGTAGCCTATACAATAATGCTTGATGTCAGATGATGGCTTAACTGGATATTGGAATTCTATACAACTGTGGTCGATTTTGATGAAAAATATATGTACTTAGCAGGTTGAAGATTCACCTGTGGACTTCCTTCTTGTGACATGGTGTCTGTAATATGTTTTTCTGTATCATTGTAAGCCATTGGTAAAGGCATCATTATCTCTGGCATTGTGATGGAGCCATTGTGATGTGGTCATACCTCAATTTATTTTGGAAACAATTTCAGTGGAGAGAAAAGCATGGTTTAAGTTTAATATTCAGTTTCTTTCTTTCATAGCATCCAAACAGGACATGTCATCTTTCATAAACCATTTCATTTTTCATTCTACGTTTTCATTGCGGATGAGATGCGAAAGGATTTCTCATAGATGGTATGAATTTTCTCAGGTTTGTGGAGCTGCCAAGTCAGCTTTACAGACTACTTTATTTACAGCATTCTCTTGTGGAGGCTTATAATACAATTGGAAGCATACATTGATTACTTATATTTGATTTTTAAACTCCTACAATCTGTACCTCATTTATCAGTATTCTCTGGGGGTAAGGAATAGCAAGGTCATCAGAGATAGGATTTTGGTTTATTGATTGATGGTTTGATATCTTAGAAATATGAGCTTCTATCTGATAACAATGTAGGGAGGGAAAAAATAGCTGCACAGTTTTATTTCTAGAGATTAACCATTTTATCTTTTTTAGGTAGCAAAATGACAATAGCAATTGAATGTTGTTGTTGTCTTAAAGCATGTAGTTGATTATAGATATTTATATATTTCAATATTGAAATACTGTTTATGCTGCCTTCAGTTGTGTGAAAATGCCTTTTTTCTTTTAGATGTCTAACTATAGACTATATATGAGGGTATATTTATTCTTAAACGTATAATTTTTACCTTTTTATATGAAGACAAATCATCTATCAAGTTAATACATCCAATGCAAGGTCTAACCACAAGGGGGCAGAAGTGACTCACAATTGATTTTTTTTCTTTTTTTTCTTTTTTTCTTTTTTAGTAGGCCATTTACAATTACAAGCAATGTAACTGAGATTACACAGACAGTGCCATGGGCTTCCTCCAACCTGCGTCTTCATTTTAGGATTGGCGTCAAGCTCCCTAATTACACCAGGGGTTCCTTTAATTTGCTCAGACAATGTTATCCTGCTGGGAATATCTGAAAGAAGAGGACAAAAACTTTTGTTGCATAAGCAAAGGGGAAGCTTAATTATCCAGTGATGAGTTGGGAAGTACTTACAATGACTTTCCTCAACAGTTAGAGAACAGGTGCTGTTAATTGTATGACACAAGGCCAAATTTAAACATTTCTAGATCAGAAATGATTGCAATGGATTTTAGGTTCTAAATGGCTTTTTTAATGTGACCCCAAAATAGCTGGACACCTAAAAGTGTAAATGCCATTACATTAGATCAAATCATAATTGATATATTCACATCAGCACAGATTCCGAGCAAAATGAATAAATACCAACAGAACAAAAATAAATTGTATTGGGAAATAAAAGCATCACATGTATGCATTTGGCACTTGGCTTATCTTATACAGTGAAATACATACATTTTTGTTGTTTATTTACTTGTGGTAATTTTCCAGGACAACACTGAACCTCAGATTTGTTGGGTGTAGATGACTATTACTTCAGCATGTTGTAGGGGGCGTTTGTTTATGTCTCATCTGTTTGACATCATGGTGCAAAAATAAAAAGCCTCTGCCGTGTAATTTTAGCAGCATGAAGGTGTACATGGCTCTTAAATCACCGCCGTGACCTCGCTTGCATCCGTTCTTCGCCTCTTTTTTTTTTTGGTGTTTTATTCTTTCTCCATGCCCTTTTCAAATGTTAATGGCAACAGGGTTGCAGAAGAAAGCAGGTTATTCTTTATTCCAGAGAGAGTTGACTTGATCTCTTTGAGCATTTCAAGTCAGACATTGATGCATTACACAGTTGGTCAACAATTTATTGCCTGACCCTGCATGCAAGTAATGCAAGTTGTGAGAGAGAGAAGCAGTTTACACTTGAAATATGAATAAATGTTTTAATGTCAGCCTGACGTCTTTTCTGTGCTCACACTGGCACTTAGGCCTATTTGTCTTTTTATTTTTTTTATTCTTTGCTTATGTGGTTATGTATTCTTGGCACATTTTCCCCTTCGGGTCGTTACCTTTCTGTGCATCTACATGAATACAGCTTTGAAAGACCGACCCTTATCTCCTTTTTGACTGTGTGGAGCTCAATTGAATGTAGACAATAGCAAAAGGCTTTGTATAGAAATGTTATAGAAATACCTTCCCATATTTTTATAATATGCACATGGGTAATCTATCTGACATGGTGTGAAATTGCACTATATTGAGCATTGAGAGACAATAGGAAGTGCATAGGTGTCCACACAAGAGCCTATGACTTGGTTCAGAGATCTGGTCATGTCCCTCTTGTTTTCCCTATGGCATAGGATGTGACTGGAATATCTTTAGAATGGATTGCTAAATGCATAGGGACTGCAAGAGGAATGATATAAGCACTGGAATGCTTGATTTTGATTGGTCAGTGGGTATTCAGAGGTCAGATATTTCCTAATATTTACTGTCTCCCATGACAATGATGTGTCCACCTTATTTTTAATGCAAGTGTGAACGTGGCCATTTGTAAATCGAATGTCTCTGGCTTCTGTTGTCATCCACCTCCAGTTCTTTTTAACTGTATACTGCTTGTTATGCTGCTTGATATTGCAAACTGGTATTTCTTCTTTTAAAGGCACACTAAGCAGTTTCCGTTTTTCTCAAACAGTGCCCCGTAGAGTCGCTGTGGAGTACTTGTATTTAACGTTACTGTCATAAATACCACTCACGCAGAGCCGTCTCTGCACTCTCCCGACCGCGCTTTCTTCGTTTTCTTCGTCGACTCTGCCATGATTCACGTCTGAAATGCGCGCTAGTGTCTTTCATAGAGGCTGCTTCATATGTTGCTGATGTATATGACGTTGTGCCGTAAAGCAAGTCGTGATTCTCGCGAGATTTGTCGGGGCGCCACCTCTCAAACCTGCATTGCTGGTTTTGCCAGCGGCGTCATCCCCCCACTGGTTTGCTATCGGGATGATTCGCCATACTACGAGTTCATTTACCATTGAAATGATTTCGAAGCTGTTATATTAAGGTACAAATCTTGCATAGTGTGCCTTTAATGTATTTAGAATCTGTAATTAGAAACCCACTGGTTTGTAGCACAAATAGTTTTACCATTTACTGCACTTTGTTATTCTTCTAGTTATTTATTTAGTTGCTAATGAATTGGAAGTTGTACAAAAAATCATGGTGCGTTCAATTCCTAATGGAAAGTTGATATTTATGAGTTGGGAAGTCGTAATTACAATGTCAGGTGTGTTCAAGTCACTTTGGATGGGGCAAGATGGCAATGTACCTTCAGCAAGATTTTTTTAATCTACTTCTACAGAATGATAAATAGACCTAAAGACTGTGCATTAGGTGTGCTTTTGCATTTTTATGTTTTTGTTCAATTTATGAAGGTTATATATTCTATTGTAATCGTACAATGCTGTTGTATTTTGCAATTTAGCTAGTTTTACTGTAAATGAAAAAACAAAACAAATTCACCGTCAAAACAAACGCCGCATGTGTGCACCATATGTTCTTACTAACAGGCCCCTAACTCGGAAAATCAGGGCTTAAAAAAAAAAAAGTTCAGATTTCCCCACTCATTATTTTGACTTTGTGGTGGCGCTCGTGTTTTCAACTCGTAAAGCGATCTTTCCGGTATGGCTTAAACCCACCATTAGTCTGCTCAGTCAGGTAACTGAAACAGGCAATACTTTCACGACTCTGTATTATAATCCGTACAGGTAAGACTATAAAATAATTTCAACTCAAATCAATATTTCATGTCCATGTATTTATTTATTTGTTGAGAAACCATGTAATAAACTGGATAACAGAATGTCTGCCAGTCTTTTTCATTAAATAAACCCTGACAGGGTAGTAGAGGAATATGCTACATTTATCCAAACATGTAATAGCATGCATAAACACCCGGCTATATTCGGATGTTCTTCTGTTTCATGTTTAATGCCTTAAAGCTTATAAGCAGAATGATTCCTCAGACATATCTCAACCTTCTTTACATTACTGGTTCAAATGGTTACCGCGATAATCTTCTTACCACGACAGTGAATCCATGTTTGCGAAAACATTTCAATGTCCTGAAATGAATGAATCCGCTCCCTCGCCTTCCAGAAGCAATCACTTAAAGCTAAGGCCATGCATTTCATTGGTCGGGCTGCAGAAAACACAAAGACTGCAAAAAAGGTCATTCATCTTGATTAAATATACATTGGCAGCAGGTCAGGACTGCAGAAGGGATTCAGATTTAAACTGCACTGCTTCAGAAATTAATTTGATAGCTTCTGGTGTTTATGTGACTTTTTGTGTTTGGGTGTGTACATGTGTGCAGCTGTTGTGTGTTGTTTTGTGTGTGTGTTTATATATTTCATTCAAGAATAGTCATGACTTCTTTCATTAGTGAAGTGGACCTGAGTGCATTCATCTCTGTGTAAGGCCGACAACCTTGAGTGTTTATGACTCTGGAGGCACTGTCAAGCCACAAACCTCACTTCCTCTTTTCACTCATTGCCTCTCAGAGTTTTCACTCTGCGTGGGTTAGTTAGTTAACTATAGAAGACATTTTGTTGGTTGTTTTGAAAACTAACTTCTATACATGTCATTACTTACAGTGCAAAGATTTAGCACCAACCTTGAAGGTGATTTATTTATTTACTTACTTTCTTGAAGCAAGTACTATACATTTCTGTATAGATGTTTGCACAAAAAAAAAGCTATATAACATTTCAACAATTATGGCCCATTACACAAGAGAACGTCCTGGTTGCGTATGCAACCCACCGTTCCCTGAAGGAGGGAACGGAGGACGTAGTCGACGTCGACTGAATGGGATCACGCTAGGGAGCCAATTGTCTTCGAGCGTGCGAGCACGAGCAAATGAAAATTTTGCAAACGTGATCTGCATCACACTCTCCGCCCCGCGGAGCGGGTATAAATACGGAAGTGGATGCACGCACTAGTTGCTTTACGCTGAGGAGCCGTTTGAGCTCGGTCAGCAGTGGTCCTGCTATAGTGGCAAAGGGACTATGTCCTCCATTCCCTCCGTCAGAGCGGACGAGAACTTACAGGCCTTAGAGGGGAGACGAGGATTCCCCCTCCAGGAGGCAGCGGTCGCCGGACACAGCTGCATCGTGATTGACCGCTCCACCGGAGGGATCACCTCATATCCCTTAGCCGCTCCTCCATCAAGGGTAGTGAGGGGGGAGGAGCTACTCAGGCGGTTTCTGGCAGAGAAAGGTGCCATCCATGCCTTCGTCAACTCCTCATGCACTTCAGGAAAGAATGGCACCGGAGCGGCGGGCTGAGAACCAGACCAGGCCGCTCCGAGAAACCAATCATTCAACCGAGACGGCTCGGGACACGGTGGTTCATTCCACACGAGCCCTACCGCCTCGGCGGCCTTTTTCAGCATAGCTGACATCTCTGGATCCGGCTCGGGCAATGCTGGTCTCCCAGAGGGAGGTAGCGCAGCCGGGTCGTCATCTCCAGAGGCCAGCTCCCCTTCCGATGCTGCGATAGACATCCTGTCCTCTGGAGGGGCACCGAAAGAGACGGCTGGTCGGTCCACTACAGTGGGACCAGCGCGCTCATCGGAGGCCTCCACCGGCTGCGGCGTGAGAGAGGAGGGAGGGATCCACGGGGCTTTGCCGGGTGGATTACCCCTACGGATCACCGTAATCCTCAGGTCACCCAATCCAGACGGCACTCGAGGCTTCTTCCGGGAAGGTAACCCGGAAGCAACACTAGAGTGGGGCCTGGGGATGGGGACTGCACCTTCGCAAATGAAAGCGAGTCTCGACCTAAACGCTGAGATGGTCATATTCCCGCAAGACACTGTCAGACACCGTCAGAGGGGGACAGATGGAATGGCATCTTGAAAAAGACGCCGTCACCAGTGCCGGAGCACACAGGGAATGACCGCAGCAACACTTATCTCAGCAAACTGAGACAGTGAAGCACTCACTTTCTCGCCCTCAACCAACCGTCAACACACAAACAAACAATAACTTTGTTGCTGTTAAAACAGCAGTTGAGAGCTCAAAGCTCGTGACCACCGCTGCACCACGCTGTAGAAACCACCAGCACTGGGAGAGTCTTTCCAGAAGACACCGACACACTCGCTCGTAGAATATACTCAAAACACTCTTCAGACACCATCGAACGGCTCCAAAAAGCAACTAGTGTGTGCATCCACTTCCGTATTTATACTTGCTCCGCGGGGCGGAGAGTGTGATGCAGATCACGCACGCAAATTTTCATTTGCTCGTGCTCGCACGCTCGAAGACAATTGGCTCCCTAGCGTGATCCCATTCAGTCGACGTCGACTACGTCTGACGTTCTCGACTGAAAGGGAACAGTGGGACATGTTGTCAAAGTATATGTTGTAAGTTAATTCTTACAATGGAAACCACCATTAAACAGACAATTATTGGATATTTAGCAAAGTTGAATAATTTAACATTTAAACAATTATGAAACTCAAAGTAATTCACAGAAAAGCAGAAATTGGAGAAAGTATTAAATTCATTGTTTTGGAATCGTATAAAATAAAATGTTATAAAATTGAAAAAATATGAAATGCATGTGACAACTTCCCCCAATAAAAATGTAACAAATATCCCTGACATTTATGGCATATAGCCTCCCCTATTTTTTTTAACACTACCATTCAACATTTGGGGTCGGTAAGATTGTGTTATGTTTTTGAAAGAAAACTCTTATGTCTCTTATGCTCACTAAGGCTGCAACTATCAAAAAACAGTAATTGTGAATTATTATTATTAAAATTTAAAAACTTTTTTTAAATAAACTTTTAAAAATCTTATGTATTTATTTCATTGCAAAGCTGAATTTCCAGGAGCCATTGCTCCAGTCTTCAATGTCACATGATCCTTTTTTAAGGATTCTTTGATAAATATAAAAAGTTTAAAAGAACAGCATTTATTTGAAATATAAATATTTTGTAGCATTACCACTTTTGAACAACAGTGTATATCTTTTTCTAATGGTGTTTAAATATTTTTTTTTAAAGTGTGTAATTGTGCTCTTGATCTTAATGAGCCAAAGACCATGTTGACAGATATTTGCAAAATAATTGATTTCCAGGCTGTTTGGATAGCATTGCATAATTTTGCTTCTCCAAAGACATAAGCTGTGATGGATAGTTTTCCTCTGAAAACTGCTTGAACTTATTCCACCTTCATCCTTATGCCAAGAGGGATGTTCTATCAGAATAGCCCTCATTGATCATGATTACGTAAATCATTTTACTACCCAGTGCTAATATATAAACGTGCCATGAATACATTGAAGAATCTGAATTAATGTAATCAGTCTGGGTTAAGAGGAAAGTATGAGATTATGTACTTTAAAACACTTTTGGCTTTGAACAGGTACCAGACTTTACCTGCTCTTAAACTTTTATAGTTTGTATGGGTTTTGTTGATATTCATATGGTATAAACTAATCATTAGTACATCAGTATTTCAGAATAAGTTAAGGGAGTAAAACTCCCTCATGTAACGCTTGAATGCGCACCACAGAATGCAATAGATACGTGTATCAACAGATCGTTTTATGAGAGGCAGACTTCCAATTTACAGATGGCTTATGGAGAACGGATGCAAGTTTTTCTATCAATAAATTATGAAACCTGGATAAAGAGAGATGAGTGTAGGACCTGCTAAGCCGGAGTGTTTACTATAGACAGGATTTACCACCCATCACCAGTCATTTATCGGCCCTTTAGAATCTCTGAGAGGATCATTAAAAAAAACAGCCATGGCTTGTATTGACATTTCCTATTTAGCAATAATATGCTTATCTGTGCTCCCTCTTGACCTTAACATGTTGTGAATCCAAAAGAGGTGTATTGACCTGTGCTGAAAGGAGGAATTCAAGCTGTTAATCATCTCTCTCTCTCTCTCTCTCTTGCTTTAAAATGAATGTTTGTTGCATTACTTTAGAGTCGTGTGTTAACATGATGTTGTTTTGTATTTGTGCATATGACGTTGTGCAAGTTTCAACATGCTACTAATGCGAGTCAACCTGGCCCTTTTTTAATTTTGTATATGCCTTGGGCAGGAATATTTAAACGAGGGATACTGTGACCTGTACGTTCCCGGAAGAAAACTTCACTCAAGACATTTCAGGGAGCTCAGAAAGATATAGATATAGCGCTGAATATAGTGGGCTTTTTTTGTTTTGCAACTTTGCAGGCCTTTTGCATGATCAACCATCAACATTACACACTAAAGAAGGTTGAAAATGTAAAAAAGCATAATAGGTCCACTTTAAATCTGTAAAAACTTTGTCACTGCCATATTTGTTATGGTAAATTTCTGGAAACCACAGCTGCCAGTTTTTTTTTTTTTTTTTTCAATGCTGACAAGCTCGCTGGGCATTTCTTAACCTTTCCATTATAGGTTGTTATGATTGCTGCTTGACGAGGATGTTTAGTCGGCTATTGATTTCTAACTAGTGGCACAGCACCACAGGAGGCAGCCAAAAACACCAAACTGGCATTCGATTTCCTCTTATTTTTGTTGTAAAGTGCTTCAGGATACAAGGCAGATGATGCCTCAGGGGCACCACCGTCTAAAAGTGTCCATATGGCCAGTGTCGGAGCAGTGCAGACACCATTCAACCTCAACCCAGGGGTGTAAATACACAATGTGCCCCTGGACATAGAGTCTCGCCACTCTCCGTATCTATAAAAATGATGACATATTATCTGTCAGGTGTTGAAGGGGACAGAAGCGTGTCTATGTGGATATCAGGTTAGAAGTGGTTTCTTCATTGTGCCGCTGGAGTCTGCTGAGGATCAGACCTCTCAGTCGTACACATGATTTGTCACGGTTACACCAGGAAATGTGAATTTGATTGACATTGCTGAACCACGCTTATGACAAGGACGATTACAACTGACATTATGATTGGCAGTTTACACGGATGTATCATTCATCCGCAATAACTGAAAATAACAAAAGAAAACAATGCGACAGCACATGCTGTGCAGAAAGAATAAGATTTGAGAGTAGGTTAGATGTTTAATGTGTATGCAAATGCGCCTGAAAATACACACAATGGTGACATGAGTCATGACTCACCTATGAACATGTTCATAATTATAATGTAAAATATTTAATCAATCATTTAGATTTTTTTGTAAAGTCAAAATTGCCATTGTGCTGTAACCGTCCAGAGATTGTAAGTGAAGAGAAAAAAAAAAAGTCAAAAAAAAAAAATCTTTTATTATTATTTTTATAAACTAAACTAAATGTAATTTACTGTGTTTATCCAGTTGAATTGTTCAATGTATTTGAACTGACAAAATAAAATAAGTTCTCAACTTTTGTGAAGTAAAAGCCCATGCAAAAAAGAAAAACAAAATATAAGGAGTAGAGATTTTTACAGTGTAGTCTTTTTTTTTTTTTTTTCATGATCAAGATTGTGATCAATACGGAAGAGGATTAGGGCCAGGCAATAATAAAAAAATAAAACCATCTCGAGATTAAAGTCATTATAATGCGAGATTAAACTCGTTAAATTTCGAGAAAAAAAGTCGAAATACAATCTTGAGAATAAACTCATTAAATATCGAGAATAAAGTCGTTGTGTTGCGAGAAAAAACTCGTTAAATTTCGAGAAAAAACGTCGAAATACAATCTTGAGAATAAACTCATTAAATATCGAGAATAAAGTCGTTGTGTTTCGAGAAAAAACTCGTTAAATTTCGAGAAAAAAAGTTGAAATACAATCTCGAGAATAAACTCATTAAATATCGAGAATAAAGTCGTTGTGTTGCAAGAAAAAACTCGTTAAATTTCGAGAAAAAAACTCGAAATACAATCTTGAGAATAAACTCATTAAATTTCGAGAATAAAGTCATTGTGTTTCGAGAAAAAAAGTCGAAATGAAATGTAAAGAATAACGCATTCGATCAGTGTTCATTGCATAGCCTACTGATATCAACCTCATCGAGGTTTCGTGGTTTCCCAGGATACCATAAGACGCATTATTAATCGTTGTTGGTTGTGTACGCCTCCATCCACAGAATGTAACGACTGTAACCATCTATACAGCCATTAATGGCAATGCTGTACGGTTTTAATTTATCATAGCTGTCCATATGCCAGAGTGTATTTGGGCCAGCGCAAGTGTACTGGCGTCTTCTCAAAATTCCACACCTTGAGAATCAACAGTTTAATAATGCGTCTTATGGTATCCTGGGAAACCACGAAACCTCAATGAATTTCATGTTGGACAAAAGCGAGTACATCGCACAAATTGGACTGATTCTTTCTTCTAAAAACACCTAGCCGACCTAGACCATGTTCTATTCTTTGTTACTGAAAGAAAGTCAAAAATATAGATTGACTAAGTGATCTAACTCTGCCATGTCCTCTATGGAGTTTATTCTCACAATTACTTCGACTTTTTTCTCGAAATTTAACAAGTTTTTTTCTCGAAACACAACGACTTTATTCTCGAAATTTAATGAGTTTATTCTCAATATTGTATTTCGAGTTTTTTTCTCGAAATTTTACGAGTTTTTTTCTCGAAACACAACGACTTTATTCTCGAAATGTAATGAGTTTATTCTCAAGATTGTATTTCGACTTTTTTCTCGAAATTTAACGCGTTTTTCCTCGAAACACAACGACTTTATTCTCAATATTTAATGAGTTTATTCTCAAGATTGTATTTCGACTTTTTTTCTCGAAATTTAACGAGTTTAATCTCGCATTATAATGACTTTAATCTCGAGATGGTTTTATTTTTTTTATTATTGCCTGGCCCTAATCCTCTTCCGTAGATCAAGAATATTATGAAGATTTTTTTTTTTTTACATTTTAAATTATGCATATCTGTTATGTGTTTTTTTTATGTATTATCCTATTATAAAAATATTTTTACTCTTGTTATTTTTGTGCACTGAAGTCTATTCAAGGTGTTTACTTTATGGTCATTAAAACATTTCTAAACTTTGTGTTTTGTAACTTTGCAAACCTTTTTCAAGCATAAACTGCAACATTACACACTAAAGAAGGTTGAAAAAGAAAAAAAGCATGATAGGTCCTCTTTAAATCCATAAAACCTTTTTTGCTACCATATTATAATTTGTCCCCTCAAATGAGCAGAGCTGTTGATGAGGTCAAATCATCAGAGCCGCTTTCTATAATGGATCAATGTGAGTCGCAGGCTGATGAATCAATGCCGGCACCAAAACGATATAATCATGTGGGCTTGTTGGGGATTTTAAAGCTACTGGCATTTATCCTGCTGAAAGTATTGGCTGTTGCATGGGATTTTCTCACAAAATGAACAAACATGCAAACAAACTGACAAACAGTGTTTTTAAATGACAGTAATTGAAGATGAAGGAATACAGTTGAGAGAGCATGAAATGACTTTGCAAGCCATTTCATTTTAATAGTAACATCAGACACAAAACGCAATTTGCTACTTGCAAATCTCTGTCTCATCTCTGTTCTCATTCTAGAGAGCTTTTGATGGACAGAAATCGTGCTGGAATGTCTTCAATATTTAGTCTTTTTTTCTGGAAGAGAATGACTAAACTAATCTTTTTTTTATTATTATTATTTTTATAAACTAAACTAAATGTAATTTACTGTGTTTATCCAATTGAATTGTTCAATGTATTTGAACTGACAAAATAAAAGAAGTTATCTCAACTTTTGTGACTAAATGAATGACTACATTTATATATAAATTTTATATATATATATATATATATATATATATATATATATATATATATATATATATATATATATATATATATTTAATGTTATATTTTAAATGTATAAAGTGCATGGAGTAAATGTTTAAGAGTACACTAAGCAAGATAACCTCAAATCTAACACGTGGGCCTGGTTTCACAGACAGGTCTTAGGTTAAGCCAGAATTAGGCCTTAGTTTAATTAGGACATTTAAGGAGCTTTTATAAATGTGCCTTAGAAAAAAAACATTACTGATGTACATCTTGAGACAAATCAATGGCACTGACATATTTAAATTATACTTTTATATATATACTTTTAATTTAAAACAGCTCAAACATGCATTTTTTAGTCTGGGCCTTGAAACAAGAAGCTGTGAAACCAGCCAATAGACTATTTTGATTTGAGATTTGAGATGTGTGTATATATTCCTATCCCTGTTGCAGTATAAGAATCAACCTTGCATGGCTTACAACATTTTAAAGAATGAACTCTGGGAATTTTGAAGCATTTTTATATTGAATAAACATTAGCAGCCTTCATGCGCTACAAATGACTTGAGGAAAAATCATAAACATACAAAGTACAGCAGCCTTTTTAGCATCTTTAGCTCATTTGCATGCAGCAGTTGTTCATTTTATTCCTGTGCTTCATTCTAATTTGATAGTCCAAAAAAACGTTTATAAGACTACAAAAGAGCTAGCAAGTGCAAATTCAAGTTAATGTTTTTTCTTCCTTTTGAAATTCAGCTCAAACCAAAATGGCAGATTTAGTGTTTTCCCCGGGCTCACTTAACTTTAAAAAAAAAAAAGAAAAAAGAAAAAAGATGACTGTTTTTTATCGCCACAATCAAACCGTTCAGAAGGAATATAGCCATCAGAGCACCGTACACATAAACATTTAACGTCTATAGATCACATTAGCCTGCTTTATTGGCATCATCGCCTGTTTACAAATGAAACAATCTAGCTTTTATGTGTTAAAATGGTTTCCCTTTCTTGACATGACCCGTTTTATTTGAAGTCCCGAGAGCCGATGTTCTGATACACATATATGAGCAATCTCCATTGCGCTCTGCAGCTCTTTCTGTCTGCAAGGCCGTTTTTTGCCGATAGAGAAACACTCTTGTGGAAAATTGGAATGCTGGATATTTGTGAGGGCGATATCTGTTACTAATTAAAACTGAACATTCTGACTGCCAGAAGAGACATCTCAGTATGACTTGTTGCACTTGAGAGGAGTTAAGGGCAAATGTGAGACTGTAAGCATCTATTATCAAAGGTCATTTGAGTGATTAAAACAGTGCTTTACTCAAGGGACAGTGGTATTTTTTTGACTGTACACTGAATGCTCTGACTTGTTTGACTCACCTCAACCTCATGTTTTACAGAATAACAGTTTTTGTGCTCCATGTGGCATTTAAATGCATGTTGATTACCGTGACATATTCACTAACAGGCTTATTCAGACTAAGTCCATGTTTTTTTGGCTTTAGATACATGCATGACTGGACTTTAAAATGGAACGATGCATTTTTATAAGCTACTTGTCCAAATTATAGTATTGTGCTTTATTTTATTTGGATTTTTTTTTTTTAATTATTATTATCTGGATGTCGAATAATTCTTTAAGGTAATCAAGTCTTTAATAGAACTGGTCTGAGCAGATCCGGCATTATGCAGGCCAGCTCTCGTTGGTTATCGCATTGAACTGATAACCACATTGATCGCATTCAGAAAGCAGCAGTCGGTGTGTTTTCAGGTCCATGGATGTTGTGCGAAGTTGTAGGCCGTGTGCATTTAGCAGTGGATGTTTTAATGAAAGATGAGTATCTGTTTCTCCCCAGGCAGTCTCTGCGGTAATAAGCATTTTCGCTTAAAATAAAGTGGGTTATTAATCTTCACCGCATCCTCTCTGTTATGTGTGCAAATGACTTGTCTGCCATAAACATATTACAGTAATTTGTAGTGAAAAATACAATATGCTGAGGATGAAAAGCCAATTCTTATACATGCAAAACCTTAGATTATGCAGGATGTTATTAAATAATACACATATATACTCTGTGCTTCTCGACTTATCAAAGCTGTTTAATGTACAAAAGTAAACAAAATGATGAAAATGTTGAATTTATTCAAACTATATACTATAAAACTATAAATATTATATTAGGCAGCTAAATATGCGAAAATGCAAAACCAGATGTTGGCTTCTTTCTATTTTGGCTAGCTTTTGGCAAGTGATAGATGAATTTATTATTATTATTATTATTATTATTATTAAATGAAGCAGGGATACACCTAACATGCTAATTAACATGGATGATGCAAGACTGCATGACATAATTTGGATCATAAATTTCTCTGGTCCGCACTCTCTTTTGTAAATGGGCGCATTTTATTACCATTATAAAGCAGTCATGGTTCACGACTGATTGTTAATGTGTTGCATAGCTGTAGACACTTAACGTTCTGACTTCTCTGAGTAATGAGGCTAGATTTTATGAGAGAATAGAGATGTTCGACATGGTGAACAAATTAAGATCTTAAGGATGAGAGGATCAGTGTTTTAATTGTATGTAAAGAATGAATTTTGATAAGGGTACGTGTCATTAAGAAAGAGAACTACAGTAGCTCTCACATCTGATATCAAAGATAGAAACGCTGGGGAATGGCTCTTATGTTGTTTCTCTTTTTTTCCCTCAAATTGGATAATACAGTTCCTCCTTCCTTTGTTAAATCTAAAGTATTATGCAAACCCATGGCACCATGGCATAAGCCAATGCTTGATTAACCATCAAAACAAGCACAATAATCCTGGATTAAGCTAATGAATCATACAGTGCATTTGGTGTGCTGTTTTTATTCCTCCAAAGATCATGTCTTTGTAATGTCTGGTATTTGTAGCATTAAAGTCATATGATTTTTATGTTTTGTGATTTTTAAATTATGTATGTTTTGCATTTTCAGTTTATGTTGTTTCATTTAAATATCATCTTTGTCATCTTAGGAGAGCTACAAATGTGACAATTGTTGACATAAAGGGCTCTAAAATGAATTTAGATAGCAAAACTCAGCTTGGTTTTGGTAGAATTTGAGAAATTAGTTTATTTTAAAATGTCTGGCTATTGATTGCAGACTTGTGACATTGTAAAAGGGGCTATATGTAAGAATTTTCATGTATAAATAATACCTTCCCCGACTTAGTTGTCTATGAAAGCCTGTTGACTGATTTATATGTGAAGGATTTTTTTTTGCCAGGAAAATCAAAAGGATGTGACGTTTGCATGCACTCCTGAAAGTCTCTCTTCTGTTCTGTGACACATGAAATGAATGAAACAAACAATGATAATGCCGAAAGAGCTATTCTGTACTATAATGGCAATGTGTCTATTGTATGTTACATGTGCACGAGTGCAAGCATGTGCCGCAAGTTGGCTGCAGTTCACTTAACGTCCACCGATGTCGCTAATAACAAGCGTTTCGGAATTCTACATACAGCCCCATTAAGATCTCTTTTGAAACTAGCGAAAACGTGTGAGACTTCATGGGTCTTTTTCTCAAACCAAATTATTGTTTTCTTGATGTCATTGTATAAATGTCTAGGATAAATAATTAAGATGCTTTTACACTTCCTGTTTTTGGCATATACAGTAAAGCAGAATTTCAGTATGTGCGAATTCAGGCTGGTACGCTTTCTAGGAGAAACTTGGATAAACTCGTTTTTTTTTCGTTTTTTTCACCTGAGCTATTTTCTTGCTTTAAATTCTCTAAAGGCGCCCCAGGGCATCTTGGACAATCAATATGTGAGCAACAACACCACAGCTTTGTGAATACTTAAAAAAATTCCTTAAATACATTCTAGGATGTAAGAAAGCATAAATCAAAATAGGAGCATCAGAAGTGTGATCGAGTGAGGCAGAATGAAACTCTTATCGCTGACTAGCGTCCTGCACCCAGCTTCACTTCAAAAAGTAACAGATATGGATGAGGTCAACATACTGGAGGATTGCCCGAGGGTTTAAAAAGCACAATATTCCACCGAGACATAAAGAATGGCAAAAGAATAGGCTGCTACTGTTCAACATTGTCAGCTCTATCTGTAGATAAATAAAATACTTTTTTTATTTTTCCTCCTACTGTTTGTAGGCTAGAAATTGTCAGCAAAAGTCAGAATAATAATAAAAAATATTTATTTATTTATTTACAGAATGTCAGTTTAATTTCAGATTTATAAAAACAACTCTAACCTTTTCTTTTTTTTTATGTACAGCGTATCTCACAAGAGCTGTGGTGACAAAGGTGTCTGCCACATTAACCTTAGAAGTGTAGGCGACTTGGCTAGATGTGGGGTTTACGTTACAGAATGAAAGTGGGAAGGCGACATCTTGACTCATTTCCACACCTGCTCGATATGTTCTCTTTGATTCGATAATCAGAACATGTATAACACTGGCACAATTTTCCATTTTATATTACAGATAGAACACCGGTCTCAGTAAGGAGCAGGAATGCTCACACATCAGTTTGTATGCTTTGCATGCAATTATGCCCATAATGGTGAAAGGTCATTATGAAAATAAAAAGACATTTGATGTCCAAAATGGGTGTCGAGAATCTCTCAACAATGTTTTTAATAAGCTATTTTGGTACTAAGTGGGCTTTCTGTGAATAATAGAACAAAAAAGCCATTCAATCTTTAAACCAAGACTCAGCAGACAAGAAAATGGCTTGTGATTTAAAATTAAAATAGCCTGTCTTTTTTTTTTTTTTTAACCTCTTTTTTTTTCCAGAACACATCACTTTCCACTCATGTCATTTTGACTGGTAAAATCTTTCTTTTTTTTTTTCTTTTTTTCCAAATTCAGTATTTGTGTTTAGTGTGTTCCTGTTTGTTAGGGCCATAGTTACTAAAATTCTGCAATATACATAATTAATAATTATTTTGCACCTAAACATAGTGAACAGTTTAGAGACATACAAATGGTTACGAGTCATTTTTAGTTGAATATTGAATTCATGATTTTATTGGTTGATTTTATTGTATTTATAATATCATCACATTTAACGCATTTACCTAATTTGATATTAATAGTATTTTGCAACAAATATAGTCATTGTACATTTATCTGCCTATTAATATTTTTCTTTATTTTATAGGGGCTCAAATATAATATAATGTAATAGAAAAACTCTGCACATAGTTATAATATAAATGATTCATAAGTATTGTCACGCTTCTAAAATGGTTCAATATACATTATAAGGTGCATACATTATATGTAAATACTTTTACGCTTTCAATAACGTTTTAATGCTGTCAATACACATGCAGAAACGTGTAAAAAAAAGTTGCTGCCTTAAATTTATAAGTACAATCAACTTTGATTTTTAAATCATTGCAATTTAGATGACTTTAGCTTATTCATTGTATCCCCCAGAGTTAGATAAGTCCATACATACCCTTTACATCTCTGTGCATGCCGTAACTCTGTCTGACGCACCCACCGCTAGCCTAGCTTAGCACAAATCACTTTGCCCAAGTAGCAGGGCTTCACCTTCTGAGAATATAGTTCCCAGTATGTATACGGTTAGAAGATGGCTGTGTCTCATGTGACCTTGTGATGTGTACACGCTGTGACTATACAAATCACAACATGTAAATAGGAAAATGTTGGTGTTATTTTGTCACTTATTGGGAGCAGTATGCTAGCTGGAGCTGTTTACCTCCAGTCTTTGTGCTAAGCTAGGCTAGCGGTGGGTGCGTCAGACAGAGTAACGGCACGCACAGAGATGAAAAAGGTATGTATGGACTTATCTAACTCTGGGTGATACGGTGAATAAGCTAAAGTCCCAAAAAGTCGGTGTGTTCCTTTAAATCGGCCACGGCCACGCCCACATGACAAATAAAAAGACATTAAATCCATGTATGAACAGAGCATTAGACAATCAAAAGGTCTTGTGCAATTGACCATAAGTCATAAGGTCAAATCTTATTATATGCTTAATAGCATTTCCTTACATCTTCTTTGATGGGAACTAAAGCCCTGATGCATAATCATCAAATGCAATGCAGACATACTCCACAGTCCCCTGTGTTTCTTTATGCAGCTATATGAATTCTTAAGTGAATGATTGGAGGATTATTTTGGGAGAAAATAAGTTATTTAAAATGTTTTGCTTGGGTACGATGGTTGCATAAAAAACCAATGATATTTGGGACGCTGTTGTCTTAGTAAGCGATCTTAAACCAACCTCCTGGGCAAAACTATGGCTTCAAAGGCTCCACTATGTTACAAACTAACTTGATGCTTTCTCAGCAGGCTGGAGAATAATTCAAGAAAAGTGAAGAGTCAAAAGTGCAACATATTATTTTTATTTTTTTATGTGGGATAGAATGGTACAAAACGTCCCATTCAGAGTCTACCTTGAGGTCTTGACATGGAGCGGAGGGAAAAAGGGGCACTTGGGAATGAGGTGGCAAAATTGGGGGAAAAAACAAAAGCTGTATGTCAACAGTATACAACTCAGAGCTTAATTGCTGAGCAATGGCACATTTCTGTGGCTCTCGGGAGACTAGGGCTTGCGTTATTAGATGGTAATGTGTGGTGATTGAGAGCTCCAACAAGCATAATTCTGCCTTGGGGCATCTTCCTTCTCCTGTTTAATTCCCTAGACGAACCTCAGCGGGGTAATTTGGAGGAGCCCAATAGATGGCTCAGCTCATTACAGTGGCTTTTGCTGGGCGAGTGCTATGCTGAAAACTCGATGGCCAGGGTCTACCAGGCAGGGACGTATTGATCTGCTGCCAAAATGCGTAATATCACCTCCTGTGGGCAGATTTCGCAGTCACCAGCTCTTCATCTTGCAGAAGTTCCTCAGAGTCTTCTCCTGTTTTATAACAACCTGACAACAGAGGCAAATGCTTTAACTTCTGTAATTAATCCGTTAATGAGAAATTTATCCACACATTTGCGTGTGTGTGTGTGTGTGTGTGTGTGTGTGTGTGTGTGTGTGTGTGTGTGTGTGTGTGTGTGCATCTTTCTGTGTGCATCATCCAGTCTTGAGATGTCTTTGAGCATCCGCATCATGACTGCTGATAACTGAAACTGGGCATGACCCCCTTTATGGCCCAAGGGTGGAAAGAATTAACATGGCAGATTTTTGCATGCCAGAAAAATTTAATCAAGAGGCAAACTCAATGTTTTGTCATCCTGGTTTCTGACTCCGGGACGTGTTCGACTAATTAAGCGAAAATTACAGTGAGGCTGTTACTCAAAGGTCCTTTTGTGCCAGAGCGTTTCACGTCTTGCATTTTAATTGTAAAGCATTATCCATTGACTTACCTCTGTTTGAAGACTATATTTAATTAACTACAACATATTACAGATGAGGTCACAGACCAATTGCATGCATACTGTCCTTTTTATTAATATTATGTTTAGTATTATTATAGAAGTGGGGTTATTAATTTGTTTGTTTGTTTAGAGTGCACTGATTCTCATTTGTCTGACTGTGAATAGTAAATTGGCCACATATAGGATGTGAAGGACAAAGGGGTTAACATGTGCTCTCAAGTTAGAAGCAACCATTCAGTGAGTATAAGTGGTTTTTGTCAGTCTCCCCTGGGAAGATCAGTATCTAGAGTTTTGGCCTTGTTTGGCAGAATGGCTGGATGCACTATAAGTTGACCTTGGTCTTTACACTGAAACAATGTCCCCAACTACTGTGTTGGCCCCTCATATCACAAACCAAACTAGTTTAAGAGCTTGTGGGCCTTTTTTTGATGAATATCTTGAGGGCTGTAGCTGAAAAGGTTGGCTGTATTAATGACAATTCCATATGTTTTGCATGATTTGGCATATGGCCCCATTTTTAAGATGGCAGAAAAAGGGCACCTCGTTATTCCATGATGAATCATCAATGAAAGGTTATTTTTACTTGCATAAGAATGATGTGTGTGCATTTGCATTGAAACTCTAATGTGCAACCCTGCAATTCAGAGATACTGTTTCAAACAGCAGCGCAATTCTTACTGAGGATAAATTTGTGAATAATTTGTATTGTTTTGGAAATGACAACAGTATCCATTTACAGCAGACAAAGCGATATAAATGCTCCAAAGACTTTCACAGGTCATCACAAATTTCCCAAAGACAGTCATCTTTTAGGGACAGAAAGCAGAAAATCCTAGACAAAAGGCTGTTCGCTCTTAATCTTTATTATTTATTTAATATTTTGCTCGCTACTAGGCCTATCTCACTACTGCACACCAAGATTTAACATATTTTTTACTATTGGTTGTGTTGATGCACAGTAATCAAATACAATTAGACATGCAGTTCAAATCTGCTTTAGACTTCTCAGTAGTTTTTGGTTACTGCCCCTTTTTGCAAAGCAAGCAGACACATCCTGAAATGAATCATTAGTTTCACCCTGGAGTTACTGCTAAGTCACAGCTAAAAACTTT
This sequence comes from Abramis brama, assembly GCF_963993115.1. Lineage (NCBI taxonomy): Eukaryota > Metazoa > Chordata > Actinopteri > Cypriniformes > Leuciscidae > Abramis > Abramis brama. The sequence goes on from NC_139983.1 coordinate 16,091,026, forward strand.
TAGAGAAGGTATACAAAGGTAAAATGGGTTTAATATAACAACACAGATTATTGTTGTTCTACCATCACATCTATTTGATCTTGACAAACTGTACCTTTAGAAAGATTTAATACTCCAGCTCCGATATTTGACCACTTTTTATAAAATCACTCACTGCTCTTGACTGAATGACTTTTGTATCATTCTTGTATCAGACTTTTGTATGAATTTTATATTTAGTGAAGATTCTACAGTTTTAATTTACATTTGATTATTCAGTTTCTCTATTATTTCTTACTACATGTTAAATAAGCCTACTGTACCTGAAACAAAGTTTAAGTTGTGTCCTTTTTTTCTATTGTATTTGTCCTATTGTTTATAATTTGTGTCTTTGATCTTGCTTTTAGTAACAAAAGAAAACCTATATTGTGTGTGTATATATATCTGGGTTATGTTTCAGGCAGTGCTTGAATGAGTCTGTGCCGCACATTGGCTATCCTAATTGAAAAAGTCTACGCATGCCACTGCAATAAGTGCCTTGCCATATACTGTAACAGCTCTTTAACAGCACGTTTTATCAGAAGTTTTAACTATAATGTTTGAAAGCTGTTGAGTTTTGCAATGAAGGCCAGCAGAACAAGCTACGGTTGCGCCTACACACCTCCAGCTCTCTCTCTCTCCTGATATCTCTCTCAAACACATGTCTAAAAAATGTTCCCTCTGAGCCTTAACATAGACCATGTGAAATTCAGTGGGGGAAAAAAAGTGTTAAAATATACCAACGGGAAGGCAGCATTCGAAAGGTAAAGTTGAGTTGCTCTGTCTCCGCAGTACAGTCAAGCCCTAAAGTGCTTGGGCGACTGTGTCAGAACTCTCGCAGGATTTAAATGTGAAATGCATAAGAAGCTAAGGAAAAATAATGTCGTCGTGGCTCTGCAGATTGAAACTCTGTCCTGAGAAAAAGTTAGCGGTTCAGGTCAGAAATTACCGTCTGAGTGCATTTCCATCAGGCAGCCTCATTGAGTCGTGAGTGTTTCCTCAGTCGTGTCTCATTTTCTATCATTTGTTAGTCATCTGCTAGGCTTTACATGCAATGTGAGCAAAGTTGAGCTTGCTTCTACAAGTCTTTGATCGCTTTTATTATGACTCGTGTTCCACAGAACTCGTAACCAAGCCCTTTGTATCGCAATGCTGTACCAGGTGAACAACAGTGCAAGTTTACTACATCAGAAAAGCCATATATAAGGAGCTGGTTGTGTGATGCAAACATCAAAATGTATTCCTTTAGAAATAATGCACTATGGTAAAAGTGTTTTGAGGTCATAATATAGTATTGTGAAAAGAATATAGTATTTGTTAATCAATAATTTGCCTAGAGTAGTGAAATATACTCTATAGGTAAGTTTTTGCAGTTTTGCAGAAATGTATGCAGAGTTGATGTTGTGTTATAGAGCAAGTCCAGATGATTGTTGGCTAGATGATGCAAGTGTTTCAGCACTTCCTCCTAATCATCTATGAATATAGCTGGCTTTGACAAGGCCTGCCTTGTTGTTCAGAAAAACTGAGGTTGCTCCAATGGCTGGGAGCTGCCAACGGGAGCTAAACGCAACAGCCTTCCTCCAGCCCTTCTGTCGGTGCCTGAAAGCTTCATGTCAGTCAAGCTTTTGTTGTTTTATTATGTGGAAGAACAAACCCTGGAGCGTATCTCACTGCACACAGGGTGATTCCAAACCACACTTCCTGGAGTCTCCTGAATGATCTCCTACAGCTAAACAAACTTGCACTATCAAGAAGTATATCTGATCTGCAATATGCACCATTAGTAACCATTATGTAGCCCCGTTGCACTGCAGTCTTTGCGGATCTAGTATTTACCGTTTCGCCTAAAGTTTAAGTGCAGGGCGGTTTATATGCAGTTGGTTTCCCTGGCCGTGAAATTCTTCAAGATAAAATACTATGAATTTGGGTGAGCTTTAACCTGTTTATTTATTTCCACCCGAAACTTTAATTAAAAGATATCATCTCTCCCCTAAGCCCTTATAAAATGTACAGGCCTGTGTCTATCTTCAGTGTTCGCCTCTGGAAGGCCATGCTGAAGAGCGTAACTGGACAGGTGGGGACTTTTGCATGACTGTTACAAGTTAAGAGCCGTGACTTACATCAGTTTCCCCCTGCTGTTTTTATCACCTTTGACCTTTTCTTGTTAAAACCCAGAGTGGTGTTGCTTCTTCATGGTGTGTTATTGTTTTTTTCTGCAGTGTTTAGGGATATTGTGGCAATTTTTCCAAGAAATGAGAAAATGAGAAACGTTACCTATTCAATTTAATATAAATCCTTTGTCACGTTATGCCTTTACTTTCTCTTTGGATCAATTGAATGTATCCTTGAAGAATAAAAACTATTAATGTACATCAAACAGGCCTTAAATCTGAAATATCGTATTGTTAAATTATATTAACCTTTTGTCGGTCTCAAGAAATATTGTTGATTTCTCTCTGTTCTTCTCATTTGCCATTTAAAGCCATCTGAATGCACGAATTACCTTTTAAATCAATCTTAACTAAATTGCCTCAATACACAAACACAATATGCCACAGTCACTGACTCTAAAGAGTCTAATTTCCGCAAAGTCATAATGGTGTTCGAGAGAGGAAGAGCAAACAAGAGTATCATCATCATTGCCATTTGCATGAGATCCAGTTCAATAACTGGCCAAGTGCCACAGTCCATCAGACAAGACAAGGTTATGGCAAGGACTTATGTTAAGAAACCTTGTAATTATCTTTGCAAACAATTAATTGTGATCAAGTTAAACGGTATTGAACTGTTGTTGATTTATAGCTTTCTTAAAATTCACTGCTTCTGATGTGTATCAATCACTGTGGTTCCACCTACTTGCTCTTGCATGTTTTTGAGTATCTCAAAGTTTCTGTAGAAAGCAACAGTTGGTTTCTGGAATGTATATACAGTATATTTATTATTTCACAATAATAAAGGGGTCCTATTATGCCCTTTTACAAAGTCTTGGTTTTTATTTTTGGGGTGTACTAGAATATGCTTTCATGCTTGATTGTTCAAAAAACACATTCTTTTTCACATATTTTACATTATTACAACACCTCTCTCCCCTATCTGGCTCGAACGCATCTTTAGTTCCTGTTGCGATTAAGGTCCTCCGTCCGAAATACGAAATGTGCTGTGATTGGTTAGCTGGCCCAGTGTGTTGTGATTGGCACCTCGGTTTAGGAAATGTCACGCCCCTTACCATAACCACAAGTTTCATCTGCTCAGGTATAAATATTAAGGATGGCGTCAATTTCAAACCAATTCAAGCCTGATTCAGACTTAAGAATGTTAACAAACAAGAGGATCGTCCAGAATGAATTTCATGCACTGACTTTGCAAGCACAGATTTCACAGGACGTTTCAGAGTGGTATACAACTCTGAAAAGTCCAGAGAAATCTGTGCTTGCAAAGTACATCTAAAATGTATAAGAAAATAACAGCAAAAAATAAATAAAATAAACATATGTTTACACCATATACACCATTTAATCATGATGTTTGTCGGAAAACTATGGTAATACAAACAATAATCAACCACAAAACCAAGGGTAATTTTCCTAAGGGGCGGTGAACAGTCTTACAAAAGCAAAACCTTACAAAAGCTACAGTAAACACTATATCAATACTGTAATGTTAGTTAGCAAGTGAGTGGAGGCAAAGCTTTGCCCTTTGTTTACATCATAACTACATCAAACTTGTAAGCATGTCTTATTATTTCTAGTTGTGTTTTCTATTAACAGTTCCAATTACAAGTTGTGATCCACAAACAACAGATTGTCCCAACAAAGTGGGAACTGCTCCATTTTAGGAGAAGCTTTTGAGCGTAGCATACATTGTACTCTCTTCGTTTCTGGAAGCTGTCCTCCATAAAATAATGTTCAGCAACAGTGGCTAAAATCAATTTTAATCACTCTCATCAGCCTTAGGAAGGTCAAACAGATGAATTTTGGAAATGGGGTGGACAAAACAGCATCTCTTTGACATCACTGTCTTCTCTAATGCAGCTCAACCAGGCCTTGCACCTTTTTTTTTGCATATTCCTTGGTCGGGGATTATTTAAATGAGTAACATTATGACTTCACAAAGCCTGGAAAAAAACGAGAAACGAGAAAAAAGTGGATTATGTTATATCATTTTGGAGTGGACTTTGAGTTTTGTGACCTTGCAGATCTTTTTATGCTCGAACAGTAACTTAACACAACTAAAGTTGAAAAGTGAAAAATTATAATAGGACCCCTTTAAGGCTAATTCACACTGTGACAGATGCCCACAAACGCAACCTTCACCAGATAATGCCAGTGTGTCACTTCTCAGACATTCCACGACCTGACAAGCTCCGACAGACACCAACAGACACCAACAGGGGTAACACACTGGTCCGACAAAACCCCTCAAAGTGTCTGTTGCCATCTGTCTGTGTTGATGCAGTGTGAATTGGCTTTTATGTTCTTCTGGAAAGGTCATTATTATTTTAATTACATTTTTGACAGATTATGTTTAATAGATGAATTTCCTTCAAATAATTGCCCATGATCCTCAAAAGAGATACACCAATCAGAGAAGTTAGAGTTCCCATTGAAATGAAAACAAATGTTTTGCAATAATAATTTTTTTTTGTATAGTCAGTTACTGTAAGTCAATAGTTTTATATTGTGCTATTGTTTGTTTTTGTCATTTTTAAAGTTTTATATGGGTAGAAATTTAAATTTTGCAATTGTAAAATAGTATACACATTTGATTTTTTGATTTTGTAATACATTTGATAAGAAAATAATGTAATATTGTGATTAACATCAGAGTTGATTGATTCGATTTGATGCTTAGAACTCTTTATTGAATTTTTTTTTAATCCCTCTTGAGGTTGCTGAAAATTTTGGCGGCCATTTGTGTGATCAATATTTTTTTTAATCTGTGTTTCTATTAACATGTTGGCCTTGAGGGACAACGTATGACGTAGCATTTTGGCTAAATCGGCATTGTCAATAATATAATCAATAGCCAATTGTAGCATTATGATCTATATTTCTCACGAAGATTGTGTTCTGGTTGAGCTTGTAAAGTATCACATTCGATCTGCAAAATTGCTAGCAATATGATAGTTGACCATAAACAGACCCCCTAGGATAAATAACAAGATGTTGTGGGAAATATGATTTGACTAACTTCAGTCGGAATGAGAAAGCTCACAGATACTTACATAATTCTTATTGAGCTATGTTTGCTGTTTTTAAATGAATAGTCGATGTTATGAATGTTTGGATGCAATATTGTGCTGGTGGGATCTCATATTGCCTCATATGCACATTAATTATTTATTCTTTTTCTGACATTTCAGCTGCCCTTTACTGAGCCACTATTTTGCCATCCACAGTGTATCTCCCTCAGTGCACATCAAAGAAATGTATGTTGCATCATGATACCAAACTTATTTATAGATATTAATTTTAATATCATGTTTGGGATTGTCGGAGTTCTACATTTTGTTGAAAGTTTAATGTGATGCAGTGCAAAGCAACTGAATCAGATATAATCAACAGAAATACTAACATCTCCATACCCATGGTTTGATATTTTGGATCTTCACCATGTGCAATCCACATGAATAAGTGAATTAGTGTTATTGACAAGCTGAAAACATGATGCACCAGAAGCTTTGCAAAGATGATTAACTTAAGATGTTGCTGTAAAAAAATGTCACTCTCTAGAGAGGTTTAGCACTGCTGCTATGCATGGGTTGATGCTCAAATACCGAACTGCAGTTGTTCTATTCGCTGGCTGTTTTCCATTCACTCAATGTGAATGTTGAGTTAATGTCCCATTTGCTTACTGAGTTTATATCATCAGATGTATTAGAATCACAACAATGTAGCAGAACGGATCTGATACAACTTAGGGTACATATGTGCAAGATAATAATAAGTAATAACTGTTAGCAAAGTGAGGTTCTGAGGAAGTCAAATATCTTTAGGTTACTGATCATAGCTTTTGCTTTACATGTTGTTGTTTTTCCAGCAAGATAGCTGAATTTAATGAAGGAATGTCTACCTTTCCATTCTATCCATCAGTTATCACACAATTGGTTAATTAAAACTGGCAACACAGATAATTAATATTTTGCTTCCTGTTAACTGTCACCATCCTTTTTGAGCAGAGATCTGAACTTAACTCATGAATGCTTTGGAATACAGACCAAAATTTGGTGTCATTTCATAGATGACACTTAGCAGATTATTACTGAAGCGCACTTCAAAAAATGAAAGTAGAAGTTTGCATTTACTATAAACAGTACTGAACAGATTTTTATTTTATTTCATTTTATACAAAATATATATTTTACAGAATCATTTTGAAAAAGCCATATGTCTAACCAAGTTGTGTTCCAAATTTGAAGTTGATCACAAAAATTGAGCCCCCTAAATATATTTAAAGTGGGGGATACACTGGCTTGGGTAAACATTGAAATTAAGTGTTATTGTGTGATGTTGATTTTAAAGGGAAAGCTTTTTTGAGTTTCATCATGTTGCAGTTTCTGTGGTACTTCACTTAAACTACTGAGTCAGTAACATGCTGCAATACATTTATTCAGCAAAAATCTTAAGCACAAAAATATAGCACAATTTTTTTTTTTTTTTGCTAAAATATTAAGCAGCATGACTGTTTTCAACATAAGTAATAATAAGACATGTTTCTTGTGCTTCAAATCAGCATATTAGAATGTTTTTTAAACAATCAATTAAAACAGAAAAGTGATTTTTGAAGTGTAATAATATTTCACAATTTTACTGTATTTTTGATCAAATAAATGCAGCCTTCTTTAACAAAAATATGAATGTTTTGAATGTTAGTGTTAATACAAACAGTTATATTTAGCATGATGTGATCGCATTGAACGAAGATTAACTTTTCTCGTCTGGACTTCTCAGTAGGTGTAGCTTGGCATTTTTAAATCATATTGCTTTTCAGTAGCTGAGCTACAGTATTGATTTAAGTAATCAAGTTGTCTGTTGTATATCTTCTGTCAGCTGTTTAGAATCAGAGCCCACAATGCCTGATTCATGATGAATGAATTGCCCTATTTAGTCCATTTTTTTTTAATGAATCAGTCAAATAAGTTAGCAATCTAAAGTTACTTTATTTGATTTGACTCATTATTTGCTAGTGCCAACAAATCAACAACCATATTAGCAATTATGTCCTTCTAAATGAGGATTCCTTTCTGAAATAATAGCATGCAGGTTGCTTTGATGATTTATTTTCGGTTCAAAGTAAAATGCTCCAATATTGTAGTATCACAACTGGTGTTTTTAGTCTCTACAGGAAATGCCAGCAGTTTGCAAATATTTCCATGAAGTCCCCTCTCTTTGTTTGATTCTCCTGGGCGATGGGATGTTTTCAGATCTGAAGCAATTATTCATTTTGGGGATGGCTTTAAGCTGACAGCGAGCCAGTGTAATGACCTAAACCAGGGGATATCAATATTGAGAAAGTATTTGCACAATAAAAATGAACCAAAGTACTGCTAGGTCAAGAAATCGTTTCAAGACGCTTCACCCTAAAACTTCTTTTGCAATTAATATGTGTAAATAAGTCCCAAGTGGAACTTGTCTAAAACTTCAACTGAAATTGAAGCTGGAAATAATTGCATCTCGACAGGGAAAAAAAAAAATGGTTTGCTGAATTTACTGACAGAGCTTTGCTACAACAGCTTAGTCTTCAAAGCCAATGGCTCACTTCTCTTCAGAAAACCAAATAGACACATAATACAACATTTCTTATCAAGTGGCTTGTAAGTTAACTGATATCTTTGAAAATACAAAAATCTATATTTTTGTCATGTCATATTGATCAACTTTAGTCACTTTTACACTGACTACAATGGCATCAAATTATATTGACCAATATAAAAAATTTATTTGACAAGAAATAATCTAATTTCAGAATATTTAAATATTTTACATATTATTGTGTTTATATTTATAATGTGAAAACGTTCTAAAAATACATCTTCTAAAATAACATTAGATTAAATGCACTATTCTCATGAAATATTGTGAATTCTTTATATTTCTTTATATGTATTTGCTGTCTGTTTTAGTGCGTTGTGAGTGTGTGATTTACTGTAGCCTACATGTTCTGATTAGCACACAAATTGAGATCACTTGTGCATGCATTTTTTGCAGATGTGAGTTGTAATGTTACATTTACTTAGTGTAAATATGAGATTAACCTCATATAGGTTGTGTTTGGGAGAGAACGGTCTATAATAAACTGATCAGAGCATCAGAGCTGGTGCCTACAGGAAGTTCTGTTTGGCTTAGCGATATGACAGAGGTTAAGATGTGGAATTTGCAGCAGATATAAGCAGAGCCTTGCTGCAATAAAATACCTCTGATGTGCCTGCACAGGCAGAGCCATGTCTCACCTTCCCAAACCATAAAACACTTTTCTCAATGTGGAAAGCAGAGGGAGTGCAGGCCACAAGAATGATGCCGGGGAAAGACGACACTGGAGCCCGTCATAGATTGAGTCACTTATGAAGAGAGAGAGAGGGAGAGATAAAAATAGTTAGCAGCAAACCCTTGTGGAAGAGAGATGCCAGTTCCTGTTGTTCACAAATCACCTTGAGAAATGAGAGGTTGGAAATTGCTTTTCAGATATTTGAGGAAACTTTGTGGGTGAATGTTTGGGCTGTAATGATTATATAATTCTGCAAAATGGCAGCAAAATATTTCCTGACTTTACCCAATTAAATGTCTTATTAGCCATTCTTGTCCATTATTGACCACTTACTCATCATTCATCATTAATTGCATGTGTGGAGTGTGTGTTCACTCATTAGCAAAAGATTTTTTTTTTTTTTTTTAGCTAAGTGGATTTTGAAAGCAACTTCCGCCCAAAAAAAGAATGTGTGTGTGCAAAAGTCTCAGGCAAGTTGGTATTTTCACCAAAACAAAAATGTTTTAGAGGGGTCCTATAATGCCCTTTTCACAAGATGTAAAATAAGTCCCTGATGTCCCCAGAGTGTGCATGTGAAGTTTTAGCTCAAAATACCCCACAGATATTTTTTATAGCATGTTAAATTTGTCACTTTTTGAGGGTGAGCAAAAACGCACCGTGTTTGTGTGTGTCCCTTTAAATGCAAATAATATGCTGCTGCTCCCGACACAGAGGGCGGAGCTTCAAGAGCTCATGAGTTAGCATCTTCAATTACCTCACACAGACACGCACTGAACAACTTTTAGCCTTTTATGTTCAAACCAGAGTCGGACAAAGATGGAGAGACTCAAGAAGAAGTGACAACATGTAGAATGCAGCAGGACATTTCTGAATAGTTAGTTGATGAATTTATGTAGGAGTTAACTATCTTCTAGTCATTGATTAGCATATTCTGTCATGATGATCTATAAATTGAGTTCCCGGGGGCGGGGTTTATGTCAGTTTTAGGGTTAGTGATGTCACTAACCCATGAAGAAGCTCATTGTAGTCCCTACCAGCCGTTTGTTGTAGTCCTTAAAAAACGATTTCTGTAAAATTTCCCTTTGCTTTGAACTTTGAGCGTCATAACTTTGCAGATGTTGTTTATGCTCACACAGCAACATTACACACCAAGTTAAAAAAAGTGAAATCATAATCAACCACCCCTTTAAGACACTTATTTATATCTTTTGCTGTAGTGTGTCAGTAGGAAATATAAGTTTACATTTCCAAACATTCATTTTGCCATTAATTGTAATAATCCAGTGAGATTTTTGTATACACAAGGAGTCTGACTCAGCTGGTATGGTCTGATCTCACCATCATTGAGTCTGTCTGTGATTACATGAATAAACAGAAAAAAACTGAGACTGACTAAATCCAGAAGAACTGCGGCAACGTCTCCAAGATGCTTAAAGAAACCGACCTGCAAATCTACAGTACTGTGAAAAGTTTTAGACAAAATGATATAAAGTGAGGATGCCTTCAAAAATAATGTCATAAATAGACTAAATCTAATCAATATTTGGTGTGACCACCATTTGCGTTTAAAAGAACACGCCGAATTTTTGGGACTTTAGCTTATTCACCGTATCCCCCAGAGTTAGATAAGTCCATACATACCTTTTTCATCTCCGTGCGTGCCGTAACTCTGTCTGACACACCCACCGCTAGCCTAGCTTAGCACAAAGACTGGAGGTAAACAGCTCCAGCTAGCATACTGCTCCCAATAAGTGACAAAATAATGCCAGAAGTAGCAGTGCTTCGCCTTCTGAGAATAGATACGTTCCCAGAAATGTATACGGTTAGAAGATGGCTGTGTCTCATGTGACCTTGTTATTTGTACATGCTGTGACTATACAAATCACAACATGTAAATAGGAAAATGTTGGTGGTATTTTGTCACTTATTGGGAGTAGTATGCTAGTTGGAGCCGTTTACCTCCAGTCTTTGGGCTAAGCTAGGCTAGCAGTCAGACAGAGTTACGGCACGCACGGAGATGAAAAGGGTATGGACTTATCTAACTCTGGGGGATACGGTGAATAAGCTAAAGTCCCAAAAAGTCGCCATGTTCCTTTAAAACAGCTTTTGTCCAGGTACACTTGCACATAGTTTTTCACATAGTCGGTTTCTTTTAAGCGTCTTGGAGACATTGCTGCAGTTCTTCTGGATTTAGTCTGTCTTTGTCTTGTTTCTATTTCTTCATGTAATCACACACAGACTCGATGATGGTGAGATCAGATCATACCAGCTGTTGCCACTCATTGTGCATACAAAAATCTCACTGGATTATTACAATTAATGGCATGTAAAATACTA